>NW_027150398.1:976071-1301428 GCF_031143425.1 Pleurodeles waltl | reverse complement strand
GGTTCTCATTGTATTTAGTGACTCGCCTCTGCTCCTCCGCTCCTGGTTCTCATTGTATTTAATGACTCGTCTCTGCTCCTGGTTCTCATGGTATTTAATGACTCGCCTCTGCTCCTCCGCTCCTGGTTCTCATTGTATTTAATGACGCGTCTCTGCTCCTCCGCTCCTCGTTCTCATTGTATTTAATGACTCACCTCTGCTTCTCCGCTCCTGGTTCTGATTGTATTTAATGACTCGTCTCTACTCCTCCGCTCCTGGTTCTCATTGTATTTAATGACTCGTCTCTGCTCCTCCGCTCCTGGTTCTCATTGAATTTGATGACTCGCCTCTGCTCCTCTGCTCCTGGTTCTCATTGTATTTGATGACTCATCTCTGCTCCTCCGCTCCTGGTTCTCATTGTATTTAATGACTCGTCTCTGCTCCTCCGCGCCTAGTTCTCATTGTATTTGATGACTCATCTCTGCTCCTCCGCTCCTGGTTCTCATTGTATTTAATGACTCGCCTCTGCTCCTCCGCTCCTGGTTCTCATTGTATTTAATGACTCGCCTCTGCTCCTCCGCTCCTGGTTCTCATTGTATTTCATGACTCGCCTCTGCTCCTCTGCTCCTGGTCCTCATTGTATTTAATGACTCGCCTCTGCTCCTCCGCTCCTGGTTCTCATTGCATTTAATGACGCGTCTCTGCTCCTCCACTCCTGGTTCTCATTGTATTTAATGACTCTCCTCTGCTCCTCCGCTCCTGGTTCTCATTGTATTTATTGACTCATCTCTGCTCCTCCGCTCCTGGTTCTCATTGTATTTAATGACGTGTCTCTGCTCCTCTGCTCCTCGTTCTCATTGTATTTAATGACTCACCTCTGCTTCTCCGCTCCTGGTTCTGATTGTACTTAGTGACTCGTCTCTGCTCCTCCGCTCCTGGTTCTCATTTTATTTAATGACTCGCCTGTGCTCCTCCGCTCCTGGTTCTCATTGTATTTATTGACTCGTCTCTGCTCCTCCGCTCCTGGTTCTCATTGTATTTAATGACTCGTCTCTGCTCCTCCGCTCCTGGTTCTCATTGTATTTAATGACTCGCCTCTGCTCCTCCGCTCCTGGTTCTCATTGTATTTAATGACTCGCCTCTACTCTGACGCTCCTGGTTCTATGACTCGTCTCTGCTCCTCCGCTCCTGGTTCTCATTGTATTTAATGACTTGCCTCTGCTCCGACGCTCCTGGTTCTCATTGTATTTCATGACTCGCCTCTGCTCCGACGCTCCTGGTTCTATGACTCGTCTCTGCTCCTCCGCTCCTGGTTCTCATTGTATTTAATGACTCACCTCTGCTGCTCTGCTCCTGGTTCTCATTGTATTTAATGACTCGCCTCTGCTCCGACGCTCCTGGTTCTATGACTCGTCTCTACTCCTCCGCTCCTGCTTCTCAGTGTATTTAATGACTCGCCTCTGCTCCTCTAATCCTGGTTCTCATTGCATTTAAAGACTTGCCTCTGCTCCACCGCTCCTGGTTCTCATTGTATTTAATGACTCGTCTCTGCTCCTCTGCTCCTGGTTCTCATTGTATTTAATGACTCGCCTCTGCTCCTCCGCTCCTGGTTCTCATTGTATTTAATGACTCGTCTCTGCTCCTCCGCTTCTGGTTCTCATTGTATTTAATGACTTCTCTCTGCTCCTCCGCTCCTGGTTCTCATTGTATTTAATGACTCGCTTCTGCTCCTCCGCTCCTGGTTCTCATTGTATTTAATGACTCAACTCTGCTCTTCTGCTCCTGGTTCTCATTGTATTTAATGACTCGCCTCTGCTCCTTCGCTCCTGGTTCTCATTGTATTTAATGACTGGCCTCTGCTCCTCCGCTCCTTGTTCTCATTGTATTTAATGACGCGTCTCTGCTCCTCCGCTCCTCCGCTCCTGGTTCTCATAGTATTTAATGACTCGCCTCTGCTCCTCTGCTCCTGGTTCTCATTGTATTTAATGACTCGTCTCTGCTCCTCCACTCCTGGTTCTCATTGTATTTAATGACTCGTCTCTGCTCCTCCGCTCCTGGTTCTCATGGTATTTAATGACTCGCTTCTGCTCCTCTGTTCCTGGTTCTCATTGTATTTAATGACTCGCCTGTGCTCCTCCACTCCTGGTTCTCATTGTATTTAATGACTCGCCTGTGCTCCTCCACTCCTGGTTGTCATTGTATTTAATGACTTGTCTCTGCTCCTCCGCTCCTGGTTCTCATTGTATTTAATGACTCGCCTCTGCTCCTCTGCTCCTGGTTCTCATTGTATTTAATGACTCGTCTCTGCTCCTCCACTCCTGGTTCTCATTGTATTTAATGACTCGTCTCTTATCCTCCGCTACTGGTTCTCATTGTATTTAATGACTCGCCTCTGCTCCTCTGCTCCTGGTTCTCATTGTATTTAATGACTCGCCTGTGCTCCTCCACTCCTGGTTCTCATTGTATTTAATGACTCGCCTGTGCTCCTCCACTCCTGGTTCTCATTGTATTTAGTGACTTGTCTCTGATCCTCCGCTCCTGGTTCTCATTGTATTTAATGACTCGCCTCTGGTCCTCTGCTCCTGGTTCTCATTGTATTTAATGAATCGCCTCTGCTCCTCCGCTCCTGATTCTCATTCTATTAAATGACTTGTCTCTGCTCCTCCGCTCCTGGTTCTCATTGAATTTGATGACTCGTCTCTGCTCCTCCGCTCCTGGTTCTCATTGTATTTGATGACTCATCTCTGCTCCTCCGCTCCTGATTCTCATTGTATTTAATGACTTGTCTCTGCTCGTCAGCTCCTGGTTCTCATTGTATTTAATGACTCGCCTCTGCGCCTCCGCTCCTGGTTCTCATTGTATTTAATGACTCCTTTCTGCTCCTCCGCTCCTGGTTCTCATTGTATTTAATGACTCGTCTCTGTTCCTCCGCTCCTGGTTCTCATTGTATTTAATGACTCGCCTCCGCTCCTGGTTCTCATTGTATTTAATCACTCGTCCATGCTCGTCCGCTCCTGGTTCTCATTGTATTTAATGACTCGACTCTGCTCGCCCGCTCCTGGTTCATTGTATTTAATGACTCGCCTCTGCTCCTCTGCTCCAGGTTCTCATTGTATTTAATGACTCACATCAGCTTCTCCGCTCCTGGTTCTCATTGTATTTAATGACTCGTCTTTACTTCTCCGCTCCTGGTTCTCATTGTACTTAATGACTCGTCTCTGCTCCTCCGCTCCTGGTTCTCATTGAATTTGATGACTCGCCTCTGCTCCTGGTTCTCATTGTATTTGATGACTCATCTCTGCTCCTCCGCTCCTGGTTCTCATTGTATTTGATGACTCATCTCTGCTCCTCCGCTCCTGGTTCTCATTGTATTTAATGACTCGTCTCTACTCCTCCGCGCCTAGTTCTCATTGTATTTGATGACTCATCTCTGCTCCTCCGCTCCTGGTTCTCATTGTATTTAATGACTCGTCTCTGCTCCTCCGCTCCTGGTTCTCATTGTATTTGATGACTCGCCTCTGCTCCTCCGCTCCTGGTTCTCATTGTATTTAATGACTTGTTTCTGCTCCTCCGCTCCTGGTTCTCATTGTATTTAATGAATCGTCTCTGCTCCTCTGCTCCTGGTTCTCATTGTATTTATTGACTCGCCTCTGCTCCTCCGCTCCTGGTTCTCATTGTATTTATTGACTCGCCTCTGCTCCTCCGCTCCTGTTTCTCATTGTATTTAAAGACTCGCCTCTGCTCCTGGTTCTCATTGTATTTAATGACTCGCCTCTGCTCCTACGCTCCTGGTTCTCATTGTATTTAATGACTCGTCTCTGCTCCTCCGCTCCTGGTTCTCATTGTATTTAATGACTCGCCTCTGCTCCTCCGCTCCTGGTTCTCATTGTATTTAATGACTTGTTTCTGCTCCTCCGCTCCTGGTTCTCATTGTATTTAATGACGCGTCTCTGCTCCTCCGCTCCTGGTTCTCATTGTATTTAGTGACTCGCCTCTGCTCCTCCGCTCCTGGTTCTCATTGTATTTAATGACTCGTCTCTGCTCCTGGTTCTCATGGTATTTAATGACTCGCCTCTGCTCCTCCGCTCCTGGTTCTCATTGTATTTAATGACGCGTCTCTGCTCCTCCGCTCCTCGTTCTCATTGTATTTAATGACTCACCTCTGCTTCTCCGCTCCTGGTTCTGATTGTATTTAATGACTCGTGTCTTCTCCTCCGCTCCTGGTTCTCATTGTATTTAATGACTCGTCTCTGCTCCTCCGCTCCTGGTTCTCATTGAATTTGATGACTCGCCTCTGCTCCTCTGCTCCTGGTTCTCATTGTATTTGATGACTCATCTCTGCTCCTCCGCTCCTGGTTCTCATTGTATTTAATGACTCGTCTCTGCTCCTCCGCGCCTAGTTCTCATTGTATTTGATGACTCATCTCTGCTCCTCCGCTCCTGGTTCTCATTGTATTTAATGACTCGCCTCTGCTCCTCCGCTCCTGGTTCTCATTGTATTTAATGACTCGCCTCTGCTCCTCCGCTCCTGGTTCTCATTGTATTTCATGACTCGCCTCTGCTCCTCTGCTCCTGGTCCTCATTGTATTTAATGACTCGCCTCTGCTCCTCCGCTCCTGGTTCTCATTGCATTTAATGACGCGTCTCTGCTCCTCCACTCCTGGTTCTCATTGTATTTAATGACTCGCCTCTGCTCCTCCGCTCCTGGTTCTCATTGTATTTATTGACTCATCTCTGCTCCTCCGCTCCTGGTTCTCATTGTATTTAATGACGTGTCTCTGCTCCTCTGCTCCTCGTTCTCATTGTATTTAATGACTCACCTCTGCTTCTCCGCTCCTGGTTCTGATTGTACTTAGTGACTCGTCTCTGCTCCTCCGCTCCTGGTTCTCATTTTATTTAATGACTCGCCTGTGCTCCTCCGCTCCTGGTTCTCATTGTATTTATTGACTCGTCTCTGCTCCTCCGCTCCTGGTTCTCATTGTATTTAATGACTCGTCTCTGCTCCTCCGCTCCTGGTTCTCATTGTATTTAATGACTCGCCTCTGCTCCTCCGCTCCTGGTTCTCATTGTATTTAATGACTCGCCTCTACTCTGACGCTCCTGGTTCTATGACTCGTCTCTGCTCCTCCGCTCCTGGTTCTCATTGTATTTAATGACTTGCCTCTGCTCCGACGCTCCTGGTTCTCATTGTATTTCATGACTCGCCTCTGCTCCGACGCTCCTGGTTCTATGACTCGTCTCTGCTCCTCCGCTCCTGGTTCTCATTGTATTTAATGACTCACCTCTGCTGCTCTGCTCCTGGTTCTCATTGTATTTAATGACTCGCCTCTGCTCCCACGCTCCTGGTTCTATGACTCGTCTCTACTCCTCCGCTCCTGCTTCTCAGTGTATTTAATGACTCGCCTCTGCTCCTCTAATCCTGGTTCTCATTGCATTTAAAGACTTGCCTCTGCTCCGCCGCTCCTGGTTCTCATTGTATTTAATGACTCGTCTCTGCTCCTCTGCTCCTGGTTCTCATTGTATTTAATGACTCGCCTCTGCTCCTCCGCTCCTGGTTCTCATTGTATTTAATGACTCGTATCTGCTCCTCCGCTTCTGGTTCTCATTGTATTTAATGACTTCTCTCTGCTCCTCCGCTCCTGGTTCTCATTGTATTTAATGACTCGCTTCTGCTCCTCCGCTCCTGGTTCTCATTGTATTTAATGACTCAACTCTGCTCTTCTGCTCCTGGTTCTCATTGTATTTAATGACTCGCCTCTGCTCCTTCGCTCCTGGTTCTCATTGTATTTAATGACTCGCCTCTGCTCCTCCGCTCCTTGTTCTCATTGTATTTAATGACGCGTCTCTGCTCCTCCGCTCCTCCGCTCCTGGTTCTCATAGTATTTAATGACTCGCCTCTGCTCCTCTGCTCCTGGTTCTCATTGTATTTAATGACTCGTCTCTGCTCCTCCACTCCTGGTTCTCATTGTATTTAATGACTCGTCTCTGCTCCTCCGCTCCTGGTTCTCATGGTATTTAATGACTCGCTTCTGCTCCTCTGTTCCTGGTTCTCATTGTATTTAATGACTCGCCTGTGCTCCTCCACTCCTGGTTCTCATTGTATTTAATGACTCGCCTGTGCTCCTCCACTCCTGGTTGTCATTGTATTTAATGACTTGTCTCTGCTCCTCCGCTCCTGGTTCTCATTGTATTTAATGACTCGCCTCTGCTCCTCCGCTCCTGGTTCTCATTGTATTTAATGACTCACCTCTGCTCCTCTGCTCCTGGTTCTCATGGTATTTAATGACTCGTCTCTGCTCCTCCGCTCCTGGTTCTCATTGTATTTAATGACTCGCCTCTGCTCCTCCGCTCCTTGTTTTCATTGTATTTAATGACTTGTTTCTGCTCCTCCGCTCCTGGTTCTCATTGTATTTAATGACGCGTCTCTGCTTCTCCGCTCCTGGTTCTCATTGTATTTAGTGACTCGCCTCTGCTCCTCCGCTCCTGGTTCTCATTGTATTTAATGACTCGTCTCTGCTCCTGGTTCTCATGGTATTTAATGACTCGCCTCTGCTCCTCCGCTCCTGGTTCTCATTGTATTTAATGACGCGTCTCTGCTCCTCCGCTCCTCGTTCTCATTGTATTTAATGACTCACCTCTGCTTCTCCGCTCCTGGTTCTGATTGTATTTAATGACTCGTCTCTACTTCTCCGCTCCTGGTTCTCATTGTACTTAATGACTCGTCTCTGCTCCTCCGCTCCTGGTTCTCATTGAATTTGATGACTCGCCTCTGCTCCTCTGCTCCTGGTTCTCATTGTATTTGATGACTCATCTCTGCTCCTCCGCTCCTGGTTCTCATTGTATTTAATGACTCGTCTCTGCTCCTCCGCGCCTGGTTCTCATTGTATTTGATGACTCATCTCTGCTCCTCCGCTCCTGTTTCTCATTGTACTTAATGACTCGCCTCTGCTCCTCCGCTCCTGGTTCTCATTGTATTTAATGACTTGTTTCTGCTCCTCCGCTCCTGGTTCTCATTGTATTTAATGACTCGTCTCTGCTCCTCTGCTCCTGGTTCTCATTGTATTTATTGACTCGCCTCTGCTCCTCCGCTCCTGCTTCTCATTGTATTTTTTGACTCGCCTCTGCTCCTGGTTCTCATTGTATTTATTGACTCGCCTCTGCTCCTCCGCTAACACTTCTCATTGTATTTATTGACTCGTCTCTGCTCCTCCGCTCCTGGTTCTCATTGAATTTGATGACTCACCTCTGCTCCTCTGCTCCTGGTTCTCATTGTATTTGATGACTCATCTCTGCTCCTCCGCTCCTGGTTCTCATTGTATTTAATGACTCGTCTCTGCTCCTCCGCTCCTGGTTCTCATTGTATTTGATGACTCGCCTCTGCTCCTCCGCTCCTGGTTCTCATTGTATTTAATGACTTGTTTCTGCTCCTCCGCTCCTGGTTCTCATTGTATTTAATGAATCGTCTCTGCTCCTCTGCTCCTGGTTCTCATTGTATTTATTGACTCGCCTCTGCTCCTCCGCTCCTGGTTCTCATTGTATTTATTGACTCGCCTCTGCTCCTCCGCTCCTGTTTCTCATTGTATTTAAAGACTCGCCTCTGCTCCTCTGCTCCTGGTTCTCATTGTATTTAATGACTCGCCTCTGCTCCTACGCTCCTGGTTCTCATTGTATTTATTGACTCATCTCTGCTCCTCCACTCCTGGTTCTCATTGTATTTAATGACTCGCCTCTGCTCCTCCGCTCCTGGTTCTCATTGTATTTAATGACTCACCTCTGCTTCTCCGCTCCTGCTTCTCATTGTATTTAATGACGCGTCTCTGCTCCTCTGCTCCTGGTTCTCATTGTATTTAATGACTCGCCTCTGCTCCTCCTCTCCAGGTTCTCATTGTATTTAATGACTCACCACTGCTCCTACGCTCATGGTTCTCATTGTATTTCATGACTCGCCTCTGCTCCTGGTTCTCATTGTATTTCATGACTCGTCTCTGCTCCTCTGCTCCTCGTTCTCATTGTATTTAGTGACTCGCCTCTGCTCCTCCTCTCCTGGTTCTCACTGTATTTAATGACTTGCCTCTGCTTCTCCGCTCCTGGTTCTCATTGTATTTCATGACTCGTCTCTGCTCCTCTGCTCCTCGTTCTCATTGTATTTAATGACTCACCTCTGCTTCTCCGCTCCTGGTTCTGATTGTATTTAGTCACTCGTCGCTGCTCCTCCGCTCCTGGTTCTCATTGTATTTAATGACTCGCCTGTGCTCCTCTGCTCCTGGTTCTCATTGTATTTATTGACTCGTCTCTGCTCCTCCGCTCCTGGTTCTCATTGTATTTAATGACTCGCCGCTGCTCCTCCGCTCCTGGTTCTCATTGTATTTAATGACTCGCCTCTGCTCTGACGCTCCTGGTTCTATGACTCGTCTCTGCTCCTCCGCTCCTGGTTCTCATTGTATTTAATGACTCGCCTCGGCTCCGACGCTCCTGGTTCTCATTGTATTTAATGACTCGCCTCTGCTCCGACACTCCTGGTTCTATGACTCGTCTCTGCTCCTCCGCTCCTGGTTCTCATTGTATTTAATGACTCGCCTCTGCTCCTGGTTCTCATTGTATTTAATGACTCGCCTCTGCTCCTCCGCTCCTGGTTCTCATTGCATTTAATGACGCATCTCTGCTCCTCCACTCCTGGTTCTCATTGTATTTAATGACTCGCCTCTGCTCCTCCGCTCCTGGTTCTCATTGTATTTATTGACTCATCTGTGCTCCTCCACTCCTGGTTCTCATTGTATTTAATGACTCGCCTCTGCTCCTCCGCTCCTGGTTCTCATTGTATTTAATGACTCACCTCTGCTTCTCCGCTCCTGCTTCTCATTGTATTTAATGACGCGTCTCTGCTCCTCTACTCCTGGTTCTCATTGTATTTAATGACTCGCCTCTGCTCCTCCTCTCCAGGTTCTCATTGTATTTAATGACTCGCCTCTGCTATTCCGCTCCTGGTTCTCATTGTATTTCATGACTCGCCTCTGCTCCTGGTTCTCATTGCATTTCATGACTCGTCTCTGCTCCTCTGCTCCTCGTTCTCATTGTATTTAATGACTCGCCTCTGCTCCTCAGCTCCTGGTTCTCACTGTATTTAATGACTTGCCTCTTCTCCTCCGCTCCTGGTTCTCATTGTATTTCATGACTCGTCTCTGCTCCTCTGCTCCTCGTTCTCATTGTATTTAATGACTCACCTCTGCTTCTCCGCTCCTGGTTCTGATTGTATTTAGTGACTCGTCTCTGCTCCTCCGCTCCTGGTTCTCATTGTATTTAATGACTCGCCTGTGCTACTCCGCTCCTGGTTCTCATTGTATTTATTGACTCGTCTCTGCTCCTCCGCTCCTGGTTCTCATTGTATTTATTGACTCGTCTCTGCTCCTCCGCTCCTGGTTCTCATTGTATTTAATGACTCGCCTCTGCTCCTCCGCTCCTGGTTCTCATTGTATTTAATGACTAGCCTCTGCTCTGACGCTCCTGGTTCTATGACTCGTCTCTGCTCCTCCGCTCCTGGTTCTCATTGTATTTAGTGACTCGCCTCTGCTCAGACGCTCCTGGTTCTCATCGTATTTAATGACTCGCCTCTGCTCCGACGCTCCTGGTTCTATGACTCGTCTCTACTCCTCCGCTCCTGGTTCTCATTGTATTTAATGACTCGCCTCTGCTCCTCCGCTCCTGGCTCTCATTGTATTTAATGACTCGCCTCTGCTCCGATGCTCCTGGTTCTATGACTCGTCTCTACTCCTCCGCTCCTGGTTCTCAGTGTATTTAATGACTCGCCTCTGCTCCTCTGATCCTGGTTCTCATTGTATTTAAAGACTTGCCTCTGCTCCGCCGCTCCTGGTTCTCATTGTATTTAATGACTCGTCTCTGCTCCTCTGCTCCTAGTTCTCATTGTATTTAATGACTCGCCTCTGCTCCTCCGCTCCTGGTTCTCATTGTATTTAATGACTCGTCTCTGCTCCTCCGCTCCTGGTTCTCATTGTATTTAATAACTCGTCTCTGCACCTCTACTCCTGGTTCTCATTGTATTTAATGACTCGTCTTTGCTCCTCAGCTCCTGGTTCTCATTGTATTTAATGACTGGCCTCCGCACCTCCGCTCCTGGTTCTCATTGTATTTAATGACTCGCCTCTGCTCCGCCGCTCCTGGTTCTCATTGTATATAATGACTCGCCTCTGCTCCTCCGCTCCAGGATCTATGACTCGTCTCTGCTTCGCCGCTCCTGGTTCTCATTGTATTTAATGACTCGCCTCTGCTCCGCCGCTCCTGGTTCTATGAGTCGTCTCTGCTCCGCCGCTCCTGGTTCTCATTGTATTTAATGACTCGCCTCTGCTCCTCTGCTCCTGGTTCTCATTGTATTTAATGACTCGCCTCTGCTCCTCCGCTCCTGGTTCTCATTGTATTTAATGACGCGTCTCTGCTCCTCCGCTCCTGGTTCTCATTGTATTTAATGACTCGCCTCTGCTCCTCCGCTCCTGGTTCTCATTGTATTTATTGACTCATCTCTGCTCCTCCACTCCTTGTTCTCATTGTATTTAATGACTCGCCTCTGCTCCTCCGCTCCTGGTTCTCATTGTATTTAATGACTTGCCTCTGCATCTCCGCTCCTGGTTCTCATTGTATTTCATGACTCGCCTCTGCTCCTGGTTCTCATTGTATTTAATGACTCACCTCTGATTCTCCGCTCCTGCTTCTCATTGTATTTAATGACGCGTCTCTGCTCCTCTGCTCCTGGTTCTCATTGTATTTAATGACTCACCTCTGCTGCTCTGCTCCTGGTTCTCATTGTATTTAATGACTCGCCTCTGCTCCGACGCTCCTGGTTCTATGACTCGTCTCTACTCCTCCGCTCCTGCTTCTCAGTGTATTTAATGACTCGCCTCTGCTCCTCTAATCCTGGTTCTCATTGCATTTAAAGACTTGCCTCTGCTCCACCGCTCCTGGTTCTCATTGTATTTAATGACTCGTCTCTGCTCCTCTGCTCCTGGTTCTCATTGTATTTAATGACTCGCCTCTGCTCCTCCGCTCCTGGTTCTCATTGTATTTAATGACTCGTCTCTGCTCCTCCGCTTCTGGTTCTCATTGTATTTAATGACTTCTCTCTGCTCCTCCGCTCCTGGTTCTCATTGTATTTAATGACTCGCTTCTGCTCCTCCGCTCCTGGTTCTCATTGTATTTAATGACTCAACTCTGCTCTTCTGCTCCTGGTTCTCATTGTATTTAATGACTCGCCTCTGCTCCTTCGCTCCTGGTTCTCATTGTATTTAATGACTGGCCTCTGCTCCTCCGCTCCTTGTTCTCATTGTATTTAATGACGCGTCTCTGCTCCTCCGCTCCTCCGCTCCTGGTTCTCATAGTATTTAATGACTCGCCTCTGCTCCTCTGCTCCTGGTTCTCATTGTATTTAATGACTCGTCTCTGCTCCTCCACTCCTGGTTCTCATTGTATTTAATGACTCGTCTCTGCTCCTCCGCTCCTGGTTCTCATGGTATTTAATGACTCGCTTCTGCTCCTCTGTTCCTGGTTCTCATTGTATTTAATGACTCGCCTGTGCTCCTCCACTCCTGGTTCTCATTGTATTTAATGACTCGCCTGTGCTCCTCCACTCCTGGTTGTCATTGTATTTAATGACTTGTCTCTGCTCCTCCGCTCCTGGTTCTCATTGTATTTAATGACTCGCCTCTGCTCCTCTGCTCCTGGTTCTCATTGTATTTAATGACTCGTCTCTGCTCCTCCACTCCTGGTTCTCATTGTATTTAATGACTCGTCTCTTATCCTCCGCTACTGGTTCTCATTGTATTTAATGACTCGCCTCTGCTCCTCTGCTCCTGGTTCTCATTGTATTTAATGACTCGCCTGTGCTCCTCCACTCCTGGTTCTCATTGTATTTAATGACTCGCCTGTGCTCCTCCACTCCTGGTTCTCATTGTATTTAGTGACTTGTCTCTGATCCTCCGCTCCTGGTTCTCATTGTATTTAATGACTCGCCTCTGGTCCTCTGCTCCTGGTTCTCATTGTATTTAATGAATCGCCTCTGCTCCTCCGCTCCTGATTCTCATTCTATTAAATGACTTGTCTCTGCTCCTCCGCTCCTGGTTCTCATTGAATTTGATGACTCGTCTCTGCTCCTCCGCTCCTGGTTCTCATTGTATTTGATGACTCATCTCTGCTCCTCCGCTCCTGATTCTCATTGTATTTAATGACTTGTCTCTGCTCGTCAGCTCCTGGTTCTCATTGTATTTAATGACTCGCCTCTGCGCCTCCGCTCCTGGTTCTCATTGTATTTAATGACTCCTTTCTGCTCCTCCGCTCCTGGTTCTCATTGTATTTAATGACTCGTCTCTGTTCCTCCGCTCCTGGTTCTCATTGTATTTAATGACTCGCCTCCGCTCCTGGTTCTCATTGTATTTAATCACTCGTCCATGCTCGTCCGCTCCTGGTTCTCATTGTATTTAATGACTCGACTCTGCTCGCCCGCTCCTGGTTCATTGTATTTAATGACTCGCCTCTGCTCCTCTGCTCCAGGTTCTCATTGTATTTAATGACTCACATCAGCTTCTCCGCTCCTGGTTCTCATTGTATTTAATGACTCGTCTTTACTTCTCCGCTCCTGGTTCTCATTGTACTTAATGACTCGTCTCTGCTCCTCCGCTCCTGGTTCTCATTGAATTTGATGACTCGCCTCTGCTCCTGGTTCTCATTGTATTTGATGACTCATCTCTGCTCCTCCGCTCCTGGTTCTCATTGTATTTGATGACTCATCTCTGCTCCTCCGCTCCTGGTTCTCATTGTATTTAATGACTCGTCTCTACTCCTCCGCGCCTAGTTCTCATTGTATTTGATGACTCATCTCTGCTCCTCCGCTCCTGGTTCTCATTGTATTTAATGACTCGTCTCTGCTCCTCCGCTCCTGGTTCTCATTGTATTTGATGACTCGCCTCTGCTCCTCCGCTCCTGGTTCTCATTGTATTTAATGACTTGTTTCTGCTCCTCCGCTCCTGGTTCTCATTGTATTTAATGAATCGTCTCTGCTCCTCTGCTCCTGGTTCTCATTGTATTTATTGACTCGCCTCTGCTCCTCCGCTCCTGGTTCTCATTGTATTTATTGACTCGCCTCTGCTCCTCCGCTCCTGTTTCTCATTGTATTTAAAGACTCGCCTCTGCTCCTGGTTCTCATTGTATTTAATGACTCGCCTCTGCTCCTACGCTCCTGGTTCTCATTGTATTTAATGACTCGTCTCTGCTCCTCCGCTCCTGGTTCTCATTGTATTTAATGACTCGCCTCTGCTCCTCCGCTCCTGGTTCTCATTGTATTTAATGACTTGTTTCTGCTCCTCCGCTCCTGGTTCTCATTGTATTTAATGACGCGTCTCTGCTCCTCCGCTCCTGGTTCTCATTGTATTTAGTGACTCGCCTCTGCTCCTCCGCTCCTGGTTCTCATTGTATTTAATGACTCGTCTCTGCTCCTGGTTCTCATGGTATTTAATGACTCGCCTCTGCTCCTCCGCTCCTGGTTCTCATTGTATTTAATGACGCGTCTCTGCTCCTCCGCTCCTCGTTCTCATTGTATTTAATGACTCACCTCTGCTTCTCCGCTCCTGGTTCTGATTGTATTTAATGACTCGTGTCTTCTCCTCCGCTCCTGGTTCTCATTGTATTTAATGACTCGTCTCTGCTCCTCCGCTCCTGGTTCTCATTGAATTTGATGACTCGCCTCTGCTCCTCTGCTCCTGGTTCTCATTGTATTTGATGACTCATCTCTGCTCCTCCGCTCCTGGTTCTCATTGTATTTAATGACTCGTCTCTGCTCCTCCGCGCCTAGTTCTCATTGTATTTGATGACTCATCTCTGCTCCTCCGCTCCTGGTTCTCATTGTATTTAATGACTCGCCTCTGCTCCTCCGCTCCTGGTTCTCATTGTATTTAATGACTCGCCTCTGCTCCTCCGCTCCTGGTTCTCATTGTATTTCATGACTCGCCTCTGCTCCTCTGCTCCTGGTCCTCATTGTATTTAATGACTCGCCTCTGCTCCTCCGCTCCTGGTTCTCATTGCATTTAATGACGCGTCTCTGCTCCTCCACTCCTGGTTCTCATTGTATTTAATGACTCGCCTCTGCTCCTCCGCTCCTGGTTCTCATTGTATTTATTGACTCATCTCTGCTCCTCCGCTCCTGGTTCTCATTGTATTTAATGACGTGTCTCTGCTCCTCTGCTCCTCGTTCTCATTGTATTTAATGACTCACCTCTGCTTCTCCGCTCCTGGTTCTGATTGTACTTAGTGACTCGTCTCTGCTCCTCCGCTCCTGGTTCTCATTTTATTTAATGACTCGCCTGTGCTCCTCCGCTCCTGGTTCTCATTGTATTTATTGACTCGTCTCTGCTCCTCCGCTCCTGGTTCTCATTGTATTTAATGACTCGTCTCTGCTCCTCCGCTCCTGGTTCTCATTGTATTTAATGACTCGCCTCTGCTCCTCCGCTCCTGGTTCTCATTGTATTTAATGACTCGCCTCTACTCTGACGCTCCTGGTTCTATGACTCGTCTCTGCTCCTCCGCTCCTGGTTCTCATTGTATTTAATGACTTGCCTCTGCTCCGACGCTCCTGGTTCTCATTGTATTTCATGACTCGCCTCTGCTCCGACGCTCCTGGTTCTATGACTCGTCTCTGCTCCTCCGCTCCTGGTTCTCATTGTATTTAATGACTCACCTCTGCTGCTCTGCTCCTGGTTCTCATTGTATTTAATGACTCGCCTCTGCTCCCACGCTCCTGGTTCTATGACTCGTCTCTACTCCTCCGCTCCTGCTTCTCAGTGTATTTAATGACTCGCCTCTGCTCCTCTAATCCTGGTTCTCATTGCATTTAAAGACTTGCCTCTGCTCCGCCGCTCCTGGTTCTCATTGTATTTAATGACTCGTCTCTGCTCCTCTGCTCCTGGTTCTCATTGTATTTAATGACTCGCCTCTGCTCCTCCGCTCCTGGTTCTCATTGTATTTAATGACTCGTATCTGCTCCTCCGCTTCTGGTTCTCATTGTATTTAATGACTTCTCTCTGCTCCTCCGCTCCTGGTTCTCATTGTATTTAATGACTCGCTTCTGCTCCTCCGCTCCTGGTTCTCATTGTATTTAATGACTCAACTCTGCTCTTCTGCTCCTGGTTCTCATTGTATTTAATGACTCGCCTCTGCTCCTTCGCTCCTGGTTCTCATTGTATTTAATGACTCGCCTCTGCTCCTCCGCTCCTTGTTCTCATTGTATTTAATGACGCGTCTCTGCTCCTCCGCTCCTCCGCTCCTGGTTCTCATAGTATTTAATGACTCGCCTCTGCTCCTCTGCTCCTGGTTCTCATTGTATTTAATGACTCGTCTCTGCTCCTCCACTCCTGGTTCTCATTGTATTTAATGACTCGTCTCTGCTCCTCCGCTCCTGGTTCTCATGGTATTTAATGACTCGCTTCTGCTCCTCTGTTCCTGGTTCTCATTGTATTTAATGACTCGCCTGTGCTCCTCCACTCCTGGTTCTCATTGTATTTAATGACTCGCCTGTGCTCCTCCACTCCTGGTTGTCATTGTATTTAATGACTTGTCTCTGCTCCTCCGCTCCTGGTTCTCATTGTATTTAATGACTCGCCTCTGCTCCTCCGCTCCTGGTTCTCATTGTATTTAATGACTCACCTCTGCTCCTCTGCTCCTGGTTCTCATGGTATTTAATGACTCGTCTCTGCTCCTCCGCTCCTGGTTCTCATTGTATTTAATGACTCGCCTCTGCTCCTCCGCTCCTTGTTTTCATTGTATTTAATGACTTGTTTCTGCTCCTCCGCTCCTGGTTCTCATTGTATTTAATGACGCGTCTCTGCTTCTCCGCTCCTGGTTCTCATTGTATTTAGTGACTCGCCTCTGCTCCTCCGCTCCTGGTTCTCATTGTATTTAATGACTCGTCTCTGCTCCTGGTTCTCATGGTATTTAATGACTCGCCTCTGCTCCTCCGCTCCTGGTTCTCATTGTATTTAATGACGCGTCTCTGCTCCTCCGCTCCTCGTTCTCATTGTATTTAATGACTCACCTCTGCTTCTCCGCTCCTGGTTCTGATTGTATTTAATGACTCGTCTCTACTTCTCCGCTCCTGGTTCTCATTGTACTTAATGACTCGTCTCTGCTCCTCCGCTCCTGGTTCTCATTGAATTTGATGACTCGCCTCTGCTCCTCTGCTCCTGGTTCTCATTGTATTTGATGACTCATCTCTGCTCCTCCGCTCCTGGTTCTCATTGTATTTAATGACTCGTCTCTGCTCCTCCGCGCCTGGTTCTCATTGTATTTGATGACTCATCTCTGCTCCTCCGCTCCTGTTTCTCATTGTACTTAATGACTCGCCTCTGCTCCTCCGCTCCTGGTTCTCATTGTATTTAATGACTTGTTTCTGCTCCTCCGCTCCTGGTTCTCATTGTATTTAATGACTCGTCTCTGCTCCTCTGCTCCTGGTTCTCATTGTATTTATTGACTCGCCTCTGCTCCTCCGCTCCTGCTTCTCATTGTATTTTTTGACTCGCCTCTGCTCCTGGTTCTCATTGTATTTATTGACTCGCCTCTGCTCCTCCGCTAACACTTCTCATTGTATTTATTGACTCGTCTCTGCTCCTCCGCTCCTGGTTCTCATTGAATTTGATGACTCACCTCTGCTCCTCTGCTCCTGGTTCTCATTGTATTTGATGACTCATCTCTGCTCCTCCGCTCCTGGTTCTCATTGTATTTAATGACTCGTCTCTGCTCCTCCGCTCCTGGTTCTCATTGTATTTGATGACTCGCCTCTGCTCCTCCGCTCCTGGTTCTCATTGTATTTAATGACTTGTTTCTGCTCCTCCGCTCCTGGTTCTCATTGTATTTAATGAATCGTCTCTGCTCCTCTGCTCCTGGTTCTCATTGTATTTATTGACTCGCCTCTGCTCCTCCGCTCCTGGTTCTCATTGTATTTATTGACTCGCCTCTGCTCCTCCGCTCCTGTTTCTCATTGTATTTAAAGACTCGCCTCTGCTCCTCTGCTCCTGGTTCTCATTGTATTTAATGACTCGCCTCTGCTCCTACGCTCCTGGTTCTCATTGTATTTATTGACTCATCTCTGCTCCTCCACTCCTGGTTCTCATTGTATTTAATGACTCGCCTCTGCTCCTCCGCTCCTGGTTCTCATTGTATTTAATGACTCACCTCTGCTTCTCCGCTCCTGCTTCTCATTGTATTTAATGACGCGTCTCTGCTCCTCTGCTCCTGGTTCTCATTGTATTTAATGACTCGCCTCTGCTCCTCCTCTCCAGGTTCTCATTGTATTTAATGACTCACCACTGCTCCTACGCTCATGGTTCTCATTGTATTTCATGACTCGCCTCTGCTCCTGGTTCTCATTGTATTTCATGACTCGTCTCTGCTCCTCTGCTCCTCGTTCTCATTGTATTTAGTGACTCGCCTCTGCTCCTCCTCTCCTGGTTCTCACTGTATTTAATGACTTGCCTCTGCTTCTCCGCTCCTGGTTCTCATTGTATTTCATGACTCGTCTCTGCTCCTCTGCTCCTCGTTCTCATTGTATTTAATGACTCACCTCTGCTTCTCCGCTCCTGGTTCTGATTGTATTTAGTCACTCGTCGCTGCTCCTCCGCTCCTGGTTCTCATTGTATTTAATGACTCGCCTGTGCTCCTCTGCTCCTGGTTCTCATTGTATTTATTGACTCGTCTCTGCTCCTCCGCTCCTGGTTCTCATTGTATTTAATGACTCGCCGCTGCTCCTCCGCTCCTGGTTCTCATTGTATTTAATGACTCGCCTCTGCTCTGACGCTCCTGGTTCTATGACTCGTCTCTGCTCCTCCGCTCCTGGTTCTCATTGTATTTAATGACTCGCCTCGGCTCCGACGCTCCTGGTTCTCATTGTATTTAATGACTCGCCTCTGCTCCGACACTCCTGGTTCTATGACTCGTCTCTGCTCCTCCGCTCCTGGTTCTCATTGTATTTAATGACTCGCCTCTGCTCCTGGTTCTCATTGTATTTAATGACTCGCCTCTGCTCCTCCGCTCCTGGTTCTCATTGCATTTAATGACGCATCTCTGCTCCTCCACTCCTGGTTCTCATTGTATTTAATGACTCGCCTCTGCTCCTCCGCTCCTGGTTCTCATTGTATTTATTGACTCATCTGTGCTCCTCCACTCCTGGTTCTCATTGTATTTAATGACTCGCCTCTGCTCCTCCGCTCCTGGTTCTCATTGTATTTAATGACTCACCTCTGCTTCTCCGCTCCTGCTTCTCATTGTATTTAATGACGCGTCTCTGCTCCTCTACTCCTGGTTCTCATTGTATTTAATGACTCGCCTCTGCTCCTCCTCTCCAGGTTCTCATTGTATTTAATGACTCGCCTCTGCTATTCCGCTCCTGGTTCTCATTGTATTTCATGACTCGCCTCTGCTCCTGGTTCTCATTGCATTTCATGACTCGTCTCTGCTCCTCTGCTCCTCGTTCTCATTGTATTTAATGACTCGCCTCTGCTCCTCAGCTCCTGGTTCTCACTGTATTTAATGACTTGCCTCTTCTCCTCCGCTCCTGGTTCTCATTGTATTTCATGACTCGTCTCTGCTCCTCTGCTCCTCGTTCTCATTGTATTTAATGACTCACCTCTGCTTCTCCGCTCCTGGTTCTGATTGTATTTAGTGACTCGTCTCTGCTCCTCCGCTCCTGGTTCTCATTGTATTTAATGACTCGCCTGTGCTACTCCGCTCCTGGTTCTCATTGTATTTATTGACTCGTCTCTGCTCCTCCGCTCCTGGTTCTCATTGTATTTATTGACTCGTCTCTGCTCCTCCGCTCCTGGTTCTCATTGTATTTAATGACTCGCCTCTGCTCCTCCGCTCCTGGTTCTCATTGTATTTAATGACTAGCCTCTGCTCTGACGCTCCTGGTTCTATGACTCGTCTCTGCTCCTCCGCTCCTGGTTCTCATTGTATTTAGTGACTCGCCTCTGCTCAGACGCTCCTGGTTCTCATCGTATTTAATGACTCGCCTCTGCTCCGACGCTCCTGGTTCTATGACTCGTCTCTACTCCTCCGCTCCTGGTTCTCATTGTATTTAATGACTCGCCTCTGCTCCTCCGCTCCTGGCTCTCATTGTATTTAATGACTCGCCTCTGCTCCGATGCTCCTGGTTCTATGACTCGTCTCTACTCCTCCGCTCCTGGTTCTCAGTGTATTTAATGACTCGCCTCTGCTCCTCTGATCCTGGTTCTCATTGTATTTAAAGACTTGCCTCTGCTCCGCCGCTCCTGGTTCTCATTGTATTTAATGACTCGTCTCTGCTCCTCTGCTCCTAGTTCTCATTGTATTTAATGACTCGCCTCTGCTCCTCCGCTCCTGGTTCTCATTGTATTTAATGACTCGTCTCTGCTCCTCCGCTCCTGGTTCTCATTGTATTTAATAACTCGTCTCTGCACCTCTACTCCTGGTTCTCATTGTATTTAATGACTCGTCTTTGCTCCTCAGCTCCTGGTTCTCATTGTATTTAATGACTGGCCTCCGCACCTCCGCTCCTGGTTCTCATTGTATTTAATGACTCGCCTCTGCTCCGCCGCTCCTGGTTCTCATTGTATATAATGACTCGCCTCTGCTCCTCCGCTCCAGGATCTATGACTCGTCTCTGCTTCGCCGCTCCTGGTTCTCATTGTATTTAATGACTCGCCTCTGCTCCGCCGCTCCTGGTTCTATGAGTCGTCTCTGCTCCGCCGCTCCTGGTTCTCATTGTATTTAATGACTCGCCTCTGCTCCTCTGCTCCTGGTTCTCATTGTATTTAATGACTCGCCTCTGCTCCTCCGCTCCTGGTTCTCATTGTATTTAATGACGCGTCTCTGCTCCTCCGCTCCTGGTTCTCATTGTATTTAATGACTCGCCTCTGCTCCTCCGCTCCTGGTTCTCATTGTATTTATTGACTCATCTCTGCTCCTCCACTCCTTGTTCTCATTGTATTTAATGACTCGCCTCTGCTCCTCCGCTCCTGGTTCTCATTGTATTTAATGACTTGCCTCTGCATCTCCGCTCCTGGTTCTCATTGTATTTCATGACTCGCCTCTGCTCCTGGTTCTCATTGTATTTAATGACTCACCTCTGATTCTCCGCTCCTGCTTCTCATTGTATTTAATGACGCGTCTCTGCTCCTCTGCTCCTGGTTCTCATTGTATTTAATGACTCGCCTCTGCTCCTCCTCTCCAGGTTCTCATTGTATTTAATGACTCGCCTCTGCTCCTCCGCTCCTGGTTCTCATTGTATTTCATGACTCCCCTCTGCTCCTGGTTCTCATTGTATTTAATGACTCGCCTCTGCTCCTCCGCTCCTGGTTCTCATTGTATTTCATGACTCGCCTCTGCTCCTCTGCTCCTGGTACTCATTGTATTTAATGACTCGCCTCTGCTCCTCCGCTCCTGGTTCTCATTGCATTTAATGACGCGTCTCTGCTCCTCCACTCCTGGTTCTCATTGTATTTAATGACTCGCCTCTGCTCCTCCGCTCCTGGTTCTCATTGTATTTATTGACTCATCTCTGCTCCTCCGCTCCTGGTTCTCATTGTATTTAATGACTTGTCTCTGCTCCTCGTTCTCATTGTATTTAATGACTCACCTCTGCTTCTCCGCTCCTGGTTCTGATTGTACTTAGTGACTCGTCTCTGCTCCTCCGCTCCTGGTTCTCATTGTATTTAATGACTCGCCTGTGCTCCTCTGCTCCTGGTTCTCATTGTATTTATTGACTCGTCTCTGCTCCTCCGCTCCTGGTTCTCATTGTATTTAATGACTCGTCTCTGCTCCTCCGCTCCTGGTTCTCATTGTATTTAATGACTCGCCTCTGCTCCTCCGCTCCTGGTTCTCATTGTATTTAATGACTCGCCTCTACTCTGACGCTCCTGGTTCTATGACTCGTCTCTGCTCCTCCGCTCCTGGTTCTCATTGTATTTAATGACTTGCCTCTGCTCCGACGCTCCTGGTTCTCATTGTATTTCATGACTCGCCTCTGCTCCGACGCTCCTGGTTCTATGACTCGTCTCTGCTCCTCCGCTCCTGGTTCTCATTGTATTTAATGACTCGCCTCTGCTGCTCCGCTCCTGGTTCTCATTGTATTTAAAGACTCGCCTCTGCTCAGACGCTCCTGGTTCTCATTGTATTTAATGACTCGCCTCTGCTCCGACGCTCCTGGTTCTATGACTCGTCTCTACTCCTCCGCTCCTGGTTCTCATTGTATTTAATGACTCGCCTCTGCTCCTCCGCTCCTGGCTCTCATTGTATTTAATGACTCGCCTCTGCTCCGACGCTCCTGGTTCTATGACTCGTCTCTGCTCCTCCGCTCCTGGTTCTCATTGTATTTAATGACTTGCCTCTGCTGCTCCGCTCCTGGTTCTCATTGTATTTAATGACTCGCCTGTGCTCCTCCACTCCTGGTTCTCATTGTATTTAGTGACTTGTCTCTGATCCTCCGCTCCTGGTTCTCATTGTATTTAATGACTCGCCTCTGGTCCTCTGGTCCTGGTTCTCATTGTATTTAATGAATCGCCTCTGCTCCTCCGCTCCTGATTCTCATTGTATTAAATGACTTGTCTCTGCTCCTCCGCTCCTGGTTCTCATTGAATTTGATGACTCGTCTCTGCTCCTCCGCTCCTGGTTCTCATTGTATTTGATGACTCATCTCTGCTCCTCCGCTCCTGATTCTCATTGTATTTAATGACTTGTCTCTGCTCGTCCGCTCCTGGTTCTCATTGTATTTAATGACTCGCCTCTGCGCCTCCGCTCCTGGTTCTCATTGTATTTAATGACTCCTTTCTGCTCCTCCGCTCCTGGTTCTCATTGTATTTAATGACTCGTCTCTGCTCCTCCGCTCCTGGTTCTCATTGTATTTAATGACTCACCTCCGCTCCTGGTTCTCATTGTATTTAATGACTCGTCTCTGCTCCTCCGCTCCTGGTTCTCATTGTATTTAATGACTCGCCTCTGCTCCTCCGCTCCTGGTTCTCATTGTATTTAATCACTCGTCCATGCTCGTCCGCTCCTGATTCTCATTGTATTTAATGACTCGACTCTGCTCGCCCGCTCCTGGTTCATTGTATTTAATGACTCGCCTCTGCTCCTCTGCTCCAGGTTCTCATTGTATTTAATGACTCACATCAGCTTCTCCGCTCCTGGTTCTCATTGTATTTAATGACGCGTCTCTGCTCCTCCGCTCCTGGTTCTCATTGTATTTGATGACTCGTCTCTGCTCCTGCGCTCCTGGTTCTCATTGTATTTAATGACTCGCTCCTGGTCTCATTGTATTTAATGACACGTCTCTGCTCCTCCGCTTCTGGTTCTCATTGTATTTAATGACTCACCTCTGCTCCTCTGCTCCTGGTTCTCATTGTATTTAATGACTCGTCTCTACTCCTCCGCTCCTGGTTCTCATTGTATTTAATGACTCACCTCTGCTCCTCCGCTCCTGGTTCTCATTGTATTTAAAGACTTGCCTCTGCTCCTCCGCTCCTGGTTCTCATTGTATTTAATGACTCGCCTCTGCTCCTCCGCTCCTGGTTCTCATTGTATTTAATGACTCGCCTCTGCTCCTCCGCTCCTGGTTCTCATTGTATTTAATGACTCACCTCTGCTCCTCTGCTCCTGGTTCTCATGGTATTTAATGACTCGTCTCTGCTCCTCCGCTCCTGGTTCTCATTGCATTTAATGACTCGCCTCTGCTCCTCCGCTCCTGGTTCTCATTGTATTTAATGACTTGTTTCTGCTCCTCCGCTCCTGGTTCTCATTGTATTTAATGACGCGTCTCTGCTTCTCCGCTCCTGGTTCTCATTGTATTTAGTGACTCGCCTCTGCTCCTCCGCTCCTGGTTCTCATTGTATTTAATGACTCGTCTCTGCTCCTGGTTCTCATGGTATTTAATGACTCGCCTCTGCTCCTCCGCTCCTGGTTCTCATTGTATTTAATGACGCGTCTCTGCTCCTCCGCTCCTCGTTCTCATTGTATTTAATGACTCACCTCTGCTTCTCCGCTCCTGGTTCTGATTGTATTTAATGACTCGTCTCTACTTCTCCGCTCCTGGTTCTCATTGTACTTAATGACTCGTCTCTGCTCCTCCGCTCCTGGTTCTCATTGAATTTGATGACTCGCCTCTGCTCCTCTGCTCCTGGTTCTCATTGTATTTGATGACTCATCTCTGCTCCTCCGCTCCTGGTTCTCATTGTATTTAATGACTCGTCTCTGCTCCTCCGCGCCTGGTTCTCATTGTATTTGATGACTCATCTCTGCTCCTCCGCTCCTGTTTCTCATTGTACTTAATGACTCGCCTCTGCTCCTCCGCTCCTGGTTCTCATTGTATTTAATGACTTGTTTCTGCTCCTCCGCTCCTGGTTCTCATTGTATTTAATGACTCGTCTCTGCTCCTCTGCTCCTGGTTCTCATTGTATTTATTGACTCGCCTCTGCTCCTCCGCTCCTGCTTCTCATTGTATTTTTTGACTCGCCTCTGCTCCTGGTTCTCATTGTATTTATTGACTCGTCTCTGCTCCTCCGCTCCTGGTTCTCATTGAATTTGATGACTCACCTCTGCTCCTCTGCTCCTGGTTCTCATTGTATTTGATGACTCATCTCTGCTCCTCCGCTCCTGGTTCTCATTGTATTTAATGACTCGTCTCTGCTCCTCCGCTCCTGGTTCTCATTGTATTTGATGACTCGCCTCTGCTCCTCCGCTCCTGGTTCTCATTGTATTTAATGACTTGTTTCTGCTCCTCCGCTCCTGGTTCTCATTGTATTTAATGAATCGTCTCTGCTCCTCTGCTCCTGGTTCTCATTGTATTTATTGACTCGCCTCTGCTCCTCCGCTCCTGGTTCTCATTGTATTTATTGACTCGCCTCTGCTCCTCCGCTCCTGTTTCTCATTGTATTTAAAGACTCGCCTCTGCTCCTCTGCTCCTGGTTCTCATTGTATTTAATGACTCGCCTCTGCTCCTACGCTCCTGGTTCTCATTGTATTTATTGACTCATCTCTGCTCCTCCACTCCTGGTTCTCATTGTATTTAATGACTCTCCTCTGCTCCTCCGCTCCTGGTTCTCATTGTATTTCATGACTCGCCTCTGCTCCTCTGCTCCTGGTCCTCATTGTATTTAATGACTCGCCTCTGCTCCTCCGCTCCTGGTTCTCATTGCATTTAATGACGCGTCTCTGCTCCTCCACTCCTGGTTCTCATTGTATTTAATGACTCTCCTCTGCTCCTCCGCTCCTGGTTCTCATTGTATTTATTGACTCATCTCTGCTCCTCCTCTCCTGGTTCTCATTGTATTTAATGACGTGTCTCTGCTCCTCTGCTCCTCGTTCTCATTGTATTTAATGACTCACCTCTGCTTCTCCGCTCCTGGTTCTGATTGTACTTAGTGACTCGTCTCTGCTCCTCCGCTCCTGGTTCTCATTTTATTTAATGACTCGCCTGTGCTCCTCCGCTCCTGGTTCTCATTGTATTTATTGACTCGTCTCTGCTCCTCCGCTCCTGGTTCTCATTGTATTTAATGACTCGTCTCTGCTCCTCCGCTCCTGGTTCTCATTGTATTTAATGACTCGCCTCTGCTCCTCCGCTCCTGGTTCTCATTGTATTTAATGACTCGCCTCTACTCTGACGCTCCTGGTTCTATGACTCGTCTCTGCTCCTCCGCTCCTGGTTCTCATTGTATTTAATGACTTGCCTCTGCTCCGACGCTCCTGGTTCTCATTGTATTTCATGACTCGCCTCTGCTCCGACGCTCCTGGTTCTATGACTCGTCTCTGCTCCTCCGCTCCTGGTTCTCATTGTATTTAATGACTCACCTCTGCTGCTCTGCTCCTGGTTCTCATTGTATTTAATGACTCGCCTCTGCTCCGACGCTCCTGGTTCTATGACTCGTCTCTACTCCTCCCCTCCTGCTTCTCAGTGTATTTAATGACTCGCCTCTGCTCCTCTAATCCTGGTTCTCATTGCATTTAAAGACTTGCCTCTGCTCCACCGCTCCTGGTTCTCATTGTATTTAATGACTCGTCTCTGCTCCTCTGCTCCTGGTTCTCATTGTATTTAATGACTCGCCTCTGCTCCTCCGCTCCTGGTTCTCATTGTATTTAATGACTCGTCTCTGCTCCTCCGCTTCTGGTTCTCATTGTATTTAATGACTTCTCTCTGCTCCTCCGCTCCTGGTTCTCATTGTATTTAATGACTCGCTTCTGCTCCTCCGCTCCTGGTTCTCATTGTATTTAATGACTCAACTCTGCTCTTCTGCTCCTGGTTCTCATTGTATTTAATGACTCGCCTCTGCTCCTTCGCTCCTGGTTCTCATTGTATTTAATGACTCGCCTCTGCTCCTCCGCTCCTTGTTCTCATTGTATTTAATGACGCGTCTCTGCTCCTCCGCTCCTCCGCTCCTGGTTCTCATAGTATTTAATGACTCGCCTCTGCTCCTCTGCTCCTGGTTCTCATTGTATTTAATGACTCGTCTCTGCTCCTCCACTCCTGGTTCTCATTGTATTTAATGACTCGTCTCTGCTCCTCCGCTCCTGGTTCTCATGGTATTTAATGACTCGCTTCTGCTCCTCTGTTCCTGGTTCTCATTGTATTTAATGACTCGCCTGTGCTCCTCCACTCCTGGTTCTCATTGTATTTAATGACTCGCCTGTGCTCCTCCACTCCTGGTTGTCATTGTATTTAATGACTTGTCTCTGCTCCTCCGCTCCTGGTTCTCATTGTATTTAATGACTCGCCTCTGCTCCTCTGCTCCTGGTTCTCATTGTATTTAATGACTCGTCTCTGCTCCTCCACTCCTGGTTCTCATTGTATTTAATGACTCGTCTCTTATCCTCCGCTACTGGTTCTCATTGTATTTAATGACTCGCCTCTGCTCCTCTGCTCCTGGTTCTCATTGTATTTAATGACTCGCCTGTGCTCCTCCACTCCTGGTTCTCATTGTATTTAATGACTCGCCTGTGCTCCTCCACTCCTGGTTCTCATTGTATTTAGTGACTTGTCTCTGATCCTCCGCTCCTGGTTCTCATTGTATTTAATGACTCGCCTCTGGTCCTCTGCTCCTGGTTCTCATTGTATTTAATGAATCGCCTCTGCTCCTCCGCTCCTGATTCTCATTCTATTAAATGACTTGTCTCTGCTCCTCCGCTCCTGGTTCTCATTGAATTTGATGACTCGTCTCTGCTCCTCCGCTCCTGGTTCTCATTGTATTTGATGACTCATCTCTGCTCCTCCGCTCCTGATTCTCATTGTATTTAATGACTTGTCTCTGCTCGTCAGCTCCTGGTTCTCATTGTATTTAATGACTCGCCTCTGCGCCTCCGCTCCTGGTTCTCATTGTATTTAATGACTCCTTTCTGCTCCTCCGCTCCTGGTTCTCATTGTATTTAATGACTCGTCTCTGTTCCTCCGCTCCTGGTTCTCATTGTCTTTAATGACTCGCCTCCGCTCCTGGTTCTCATTGTATTTAATGACTTGCCTCTGCTCCGACGCTCCTGGTTCTCATTGTATTTCATGACTCGCCTCTGCTCCGACGCTCCTGGTTCTATGACTCGTCTCTGCTCCTCCGCTCCTGGTTCTCATTGTATTTAATGACTCACCTCTGCTGCTCTGCTCCTGGTTCTCATTGTATTTAATGACTCGCCTCTGCTCCGACGCTCCTGGTTCTATGACTCGTCTCTACTCCTCCCCTCCTGCTTCTCAGTGTATTTAATGACTCGCCTCTGCTCCTCTAATCCTGGTTCTCATTGCATTTAAAGACTTGCCTCTGCTCCACCGCTCCTGGTTCTCATTGTATTTAATGACTCGTCTCTGCTCCTCTGCTCCTGGTTCTCATTGTATTTAATGACTCGCCTCTGCTCCTCCGCTCCTGGTTCTCATTGTATTTAATGACTCGTCTCTGCTCCTCGGCTTCTGGTTCTCATTGTATTTAATGACTTCTCTCTGCTCCTCCGCTCCTGGTTCTCATTGTATTTAATGACTCGCTTCTGCTCCTCCGCTCCTGGTTCTCATTGTATTTAATGACTCAACTCTGCTCTTCTGCTCCTGGTTCTCATTGTATTTAATGACTCGCCTCTGCTCCTTCGCTCCTGGTTCTCATTGTATTTAATGACTCGCCTCTGCTCCTCCGCTCCTTGTTCTCATTGTATTTAATGACGCGTCTCTGCTCCTCCGCTCCTCCGCTCCTGGTTCTCATAGTATTTAATGACTCGCCTCTGCTCCTCTGCTCCTGGTTCTCATTGTATTTAATGACTCGTCTCTGCTCCTCCACTCCTGGTTCTCATTGTATTTAATGACTCGTCTCTGCTCCTCCGCTCCTGGTTCTCATGGTATTTAATGACTCGCTTCTGCTCCTCTGTTCCTGGTTCTCATTGTATTTAATGACTCGCCTGTGCTCCTCCACTCCTGGTTCTCATTGTATTTAATGACTCGCCTGTGCTCCTCCACTCCTGGTTGTCATTGTATTTAATGACTTGTCTCTGCTCCTCCGCTCCTGGTTCTCATTGTATTTAATGACTCGCCTCTGCTCCTCTGCTCCTGGTTCTCATTGTATTTAATGACTCGTCTCTGCTCCTCCACTCCTGGTTCTCATTGTATTTAATGACTCGTCTCTTATCCTCCGCTACTGGTTCTCATTGTATTTAATGACTCGCCTCTGCTCCTCTGCTCCTGGTTCTCATTGTATTTAATGACTCGCCTGTGCTCCTCCACTCCTGGTTCTCATTGTATTTAATGACTCGCCTGTGCTCCTCCACTCCTGGTTCTCATTGTATTTAGTGACTTGTCTCTGATCCTCCGCTCCTGGTTCTCATTGTATTTAATGACTCGCCTCTGGTCCTCTGCTCCTGGTTCTCATTGTATTTAATGAATCGCCTCTGCTCCTCCGCTCCTGATTCTCATTCTATTAAATGACTTGTCTCTGCTCCTCCGCTCCTGGTTCTCATTGAATTTGATGACTCGTCTCTGCTCCTCCGCTCCTGGTTCTCATTGTATTTGATGACTCATCTCTGCTCCTCCGCTCCTGATTCTCATTGTATTTAATGACTTGTCTCTGCTCGTCAGCTCCTGGTTCTCATTGTATTTAATGACTCGCCTCTGCGCCTCCGCTCCTGGTTCTCATTGTATTTAATGACTCCTTTCTGCTCCTCCGCTCCTGGTTCTCATTGTATTTAATGACTCGTCTCTGTTCCTCCGCTCCTGGTTCTCATTGTATTTAATGACTCGCCTCCGCTCCTGGTTCTCATTGTATTTAATCACTCGTCCATGCTCGTCCGCTCCTGGTTCTCATTGTATTTAATGACTCGACTCTGCTCGCCCGCTCCTGGTTCATTGTATTTAATGACTCGCCTCTGCTCCTCTGCTCCAGGTTCTCATTGTATTTAATGACTCACATCAGCTTCTCCGCTCCTGGTTCTCATTGTATTTAATGACTCGTCTCTACTTCTCCGCTCCTGGTTCTCATTGTACTTAATGACTCGTCTCTGCTCCTCCGCTCCTGGTTCTCATTGAATTTGATGACTCGCCTCTGCTCCTGGTTCTCATTGTATTTGATGACTCATCTCTGCTCCTCCGCTCCTGGTTCTCATTGTATTTGATGACTCATCTCTGCTCCTCCGCTCCTGGTTCTCATTGTATTTAATGACTCGTCTCTACTCCTCCGCGCCTAGTTCTCATTGTATTTGATGACTCATCTCTGCTCCTCCGCTCCTGGTTCTCATTGTATTTAATGACTCGTCTCTGCTCCTCCGCTCCTGGTTCTCATTGTATTTGATGACTCGCCTCTGCTCCTCCGTACTGGTTCTCATTGTATTTAATGACTTGTTTCTGCTCCTCCGCTCCTGGTTCTCATTGTATTTAATGAATCGTCTCTGCTCCTCTGCTCCTGGTTCTCATTGTATTTATTGACTCGCCTCTGCTCCTCCGCTCCTGGTTCTCATTGTATTTATTGACTCGCCTCTGCTCCTCCGCTCCTGTTTCTCATTGTATTTAAAGACTCGCCTCTGCTCCTGGTTCTCATTGTATTTAATGACTCGCCTCTGCTCCTACGCTCCTGGTTCTCATTGTATTTAATGACTCGTCTCTGCTCCTCCGCTCCTGGTTCTCATTGTATTTAATGACTCGCCTCTGCTCCTCCGCTCCTGGTTCTCATTGTATTTAATGACTTGTTTCTGCTCCTCCGCTCCTGGTTCTCATTGTATTTAATGACGCGTCTCTGCTCCTCCGCTCCTGGTTCTCATTGTATTTAGTGACTCGCCTCTGCTCCTCCGCTCCTGGTTCTCATTGTATTTAATGACTCGTCTCTGCTCCTGGTTCTCATGGTATTTAATGACTCGCCTCTGCTCCTCCGCTCCTGGTTCTCATTGTATTTAATGACGCGTCTCTGCTCCTCCGCTCCTCGTTCTCATTGTATTTAATGACTCACCTCTGCTTCTCCGCTCCTGGTTCTGATTGTATTTAATGACTCGTCTCTACTCCTCCGCTCCTGGTTCTCATTGTATTTAATGACTCGTCTCTGCTCCTCCGCTCCTGGTTCTCATTGAATTTGATGACTCGCCTCTGCTCCTCTGCTCCTGGTTCTCATTGTATTTGATGACTCATCTCTGCTCCTCCGCTCCTGGTTCTCATTGTATTTAATGACTCGTCTCTGCTCCTCCGCGCCTAGTTCTCATTGTATTTGATGACTCATCTCTGCTCCTCCGCTCCTGGTTCTCATTGTATTTAATGACTCGCCTCTGCTCCTCCGCTCCTGGTTCTCATTGTATTTAATGACTCGCCTCTGCTCCTCCGCTCCTGGTTCTCATTGTATTTCATGACTCGCCTCTGCTCCTCTGCTCCTGGTCCTCATTGTATTTAATGACTCGCCTCTGCTCCTCCGCTCCTGGTTCTCATTGCATTTAATGACGCGTCTCTGCTCCTCCACTCCTGGTTCTCATTGTATTTAATGACTCGCCTCTGCTCCTCCGCTCCTGGTTCTCATTGTATTTATTGACTCATCTCTGCTCCTCCGCTCCTGGTTCTCATTGTATTTAATGACGTGTCTCTGCTCCTCTGCTCCTCGTTCTCATTGTATTTAATGACTCACCTCTGCTTCTCCGCTCCTGGTTCTGATTGTACTTAGTGACTCGTCTCTGCTCCTCCGCTCCTGGTTCTCATTTTATTTAATGACTCGCCTGTGCTCCTCCGCTCCTGGTTCTCATTGTATTTATTGACTCGTCTCTGCTCCTCCGCTCCTGGTTCTCATTGTATTTAATGACTCGTCTCTGCTCCTCCGCTCCTGGTTCTCATTGTATTTAATGACTCGCCTCTGCTCCTCCGCTCCTGGTTCTCATTGTATTTAATGACTCGCCTCTACTCTGACGCTCCTGGTTCTATGACTCGTCTCTGCTCCTCCGCTCCTGGTTCTCATTGTATTTAATGACTTGCCTCTGCTCCGACGCTCCTGGTTCTCATTGTATTTCATGACTCGCCTCTGCTCCGACGCTCCTGGTTCTATGACTCGTCTCTGCTCCTCCGCTCCTGGTTCTCATTGTATTTAATGACTCACCTCTGCTGCTCTGCTCCTGGTTCTCATTGTATTTAATGACTCGCCTCTGCTCCCACGCTCCTGGTTCTATGACTCGTCTCTACTCCTCCGCTCCTGCTTCTCAGTGTATTTAATGACTCGCCTCTGCTCCTCTAATCCTGGTTCTCATTGCATTTAAAGACTTGCCTCTGCTCCGCCGCTCCTGGTTCTCATTGTATTTAATGACTCGTCTCTGCTCCTCTGCTCCTGGTTCTCATTGTATTTAATGACTCGCCTCTGCTCCTCCGCTCCTGGTTCTCATTGTATTTAATGACTCGTATCTGCTCCTCCGCTTCTGGTTCTCATTGTATTTAATGACTTCTCTCTGCTCCTCCGCTCCTGGTTCTCATTGTATTTAATGACTCGCTTCTGCTCCTCCGCTCCTGGTTCTCATTGTATTTAATGACTCAACTCTGCTCTTCTGCTCCTGGTTCTCATTGTATTTAATGACTCGCCTCTGCTCCTTCGCTCCTGGTTCTCATTGTATTTAATGACTCGCCTCTGCTCCTCCGCTCCTTGTTCTCATTGTATTTAATGACGCGTCTCTGCTCCTCCGCTCCTCCGCTCCTGGTTCTCATAGTATTTAATGACTCGCCTCTGCTCCTCTGCTCCTGGTTCTCATTGTATTTAATGACTCGTCTCTGCTCCTCCACTCCTGGTTCTCATTGTATTTAATGACTCGTCTCTGCTCCTCCGCTCCTGGTTCTCATGGTATTTAATGACTCGCTTCTGCTCCTCTGTTCCTGGTTCTCATTGTATTTAATGACTCGCCTGTGCTCCTCCACTCCTGGTTCTCATTGTATTTAATGACTCGCCTGTGCTCCTCCACTCCTGGTTGTCATTGTATTTAATGACTTGTCTCTGCTCCTCCGCTCCTGGTTCTCATTGTATTTAATGACTCGCCTCTGCTCCTCCGCTCCTGGTTCTCATTGTATTTAATGACTCACCTCTGCTCCTGGTTCTCATGGTATTTAATGACTCGTCTCTGCTCCTCCGCTCCTGGTTCTCATTGTATTTAATGACTCGCCTCTGCTCCTCCGCTCCTGGTTTTCATTGTATTTAATGACTTGTTTCTGCTCCTCCGCTCCTGGTTCTCATTGTATTTAATGACGCGTCTCTGCTTCTCCGCTCCTGGTTCTCATTGTATTTAGTGACTCGCCTCTGCTCCTCCGCTCCTGGTTCTCATTGTATTTAATGACTCGTCTCTGCTCCTGGTTCTCATGGTATTTAATGACTCGCCTCTGCTCCTCCGCTCCTGGTTCTCATTGTATTTAATGACGCGTCTCTGCTCCTCCGCTCCTCGTTCTCATTGTATTTAATGACTCACCTCTGCTTCTCCGCTCCTGGTTCTGATTGTATTTAATGACTCGTCTCTACTTCTCCGCTCCTGGTTCTCATTGTACTTAATGACTCGTCTCTGCTCCTCCGCTCCTGGTTCTCATTGAATTTGATGACTCGCCTCTGCTCCTCTGCTCCTGGTTCTCATTGTATTTGATGACTCATCTCTGCTCCTCCGCTCCTGGTTCTCATTGTATTTAATGACTCGTCTCTGCTCCTCCGCGCCTGGTTCTCATTGTATTTGATGACTCATCTCTGCTCCTCCGCTCCTGTTTCTCATTGTACTTAATGACTCGCCTCTGCTCCTCCGCTCCTGGTTCTCATTGTATTTAATGACTTGTTTCTGCTCCTCCGCTCCTGGTTCTCATTGTATTTAATGACTCGTCTCTGCTCCTCTGCTCCTGGTTCTCATTGTATTTATTGACTCGCCTCTGCTCCTCCGCTCCTGCTTCTCATTGTATTTTTTGACTCGCCTCTGCTCCTGGTTCTCATTGTATTTATTGACTCGCCTCTGCTCCTCCGCTAACACTTCTCATTGTATTTATTGACTCGTCTCTGCTCCTCCGCTCCTGGTTCTCATTGAATTTGATGACTCACCTCTGCTCCTCTGCTCCTGGTTCTCATTGTATTTGATGACTCATCTCTGCTCCTCCGCTCCTGGTTCTCATTGTATTTAATGACTCGTCTCTGCTCCTCCGCTCCTGGTTCTCATTGTATTTGATGACTCGCCTCTGCTCCTCCGCTCCTGGTTCTCATTGTATTTAATGACTTGTTTCTGCTCCTCCGCTCCTGGTTCTCATTGTATTTAATGAATCGTCTCTGCTCCTCTGCTCCTGGTTCTCATTGTATTTATTGACTCGCCTCTGCTCCTCCGCTCCTGGTTCTCATTGTATTTATTGACTCGCCTCTGCTCCTCCGCTCCTGTTTCTCATTGTATTTAAAGACTCGCCTCTGCTCCTCTGCTCCTGGTTCTCATTGTATTTAATGACTCGCCTCTGCTCCTACGCTCCTGGTTCTCATTGTATTTATTGACTCATCTCTGCTCCTCCACTCCTGGTTCTCATTGTATTTAATGACTCGCCTCTGCTCCTCCGCTCCTGGTTCTCATTGTATTTAATGACTCACCTCTGCTTCTCCGCTCCTGCTTCTCATTGTATTTAATGACGCGTCTCTGCTCCTCTGCTCCTGGTTCTCATTGTATTTAATGACTCGCCTCTGCTCCTCCTCTCCAGGTTCTCATTGTATTTAATGACTCACCACTGCTCCTACGCTCATGGTTCTCATTGTATTTCATGACTCGCCTCTGCTCCTGGTTCTCATTGTATTTCATGACTCGTCTCTGCTCCTCTGCTCCTCGTTCTCATTGTATTTAGTGACTCGCCTCTGCTCCTCCTCTCCTGGTTCTCACTGTATTTAATGACTTGCCTCTGCTTCTCCGCTCCTGGTTCTCATTGTATTTCATGACTCGTCTCTGCTCCTCTGCTCCTCGTTCTCATTGTATTTAATGACTCACCTCTGCTTCTCCGCTCCTGGTTCTGATTGTATTTAGTCACTCGTCGCTGCTCCTCCGCTCCTGGTTCTCATTGTATTTAATGACTCGCCTGTGCTCCTCTGCTCCTGGTTCTCATTGTATTTATTGACTCGTCTCTGCTCCTCCGCTCCTGGTTCTCATTGTATTTAATGACTCGCCGCTGCTCCTCCGCTCCTGGTTCTCATTGTATTTAATGACTCGCCTCTGCTCTGACGCTCCTGGTTCTATGACTCGTCTCTGCTCCTCCGCTCCTGGTTCTCATTGTATTTAATGACTCGCCTCGGCTCCGACGCTCCTGGTTCTCATTGTATTTAATGACTCGCCTCTGCTCCGACACTCCTGGTTCTATGACTCGTCTCTGCTCCTCCGCTCCTGGTTCTCATTGTATTTAATGACTCGCCTCTGCTCCTGGTTCTCATTGTATTTAATGACTCGCCTCTGCTCCTCCGCTCCTGGTTCTCATTGCATTTAATGACGCATCTCTGCTCCTCCACTCCTGGTTCTCATTGTATTTAATGACTCGCCTCTGCTCCTCCGCTCCTGGTTCTCATTGTATTTATTGACTCATCTGTGCTCCTCCACTCCTGGTTCTCATTGTATTTAATGACTCGCCTCTGCTCCTCCGCTCCTGGTTCTCATTGTATTTAATGACTCACCTCTGCTTCTCCGCTCCTGCTTCTCATTGTATTTAATGACGCGTCTCTGCTCCTCTACTCCTGGTTCTCATTGTATTTAATGACTCGCCTCTGCTCCTCCTCTCCAGGTTCTCATTGTATTTAATGACTCGCCTCTGCTATTCCGCTCCTGGTTCTCATTGTATTTCATGACTCGCCTCTGCTCCTGGTTCTCATTGCATTTCATGACTCGTCTCTGCTCCTCTGCTCCTCGTTCTCATTGTATTTAATGACTCGCCTCTGCTCCTCAGCTCCTGGTTCTCACTGTATTTAATGACTTGCCTCTTCTCCTCCGCTCCTGGTTCTCATTGTATTTCATGACTCGTCTCTGCTCCTCTGCTCCTCGTTCTCATTGTATTTAATGACTCACCTCTGCTTCTCCGCTCCTGGTTCTGATTGTATTTAGTGACTCGTCTCTGCTCCTCCGCTCCTGGTTCTCATTGTATTTAATGACTCGCCTGTGCTACTCCGCTCCTGGTTCTCATTGTATTTATTGACTCGTCTCTGCTCCTCCGCTCCTGGTTCTCATTGTATTTATTGACTCGTCTCTGCTCCTCCGCTCCTGGTTCTCATTGTATTTAATGACTCGCCTCTGCTCCTCCGCTCCTGGTTCTCATTGTATTTAATGACTAGCCTCTGCTCTGACGCTCCTGGTTCTATGACTCGTCTCTGCTCCTCCGCTCCTGGTTCTCATTGTATTTAGTGACTCGCCTCTGCTCAGACGCTCCTGGTTCTCATTGTATTTAATGACTCGCCTCTGCTCCGACGCTCCTGGTTCTATGACTCGTCTCTACTCCTCCGCTCCTGATTCTCATTGTATTTAATGACTCGCCTCTGCTCCTCCGCTCCTGGCTCTCATTGTATTTAATGACTCGCCTCTGCTCCGATGCTCCTGGTTCTATGACTCGTCTCTACTCCTCCGCTCCTGGTTCTCAGTGTATTTAATGACTCGCCTCTGCTCCTCTGATCCTGGTTCTCATTGTATTTAAAGACTTGCCTCTGCTCCGCCGCTCCTGGTTCTCATTGTATTTAATGACTCGTCTCTGCTCCTCTGCTCCTAGTTCTCATTGTATTTAATGACTCGCCTCTGCTCCTCCGCTCCTGGTTCTCATTGTATTTAATGACTCGTCTCTGCTCCTCCGCTCCTGGTTCTCATTGTATTTAATAACTCGTCTCTGCACCTCTACTCCTGGTTCTCATTGTATTTAATGACTCGTCTTTGCTCCTCAGCTCCTGGTTCTCATTGTATTTAATGACTGGCCTCCGCACCTCCGCTCCTGGTTCTCATTGTATTTAATGACTCGCCTCTGCTCCGCCGCTCCTGGTTCTCATTGTATATAATGACTCGCCTCTGCTCCTCCGCTCCAGGATCTATGACTCGTCTCTGCTTCGCCGCTCCTGGTTCTCATTGTATTTAATGACTCGCCTCTGCTCCGCCGCTCCTGGTTCTATGAGTCGTCTCTGCTCCGCCGCTCCTGGTTCTCATTGTATTTAATGACTCGCCTCTGCTCCTCTGCTCCTGGTTCTCATTGTATTTAATGACTCGCCTCTGCTCCTCCGCTCCTGGTTCTCATTGTATTTAATGACGCGTCTCTGCTCCTCCGCTCCTGGTTCTCATTGTATTTAATGACTCGCCTCTGCTCCTCCGCTCCTGGTTCTCATTGTATTTATTGACTCATCTCTGCTCCTCCACTCCTTGTTCTCATTGTATTTAATGACTCGCCTCTGCTCCTCCGCTCCTGGTTCTCATTGTATTTAATGACTTGCCTCTGCATCTCCGCTCCTGGTTCTCATTGTATTTCATGACTCGCCTCTGCTCCTGGTTCTCATTGTATTTAATGACTCACCTCTGATTCTCCGCTCCTGCTTCTCATTGTATTTAATGACGCGTCTCTGCTCCTCTGCTCCTGGTTCTCATTGTATTTAATGACTCGCCTCTGCTCCTCCTCTCCAGGTTCTCATTGTATTTAATGACTCGCCTCTGCTCCTCCGCTCCTGGTTCTCATTGTATTTCATGACTCCCCTCTGCTCCTGGTTCTCATTGTATTTAATGACTCGCCTCTGCTCCTCCGCTCCTGGTTCTCATTGTATTTCATGACTCGCCTCTGCTCCTCTGCTCCTGGTACTCATTGTATTTAATGACTCGCCTCTGCTCCTCCGCTCCTGGTTCTCATTGCATTTAATGACGCGTCTCTGCTCCTCCACTCCTGGTTCTCATTGTATTTAATGACTCGCCTCTGCTCCTCCGCTCCTGGTTCTCATTGTATTTATTGACTCATCTCTGCTCCTCCGCTCCTGGTTCTCATTGTATTTAATGACTTGTCTCTGCTCCTCGTTCTCATTGTATTTAATGACTCACCTCTGCTTCTCCGCTCCTGGTTCTGATTGTACTTAGTGACTCGTCTCTGCTCCTCCGCTCCTGGTTCTCATTGTATTTAATGACTCGCCTGTGCTCCTCCGCTCCTGGTTCTCATTGTATTTATTGACTCGTCTCTGCTCCTCCGCTCCTGGTTCTCATTGTATTTAATGACTCGTCTCTGCTCCTCCGCTCCTGGTTCTCATTGTATTTAATGACTCGCCTCTGCTCCTCCGCTCCTGGTTCTCATTGTATTTAATGACTCGCCTCTACTCTGACGCTCCTGGTTCTATGACTCGTCTCTGCTCCTCCGCTCCTGGTTCTCATTGTATTTAATGACTTGCCTCTGCTCCGACGCTCCTGGTTCTCATTGTATTTCATGACTCGCCTCTGCTCCGACGCTCCTGGTTCTATGACTCGTCTCTGCTCCTCCGCTCCTGGTTCTCATTGTATTTAATGACTCGCCTCTGCTGCTCCGCTCCTGGTTCTCATTGTATTTAAAGACTCGCCTCTGCTCAGACGCTCCTGGTTCTCATTGTATTTAATGACTCGCCTCTGCTCCGACGCTCCTGGTTCTATGACTCGTCTCTACTCCTCCGCTCCTGGTTCTCATTGTATTTAATGACTCGCCTCTGCTCCTCCGCTCCTGGCTCTCATTGTATTTAATGACTCGCCTCTGCTCCGACGCTCCTGGTTCTATGACTCGTCTCTGCTCCTCCGCTCCTGGTTCTCATTGTATTTAATGACTTGCCTCTGCTGCTCCGCTCCTGGTTCTCATTGTATTTAATGACTCGCCTGTGCTCCTCCACTCCTGGTTCTCATTGTATTTAGTGACTTGTCTCTGATCCTCCGCTCCTGGTTCTCATTGTATTTAATGACTCGCCTCTGGTCCTCTGCTCCTGGTTCTCATTGTATTTAATGAATCGCCTCTGCTCCTCCGCTCCTGATTCTCATTGTATTAAATGACTTGTCTCTGCTCCTCCGCTCCTGGTTCTCATTGAATTTGATGACTCGTCTCTGCTCCTCCGCTCCTGGTTCTCATTGTATTTGATGACTCATCTCTGCTCCTCCGCTCCTGATTCTCATTGTATTTAATGACTTGTCTCTGCTCGTCCGCTCCTGGTTCTCATTGTATTTAATGACTCGCCTCTGCGCCTCCGCTCCTGGTTCTCATTGTATTTAATGACTCCTTTCTGCTCCTCCGCTCCTGGTTCTCATTGTATTTAATGACTCGTCTCTGCTCCTCCGCTCCTGGTTCTCATTGTATTTAATGACTCACCTCCGCTCCTGGTTCTCATTGTATTTAATGACTCGTCTCTGCTCCTCCGCTCCTGGTTCTCATTGTATTTAATGACTCGCCTCTGCTCCTCCGCTCCTGGTTCTCATTGTATTTAATCACTCGTCCATGCTCGTCCGCTCCTGATTCTCATTGTATTTAATGACTCGACTCTGCTCGCCCGCTCCTGGTTCATTGTATTTAATGACTCGCCTCTGCTCCTCTGCTCCAGGTTCTCATTGTATTTAATGACTCACATCAGCTTCTCCGCTCCTGGTTCTCATTGTATTTAATGACGCGTCTCTGCTCCTCCGCTCCTGGTTCTCATTGTATTTGATGACTCGTCTCTGCTCCTGCGCTCCTGGTTCTCATTGTATTTAATGACTCGCTCCTGGTCTCATTGTATTTAATGACACGTCTCTGCTCCTCCGCTTCTGGTTCTCATTGTATTTAATGACTCACCTCTGCTCCTCTGCTCCTGGTTCTCATTGTATTTAATGACTCGTCTCTACTCCTCCGCTCCTGGTTCTCATTGTATTTAATGACTCACCTCTGCTCCTCCGCTCCTGGTTCTCATTGTATTTAAAGACTTGCCTCTGCTCCTCCGCTCCTGGTTCTCATTGTATTTAATGACTCGCCTCTGCTCCTCCGCTCCTGGTTCTCATTGTATTTAATGACTCGCCTCTGCTCCTCCGCTCCTGGTTCTCATTGTATTTAATGACTCACCTCTGCTCCTCTGCTCCTGGTTCTCATGGTATTTAATGACTCGTCTCTGCTCCTCCGCTCCTGGTTCTCATTGTATTTAATGACTCGCCTCTGCTCCTCCGCTCCTGGTTCTCATTGTATTTAATGACTTGTTTCTGCTCCTCCGCTCCTGGTTCTCATTGTATTTAATGACGCGTCTCTGCTTCTCTGCTCCTGGTTCTCATTGTATTTAGTGACTCGCCTCTGCTCCTCCGCTCCTGGTTCTCATTGTATTTAATGACTCGTCTCTGCTCCTGGTTCTCATGGTATTTAATGACTCGCCTCTGCTCCTCCGCTCCTGGTTCTCATTGTATTTAATGACGCGTCTCTGCTCCTCCGCTCCTCGTTCTCATTGTATTTAATGACTCACCTCTGCTTCTCCGCTCCTGGTTCTGATTGTATTTAATGACTCGTCTCTACTTCTCCGCTCCTGGTTCTCATTGTACTTAATGACTCGTCTCTGCTCCTCCGCTCCTGGTTCTCATTGAATTTGATGACTCGCCTCTGCTCCTCTGCTCCTGGTTCTCATTGTATTTGATGACTCATCTCTGCTCCTCCGCTCCTGGTTCTCATTGTATTTAATGACTCGTCTCTGCTCCTCCGCGCCTGGTTCTCATTGTATTTGATGACTCATCTCTGCTCCTCCGCTCCTGTTTCTCATTGTACTTAATGACTCGCCTCTGCTCCTCCGCTCCTGGTTCTCATTGTATTTAATGACTTGTTTCTGCTCCTCCGCTCCTGGTTCTCATTGTATTTAATGACTCGTCTCTGCTCCTCTGCTCCTGGTTCTCATTGTATTTATTGACTCGCCTCTGCTCCTCCGCTCCTGCTTCTCATTGTATTTTTTGACTCGCCTCTGCTCCTGGTTCTCATTCTATTTATTGACTCGTCTCTGCTCCTCTGCTCCTGGTTCTCATTGAATTTGATGACTCACCTCTGCTCCTCTGCTCCTGGTTCTCATTGTATTTGATGACTCATCTCTGCTCCTCCGCTCCTGGTTCTCATTGTATTTAATGACTCGTCTCTGCTCCTCCGCTCCTGGTTCTCATTGTATTTGATGACTCGCCTCTGCTCCTCCGCTCCTGGTTCTCATTGTATTTAATGACTTGTTTCTGCTCCTCCGCTCCTGGTTCTCATTGTATTTAATGAATCGTCTCTGCTCCTCTGCTCCTGGTTCTCATTGTATTTATTGACTCGCCTCTGCTCCTCCGCTCCTGGTTCTCATTGTATTTATTGACTCGCCTCTGCTCCTCCGCTCCTGTTTCTCATTGTATTTAAAGACTCGCCTCTGCTCCTCTGCTCCTGGTTCTCATTGTATTTAATGACTCGCCTCTGCTCCTACGCTCCTGGTTCTCATTGTATTTATTGACTCATCTCTGCTCCTCCACTCCTGGTTCTCATTGTATTTAATGACTCGCCTCTGCTCCTCCGCTCCTGGTTCTCATTGTATTTAATGACTCACCTCTGCTTCTCCGCTCCTGCTTCTCATTGTATTTAATGACGCGTCTCTGCTCCTCTGCTCCTGGTTCTCATTGTATTTAATGACTCGCCTCTGCTCCTCCTCTCCAGGTTCTCATTGTATTTAATGACTCGCCTCTGCTCCTCCGCTCCTGGTTCTCATTGTATTTCATGACTCGCCTCTGCTCCTGGTTCTCATTGTATTTCATGACTCGTCTCTGCTCCTCTGCTCCTCGTTCTCATTGTATTTAGTGACTCGCCTCTGCTCCTCATCTCATGGTTCTCACTGTATTTAATGACTTGCCTCTGCTTCTCCGCTCCTGGTTCTCATTGTATTTCATGACTCGTCTCTGCTCCTCTGCTCCTCGTTCTCATTGTATTTAATGACTCACCTCTGCTTCTCCGCTCCTGGTTCTGATTGTATTTAGTCACTCGTCGCTGCTCCTCCGCTCCTGGTTCTCATTGTATTTAATGACTCGCCTGTGCTCCTCCGCTCCTGGTTCTCATTGTATTTATTGACTCGTCTCTGCTCCTCCGCTCCTGGTTCTCATTGTATTTAATGACTCGCCGCTGCTCCTCCGCTCCTGGTTCTCATTGTATTTAATGACTCGCCTCTGCTCTGACGCTCCTGGTTCTATGACTCGTCTCTGCTCCTCCGCTCCTGGTTCTCATTGTATTTAATGACTCGCCTCGGCTCCGACGCTCCTGGTTCTCATTGTATTTAATGACTCGCCTCTGCTCCGACACTCCTGGTTCTATGACTCGTCTCTGCTCCTCCGCTCCTGGTTCTCATTGTATTTAATGACTCGCCTCTGCTCCTGGTTCTCATTGTATTTAATGACTCGCCTCTGCTCCTCCGCTCCTGGTTCTCATTGCATTTAATGACGCATCTCTGCTCCTCCACTCCTGGTTCTCATTGTATTTAATGACTCGCCTCTGCTCCTCCGCTCCTGGTTCTCATTGTATTTATTGACTCATCTGTGCTCCTCCACTCCTGGTTCTCATTGTATTTAATGACTCGCCTCTGCTCCTCCGCTCCTGGTTCTCATTGTATTTAATGACTCACCTCTGCTTCTCCGCTCCTGCTTCTCATTGTATTTAATGACGCATCTCTGCTCCTCTACTCCTGGTTCTCATTGTATTTAATGACTCGCCTCTGCTCCTCCTCTCCAGGTTCTCATTGTATTTAATGACTCGCCTCTGCTCCTCCGCTCCTGGTTCTCATTGTATTTCATGACTCGCCTCTGCTCCTGGTTCTCATTGCATTTCATGACTCGTCTCTGCTCCTCTGCTCCTCGTTCTCATTGTATTTAATGACTCGCCTCTGCTCCTCAGCTCCTGGTTCTCACTGTATTTAATGACTTGCCTCTTCTCCTCTGCTCCTGGTTCTCATTGTATTTCATGACTCGTCTCTGCTCCTCTGCTCCTCGTTCTCATTGTATTTAATGACTCACCTCTGCTTCTCCGCTCCTGGTTCTGATTGTATTTAGTGACTCGTCTCTGCTCCTCCGCTCCTGGTTCTCATTGTATTTAATGACTCGTCTCTGCTCCTCCGCTCCTGGTCCTCATTGTATTTAATGACTCGCCTCTGCTCCTCCGCTCCTGGTTCTCATTGTATTTAATGACTAGCCTCTGCTCTGACGCTCCTGGTTCTATGACTCGTCTCTGCTCCTCCGCTCCTGGTTCTCATTGTATTTAATGACTCGCCTCTGCTCAGACGCTCCTGGTTCTCATTGTATTTAATGACTCGCCTCTGCTCCGACGCTCCTGGTTCTATGACTCGTCTCTACTCCTCCGCTCCTGGTTCTCATTGTATTTAATGACTCGCCTCTGCTCCTCCGCTCCTGGCTCTCATTGTATTTAATGACTCGCCTCTGCTCCGATGCTCCTGGTTCTATGACTCGTCTCTACTCCTCCGCTCCTGGTTCTCAGTGTATTTAATGACTCGCCTCTGCTCCTCTGATCCTGGTTCTCATTGTATTTAAAGACTTGCCTCTGCTCCGCCGCTCCTGGTTCTCATTGTATTTAATGACTCGTCTCTGCTCCTCTGCTCCTGGTTCTCATTGTATTTAATGACTCGCCTCTGCTCCTCCGCTCCTGGTTCTCATTGTATTTAATGACTCGTCTCTGCTCCTCCGCTCCTGGTTCTCATTGTATTTAATAACTCGTCTCTGCACCTCTACTCCTGGTTCTCATTGTATTTAATGACTCGTCTTTGCTCCTCAGCTCCTGGTTCTCATTGTATTTAATGACTGGCCTCCGCACCTCCGCTCCTGGTTCTCATTGTATTTAATGACTCGCCTCTGCTCCGCCGCTCCTGGTTCTCATTGTATATAATGACTCGCCTCTGCTCCTCCGCTCCTGGATCTATGACTCGTCTCTGCTTCGCCGCTCCTGGTTCTCATTGTATTTAATGACTCGCCTCTGCTCCGCCGCTCCTGGTTCTATGACTCGTCTCTGCTCCGCCGCTCCTGGTTCTCATTGTATTTAATGACTCGCCTCTGCTCCTCTGCTCCTGGTTCTCATTGTATTTAATGACTCGCCTCTGCTCCTCCGCTCCTGGTTCTCATTGTATTTAATGACGCGTCTCTGCTCCTCCGCTCCTGGTTCTCATTGTATTTATTGACTCATCTCTGCTCCTCCACTCCTTGTTCTCATTGTATTTAATGACTCGCCTCTGCTCCTCCGCTCCTGGTTCTCATTGTATTTAATGACTTGCCTCTGCATCTCCGCTCCTGGTTCTCATTGTATTTCATGACTCGCCTCTGCTCCTGGTTCTCATTGTATTTAATGACTCACCTCTGATTCTCCGCTCCTGCTTCTCATTGTATTTAATGACGCGTCTCTGCTCCTCTGCTCCTGGTTCTCATTGTATTTAATGACTCGCCTCTGCTCCTCCTCTCCAGGTTCTCATTGTATTTAATGACTCGCCTCTGCTCCTCCGCTCCTGGTTCTCATTGTATTTCATGACTCGCCTCTGCTCCTGGTTCTCATTGTATTTAATGACTCGCCTCTGCTCCTCCGCTCCTGGTTCTCATTGTATTTCATGACTCGCCTCTGCTCCTCTGCTCCTGGTACTCATTGTATTTAATGACTCGCCTCTGCTCCTCCGCTCCTGGTTCTCATTGCATTTAATGACGCGTCTCTGCTCCTCCACTCCTGGTTCTCATTGTATTTAATGACTCGCCTCTGCTCCTCCGCTCCTGGTTCTCATTGTATTTATTGACTCATCTCTGCTCCTCCGCTCCTGGTTCTCATTGTATTTAATGACTTGTCTCTGCTCCTCGTTCTCATTGTATTTAATGACTCACCTCTGCTTCTCCGCTCCTGGTTCTGATTGTACTTAGTGACTCGTCTCTGCTCCTCCGCTCCTGGTTCTCATTGTATTTAATGACTCGCCTGTGCTCCTCCGCTCCTGGTTCTCATTGTATTTATTGACTCGTCTCTGCTCCTCCGCTCCTGGTTCTCATTGTATTTAATGACTCGTCTCTGCTCCTCCGCTCCTGGTTCTCATTGTATTTAATGACTCGCCTCTGCTCCTCCGCTCCTGGTTCTCATTGTATTTAATGACTCGCCTCTACTCTGACGCTCCTGGTTCTATGACTCGTCTCTGCTCCTCCGCTCCTGGTTCTCATTGTATTTAATGACTTGCCTCTGCTCCGACGCTCCTGGTTCTCATTGTATTTCATGACTCGCCTCTGCTCCGATGCTCCTGGTTCTATGACTCGTCTCTGCTCCTCCGCTCCTGGTTCTCATTGTATTTAATGACTCTCCTCTGCTGCTCCGGTCCTGGTTCTCATTGTCTTTAAAGACTTGCCTCTGCTCCGCCGCTCCTGGTTCTCATTGTATTTAATGACTCGTCTCTGCTCCTCTGCTCCTGGTTCTCATTGTATTTAATGACTCGCCTCTGCTCCTCCACTCCTGGTTCTCATTGTATTTATTGACTCGTCTCTGCTCCTCCGCTCCTGGTTCTCATTGTATTTAATGACTTCTCTCTGCTCCTCCGCTCCTGGTTCTCATTGTATTTAATGACTCGCTTCTGCTCCTCCGCTCCTGGTTCTCATTGTATTTAATGACTCAACTCTGCTCTTCTGCTCCTGGTTCTCATTGTATTTAATGACTCGCCTCTGCTCCTCCTCTCCAGGTTCTCATTGTATTTAATGACTCGCCTCTGCTCCTCCGCTCCTGGTTCTCATTGTATTTCATGACTCGCCTCTGCTCCTGGTTCTCATTGTATTTAATGACTCGCCTCTGCTCCTCCGCTCCTGGTTCTCATTGTATTTCATGACTCGCCTCTGCTCCTCTGCTCCTGGTACTCATTGTATTTAATGACTCGCCTCTGCTCCTCCGCTCCTGGTTCTCATTGCATTTAATGACGCGTCTCTGCTCCTCCACTCCTGGTTCTCATTGTATTTAATGACTCGCCTCTGCTCCTCCGCTCCTGGTTCTCATTGTATTTATTGACTCATCTCTGCTCCTCCGCTCCTGGTTCTCATTGTATTTAATGACTTGTCTCTGCTCCTCGTTCTCATTGTATTTAATGACTCACCTCTGCTTCTCCGCTCCTGGTTCTGATTGTACTTAGTGACTCGTCTCTGCTCCTCCGCTGCTGGTTCTCATTGTATTTAATGACTCGCCTGTGCTCCTCCGCTCCTGGTTCTCATTGTATTTATTGACTCGTCTCTGCTCCTCCGCTCCTGGTTCTCATTGTATTTAATGACTCGTCTCTGCTCCTCCGCTCCTGGTTCTCATTGTATTTAATGACTCGCCTCTGCTCCTCCGCTCCTGGTTCTCATTGTATTTAATGACTCGCCTCTACTCTGACGCTCCTGGTTCTATGACTCGTCTCTGCTCCTCCGCTCCTGGTTCTCATTGTATTTAATGACTTGCCTCTGCTCCGACGCTCCTGGTTCTCATTGTATTTCATTACTCGCCTCTGCTCCGACGCTCCTGGTTCTATGACTCGTCTCTGCTCCTCCGCTCCTGGTTCTCATTGTCTTTAAAGACTTGCCTCTGCTCCGCCGCTCCTGGTTCTCATTGTATTTAATGACTCGTCTCTGCTCCTCTGCTCCTGGTTCTCATTGTATTTAATGACTCGCCTCTGCTCCTCCACTCCTGGTTCTCATTGTATTTAATGACTCGTCTCTGCTCCTCCGCTCCTGGTTCTCATTGTATTTAATGACTTCTCTCTGCTCCTCCGCTCCTGGTTCTCATTGTATTTAATGACTCGCTTCTGCTCCTCCGCTCCTGGTTCTCATTGTATTTAATGACTCAACTCTGCTCTTCTGCTCCTGGTTCTCATTGTATTTAATGACTCGCCTCTGCTCTTTCGCTCCTGGTTCTCATTGTATTTAATGACTCGCCTCTGCTCCTCCGCTCCTTGTTCTCATTGTATTTAATGACGCGTCTCTGCTCCTCCGCTCCTCCGCTCCTGGTTCTCATAGTATTTAATGACTCGCCTCTGCTCCTCTGCTCCTGGTTCTCATTGTATTTAATGACTCGTCTCTGCTCCTCCACTCCTGGTTCTCATTGTATTTAATGACTCGTCTCTGCTCCTCCGCTCCTGGTTCTCATGGTATTTAATGACTCGCCTCTGCTCCTCTGTTCCTGGTTCTCATTGTATTTAATGACTCACCTGTGCTCCTCCACTCCTGGTTCTCATTGTATTTAATGACTCGCCTGTGCTCCTCCACTCCTGGTTGTCATTGTATTTAATGACTTGTCTCTGATCCTCCGCTCCTGGTTCTCATTGTATTTAATGACTCGCCTCTGGTCCTCTGCTCCTGGTTCTCATTGTATTTAATGAATCGCCTCTGTTCCTCCGCTCCTGATTCTCATTGTATTAAATGACTTGTCTCTGCTCCTCCGCTCCTGGTTCTCATTGAATTTGATGACTCGTCTCTGCTCCTCCGCTCCTGGTTCTCATTGTATTTGATGACTCATCTCTGCTCCTCCGCTCCTGATTCTCATTGTATTTAATGACTTGTCTCTGCTCGTCCGCTCCTGGTTCTCATTGTATTTAATGACTCGCCTCTGCGCCTCCGCTCCTGGTTCTCATTGTATTTAATGACTCCTTTCTGCTCCTCCGCTCCTGGTTCTCATTGTATTTAATGACTCGTCTCTGCTCCTCCGCTCCTGGTTCTCATTGTATTTAATGACTCGCCTCCGCTCCTGGTTCTCATTGTATTTAATGACTCGTCTCTGCTCCTCCGCTCCTGGTTCTCATTGTATTTAATGACTCGCCTCTGCTCCTCCGCTCCTGGTTCTCATTGTATTTAATCACTCGTCCATGCTCGTCCGCTCCTGGTTCTCATTGTATTTAATGACTCGACTCTGCTCGCCCGCTCCTGGTTCATTGTATTTAATGACTCGCCTCTGCTCCTCTGCTCCAGGTTCTCATTGTATTTAATGACTCACATCAGCTTCTCCGCTCCTGGTTCTCATTGTATTTAATGACGCGTCTCTGCTCCTCCGCTCCTGGTTCTCATTGTATTTGATGACTCGTCTCTGCTCCTGCGCTCCTGGTTCTCATTGTATTTAATGACTCGCTCCTGGTCTCATTGTATTTAATGACAGGTCTCTGCTCCTCCGCTTCTGGTTCTCATTGTATTTAATGACTCACCTCTGCTCCTCTGCTCCTGGTTCTCATTGTATTTAATGACTCGTCTCTACTCCTCCGCTCCTGGTTCTCATTGTATTTAATGACTCACCTCTGCTCCTCCGCTCCTGGTTCTCATTGTATTTAAAGACTTGCCTCTGCTCCTCCGCTCCTGGTTCTCATTGTATTTAATGACTCGCCTCTACTCCTCCGCTCCTGGTTCTCATTGTATTTAATGACTCGCCTCTGCTCCTCCGCTCCTGGTTCTCATTGTATTTAATGACTCACCTCTGCTCCTCTGCTCCTGGTTCTCATGGTATTTAATGACTCGTCTCTGCTCCTCCGCTCCTGGTTCTCATTGTATTTAATGACTCGCCTCTGCTCCTCCGCTCCTGGTTCTCATTGTATTTAATGACTTGTTTCTGCTCCTCCGCTCCTGGTTCTCATTGTATTTAATGACGCGTCTCTGCTTCTCCGCTCCTGGTTCTCATTGTATTTAGTGACTCGCCTCTGCTCCTCCGCTCCTGGTTCTCATTGTATTTAATGACTCGTCTCTGCTCCTGGTTCTCATGGTATTTAATGACTCGCCTCTGCTCCTCCGCTCCTGGTTCTCATTGTATTTAATGACGCGTCTCTGCTCCTCCGCTCCTCCGCTCCTCCGCTCCTCGTTCTCATTGTATTTAATGACTCACCTCTGCTTCTCCGCTCCTGGTTCTGATTGTATTTAATGACTCGTCTCTACTCCTCCGCTCCTGGTTCTCATTGTATTTAATGACTCGTCTCTGCTCCTCCGCTCCTGGTTCTCATTGAATTTGATGACTCGCTTCTGCTCCTCTGCTCCTGGTTCTCATTGTATTTGATGACTCATCTCTGCTCCTCCGCTCCTGGTTCTCATTGTATTTAATGACTCGTCTCTGCTCCTCCGCGCCTAGTTCTCATTGTATTTGATGACTCATCTCTGCTCCTCCGCTCCTGGTTCTCATTGTATTTAATGACTCGCCTCTGCTCCTCCGCTCCTGGTTCTCATTGTATTTAATGACTCGTTTCTGCTCCTCCGCTCCTGGTTCTCATTGTATTTAATGACTCGTCTCTGCTCCTCTGCTCCTGGTTCTCATTGTATTTATTGACTCGCCTCTGCTCCTCCGCTCCTGCTTCTCATTGTATTTTATGACTCGCCTCTGCTCCTCCGCTCCTGGTTCTCATTGTATTTATTGACTCACCTCTGCTCCTCCGCTACTGCTTCTCATTGTATTTATTGACTCGTCTCTGCTCCTCCGCTCCTGGTTCTCATTGAATTTGATGACTCGCCTCTGCTCCTCTGCTCCTGGTTCTCATTGTATTTGATGACTCATCTCTGCTCCTCCGCTCCTGGTTCTCATTGTATTTAATGACTCGCCTCTGCTCCTCCGCTCCTGGTTCTCATTGTATTTAATGACTTGTTTCTGCTCCTCCGCTCCTGGTTCTCATTGTATTTAATGAATCGTCTCTGCTCCTCTGCTCCTGGTTCTCATGGTATTTAATGACTCGCCTCTGCTCCTCCGCTCCTGGTTCTCATTGTATTTAATGACGCGTCTCTGCTCCTCCGCTCCTCGTTCTCATTGTATTTAATGACTCACCTCTGCTTCTCCGCTCCTGGTTCTGATTGTATTTAATGACTCGTCTCTACTTCTCCGCTCCTGGTTCTCATTGTACTTAATGACTCGTCTCTGCTCCTCCCCTCCTGGTTCTCATTGAATTTGATGACTCGCCTCTGCTCCTCTGCTCCTGGTTCTCATTGTATTTGATGACTCATCTCTGCTCCTCCGCTCCTGGTTCTCATTGTATTTAATGACTCGTCTCTGCTCCTCCTCGCCTGGTTCTCATTGTATTTGATGACTCATCTCTGCTCCTCCGCTCCTGTTTCTCATTGTACTTAATGACTCGCCTCTGCTCCTCCGCTCCTGGTTCTCATTGTATTTAATGACTTGTTTCTGCTCCTCCGCTCCTGGTTCTCATTGCATTTAATGACTCGTCTCTGCTCCTCTGCTCCTGGTTCTCATTGTATTTATTGACTCGCCTCTGCTCCTCCGCTCCTGCTTCTCATTGTATTTTTTGACTCGCCTCTGCTCCTGGTTCTCATTGTATTTATTGACTCGCCTCTGCTCCTCCGCTAACACTTCTCATTGTATTTATTGACTCGTCTCTGCTCCTCCGCTCCTGGTTCTCATTGAATTTGATGACTCACCTCTGCTCCTCTGCTCCTGGTTCTCATTGTATTTGATGACTCATCTCTGCTCCTCCGCTCCTGGTTCTCATTGTATTTAATGACTCGTCTCTGCTCCTCCGCTCCTGGTTCTCATTGTATTTGATGACTCGCCTCTGCTCCTCCGCTCCTGGTTCTCATTGTATTTAATGACTTGTTTCTGCTCCTCCGCTCCTGGTTCTCATTGTATTTAATGAATCGTCTCTGCTCCTCTGCTCCTGGTTCTCATTGTATTTATTGACTCGCCTCTGCTCCTCCGCTCCTGGTTCTCATTGTATTTATTGACTCGCCTCTGCTCCTCCGCTCCTGTTTCTCATTGTATTTAAAGACTCGCCTCTGCTCCTCTGCTCCTGGTTCTCATTGTATTTAATGACTCGCCTCTGCTCCTACGCTCCTGGTTCTCATTGTATTTAATGACTCGTCTCTGCTCCTCCGCTCCTGGTTCTCATTGTATTTAATGACTCGCCTCTGCTCCTCCGCTCCTGGTTCTCATTGTATTTAATGACTTGTTTCTGCTCCTCCGCTCCTGGTTCTCATTGTATTTAATGACGCGTCTCTGCTCCTCCGCTCCTGGTTCTCATTGTATTTAGTGACTCGCCTCTGCTCCTCCGCTCCTGGTTCTCATTGTATTTAATGACTCGTCTCTGCTCCTGGTTCTCATGGTATTTAATGACTCGCCTCTGCTCCTCCGCTCCTGGTTCTCATTGTATTTAATGACGCGTCTCTGCTCCTCCGCTCCTCGTTCTCATTGTATTTAATGACTCACCTCTGCTTCTCCGCTCCTGGTTCTGATTGTATTTAATGACTCGTCTCTACTCCTCCGCTCCTGGTTCTCATTGTATTTAATGACTCGTCTCTGCTCCTCCGCTCCTGGTTCTCATTGAATTTGATGACTCGCCTCTGCTCCTCTGCTCCTGGTTCTCATTGTATTTGATGACTCATCTCTGCTTCTCCGCTCCTGGTTCTCATTGTATTTAATGACTCGTCTCTGCTCCTCCGCGCCTAGTTCTCATTGTATTTGATGACTCATCTCTGCTCCTCCGCTCCTGGTTCTCATTGTATTTAATGACTCGCCTCTGCTCCTCCGCTCCTGGTTCTCATTGTATTTAATGACTCGCCTCTGCTCCTCCGCTCCTGGTTCTCATTGTATTTCATGACTCGCCTCTGCTCCTCTGCTCCTGGTCCTCATTGTATTTAATGACTCGCCTCTGCTCCTCCGCTCCTGGTTCTCATTGCATTTAATGACGCGTCTCTGCTCCTCCACTCCTGGTTCTCATTGTATTTAATGACTCGCCTCTGCTCCTCCGCTCCTGGTTCTCATTGTATTTATTGACTCATCTCTGCTCCTCCGCTCCTGGTTCTCATTGTATTTAATGACGTGTCTCTGCTCCTCTGCTCCTCGTTCTCATTGTATTTAATGACTCGCCTCTGCTCCTCCGCTCCTGGTTCTCATTGTATTTAATGACTCGCCTCTACTCTGACGCTCCTGGTTCTATGACTCGTCTCTGCTCCTCCGCTCCTGGTTCTCATTGTATTTAATGACTTGCCTCTGCTCCGACGCTCCTGGTTCTCATTGTATTTCATGACTCTCCTCTGCTCCGACGCTCCTGGTTCTATGACTCGTCTCTGCTCCTCCGCTCCTGGTTCTCATTGTATTTAATGACTCACCTCTGCTGCTCCGCTCCTGGTTCTCATTGTATTTAATGACTCGCCTCTGCTCCAACGCTCCTGGTTCTATGACTCGTCTCTACTCCTCCGTTCCTGCTTCTCAGTGTATTTAATGACTCGCCTCTGCTCCTCTAATCCTGGTTCTCATTGCATTTAAAGACTTGCCTCTGCTCCGCCGCTCCTGGTTCTCATTGTATTTAATGACTCGTCTCTGCTCCTCTGCTCCTGGTTCTCATTGTATTTAATGACTCGCCTCTGCTCCTCCGCTCCTGGTTCTCATTGTATTTAATGACTCGTCTCTGCTCCTCCGCTCCTGGTTCTCATTGTATTTAATGACTTCTCTCTGCTCCTCCGCTCCTGGTTCTCATTGTATTTAATGACTCGCTTCTGCTCCTCCGCTCCTGGTTCTCATTGTATTTAATGACTCAACTCTGCTCTTCTGCTCCTAGTTCTCATTGTATTTAATGACTCGCCTCTGCTCCTTCGCTCCTGGTTCTCATTGTATTTAATGACTCGCCTCTGCTCCTCCGCTCCTTGTTCTCATTGTATTTAATGACGCGTCTCTGCTCCTCCGCTCCTCCGCTCCTGGTTCTCATAGTATTTAATGACTCGCCTCTGCTCCTCTGCTCCTGGTTCTCATTGTATTTAATGACTCGTCTCTGCTCCTCCACTCCTGGTTCTCATTGTATTTAATGACTCGTCTCTGCTCCTCCGCTCCTGGTTCTCATGGTATTTAATGACTCGCTTCTGCTCCTCTGTTCCTGGTTCTCATTGTATTTAATGACTCGCCTGTGCTCCTCCACTCCTGGTTCTCATTGTATTTAATGACTCGCCTGTGCTCCTCCACTCCTGGTTGTCATTGTATTTAATGACTTGTCTCTGCTCCTCCGCTCCTGGTTCTCATTGTATTTAATGATTTGCCTCTGCTCCTCTGCTCCTGGTTCTCATTGTATTTAATGACTCGTCTCTGCTCCTCCACTCCTGGTTCTCATTGTATTTAATGACTCGTCTCTGATCCTCCGCTACTGGTTCTCATTGTATTTAATGACTCGCCTCTGCTCCTCTGCTCCTGGTTCTCATTGTATTTAATGACTCGCCTGTGCTCCTCCACTCCTGGTTCTCATTGTATTTAATGACTCGCCTGTGCTCCTCCACTCCTGGTTCTCATTGTATTTAGTGACTTGTCTCTGATCCTCCGCTCCTGGTTCTCATTGTATTTAATGACTCGCCTCTGGTCCTCTGCTCCTGGTTCTCATTGTATTTAATGAATCGCCTCTGCTCCTCCGCTCCTGATTCTCATTCTATTAAATGACTTGTCTCTGCTCCTCCGCTCCTGGTTCTCATTGAATTTGATGACTCGTCTCTGCTCCTCCGCTCCTGGTTCTCATTGTATTTGATGACTCATCTCTGCTCCTCCGCTCCTGATTCTCATTGTATTTAATGACTTGTCTCTGCTCGTCAGCTCCTGGTTCTCATTGTATTTAATGACTCGCCTCTGCGCCTCCGCTCCTGGTTCTCATTGTATTTAATGACTCCTTTCTGCTCCTCCGCTCCTGGTTCTCATTGTATTTAATGACTCGTCTCTGCTCCTCCGCTCCTGGTTCTCATTGTATTTAATGACTCGCCTCCGCTCCTGGTTCTCATTGTATTTAATCACTCGTCCATGCTCGTCCGCTCCTGGTTCTCATTGTATTTAATGACTCGACTCTGCTCGCCCGCTCCTGGTTCATTGTATTTAATGACTCGCCTCTGCTCCTCTGCTCCAGGTTCTCATTGTATTTAATGACTCACATCAGCTTCTCCGCTCCTGGTTGTCATTGTATTTAATGACTCGCCTGTGCTCCTCCGCTCCTGGTTCTCATTGTACTTAATGACTCGTCTCTGCTCCTCCGCTCCTGGTTCTCATTGAATTTGATGACTCGCCTCTGCTCCTCTGCTCCTGGTTCTCATTGTATTTGATGACTCATCTCTGCTCCTCCGCTCCTGGTTCTCATTGTATTTAATGACTCGTCTCTGCTCCTCCTCGCCTGGTTCTCATTGTATTTGATGACTCATCTCTGCTCCTCCGCTCCTGTTTCTCATTGTATTTAATGACTTGTTTCTGCTCCTCCGCTCCTGGTTCTCATTGCATTTAATGACTCGTCTCTGCTCCTCTGCTCCTGGTTCTCATTGTATTTATTGACTCGCCTCTGCTCCTCCGTTCCTGCTTCTCATTGTATTTTTTGACTCGCCTCTGCTCCTGGTTCTCATTGTATTTATTGACTCACCTCTGCTCCTCCGCTAACACTTCTCATTGTATTTATTGACTCGTCTCTGCTCCTCCGCTCCTGGTTCTCATTGAATCTGATGACTCACCTCTGCTCCTCTGCTCCTGGTTCTCATTGTATTTGATGACTCATCTCTGCTCCTCCGCTCCTGGTTCTCATTGTATTTAATGACTCGTCTCTGCTCCTCCGCTCCTGGTTCTCATTGTATTTGATGACTCGCCTCTGCTCCTCCGCTCCTGGTTCTCATTGTATTTAATGACTTGTTTCTGCTCCTCCGCTCCTGGTTCTCATTGTATTTAATGAATCGTCTCTGCTCCTCTGCTCCTGGTTCTCATTGTATTTATTGACTCGCCTCTGCTCCTCCGCTCCTGGTTCTCATTGTATTTATTGACTCGCCTCTGCTCCTCCGCTCCTGTTTCTCATTGTATTTAAAGACTCGCCTCTGCTCCTGGTTCTCATTGTATTTAATGACTCGCCTCTGCTCCTACGCTCCTGGTTCTCATTGTATTTAATGACTCGTCTCTGCTCCTCCGCTCCTGGTTCTCATTGTATTTAATGACTTGCCTCTGCTCCTCCGCTCCTGGTTCTCATTGTATTTAATGACTTGTTTCTGCTCCTCCGCTCCTGGTTCTCATTGTATTTAATGACGCGTCTCTGCTCCTCCGCTCCTGGTTCTCATTGTATTTAGTGACTCGCCTCTGCTCCTCCGCTCCTGGTTCTCATTGTATTTAATGACTCGTCTCTGCTCCTGGTTCTCATGGTATTTAATGACTCGCCTCTGCTCCTCCGCTCCTGGTTCTCATTGTATTTAATGACGCGTCTCTGCTCCTCCGCTCCTCGTTCTCATTGTATTTAATGACTCACCTCTGCTTCTCCGCTCCTGGTTCTGATTGTATTTAATGACTCGTCTCTACTCCTCCGCTCCTGGTTCTCATTGTATTTAATGACTCGTCTCTGCTCCTCCGCTCCTGGTTCTCATTGAATTTGATGACTCGCCTCTGCTCCTCTGCTCCTGGTTCTCATTGTATTTGATGACTCATCTCTGCTCCTCCGCTCCTGGTTCTCATTGTATTTAATGACTCGTCTCTGCTCCTCCGCGCCTAGTTCTCATTGTATTTGATGACTCATCTCTGCTCCTCCGCTCCTGGTTCTCATTGTATTTAATGACTCGCCTCTGCTCCTCCGCTCCTGGTTCTCATTGTATTTAATGACTCGCCTCTGCTCCTCCGCTCCTGGTTCTCATTGTATTTCATGACTCGCCTCTGCTCCTCTGCTCCTGGTCCTCATTGTATTTAATGACTCGCCTCTGCTCCTCCGCTCCTGGTTCTCATTGCATTTAATGACGCGTCTCTGCTCCTCCACTCCTGGTTCTCATTGTATTTAATGACTCTCCTCTGCTCCTCCGCTCCTGGTTCTCATTGTATTTATTGACTCATCTCTGCTCCTCCGCTCCTGGTTCTCATTGTATTTAATGACGTGTCTCTGCTCCTCTGCTCCTCGTTCTCATTGTATTTAATGACTCACCTCTGCTTCTCCGCTCCTGGTTCTGATTGTACTTAGTGACTCGTCTCTGCTCCTCCGCTCCTGGTTCTCATTTTATTTAATGACTCGCCTGTGCTCCTCCGCTCCTGGTTCTCATTGTATTTATTGACTCGTCTCTGCTCCTCCGCTCCTGGTTCTCATTGTATTTAATGACTCGTCTCTGCTCCTCCGCTCCTGGTTCTCATTGTATTTAATGACTCGCCTCTGCTCCTCCGCTCCTGGTTCTCATTGTATTTAATGACTCGCCTCTACTCTGACGCTCCTGGTTCTATGACTCGTCTCTGCTCCTCCGCTCCTGGTTCTCATTGTATTTAATGACTTGCCTCTGCTCCGACGCTCCTGGTTCTCATTGTATTTCATGACTCGCCTCTGCTCCGACGCTCCTGGTTCTATGACTCGTCTCTGCTCCTCCGCTCCTGGTTCTCATTGTATTTAATGACTCACCTCTGCTGCTCTGCTCCTGGCTCTCATTGTATTTAATGACTCGCCTCTGCTCCGACGCTCCTGGTTCTATGACTCGTCTCTACTCCTCCGCTCCTGCTTCTCAGTGTATTTAATGACTCGCCTCTGCTCCTCTAATCCTGGTTCTCATTGCATTTAAAGACTTGCCTCTGCTCCACCGCTCCTGGTTCTCATTGTATTTAATGACTCGTCTCTGCTCCTCTGCTCCTGGTTCTCATTGTATTTAATGACTCGCCTCTGCTCCTCCGCTCCTGGTTCTCATTGTATTTAATGACTCGTCTCTGCTCCTCCGCTTCTGGTTCTCATTGTATTTAATGACTTCTCTCTGCTCCTCCGCTCCTGGTTCTCATTGTATTTAATGACTCGCTTCTGCTCCTCCGCTCCTGGTTCTCATTGTATTTAATGACTCAACTCTGCTCTTCTGCTCCTGGTTCTCATTGTATTTAATGACTCGCCTCTGCTCCTTCGCTCCTGGTTCTCATTGTATTTAATGACTGGCCTCTGCTCCTCCGCTCCTTGTTCTCATTGTATTTAATGACGCGTCTCTGCTCCTCCGCTCCTCCGCTCCTGGTTCTCATAGTATTTAATGACTCGCCTCTGCTCCTCTGCTCCTGGTTCTCATTGTATTTAATGACTCGTCTCTGCTCCTCCACTCCTGGTTCTCATTGTATTTAATGACTCGTCTCTGCTCCTCCGCTCCTGGTTCTCATGGTATTTAATGACTCGCTTCTGCTCCTCTGTTCCTGGTTCTCATTGTATTTAATGACTCGCCTGTGCTCCTCCACTCCTGGTTCTCATTGTATTTAATGACTCGCCTGTGCTCCTCCACTCCTGGTTGTCATTGTATTTAATGACTTGTCTCTGCTCCTCCGCTCCTGGTTCTCATTGTATTTAATGACTCGCCTCTGCTCCTCTGCTCCTGGTTCTCATTGTATTTAATGACTCGTCTCTGCTCCTCCACTCCTGGTTCTCATTGTATTTAATGACTCGTCTCTTATCCTCCGCTACTGGTTCTCATTGTATTTAATGACTCGCCTCTGCTCCTCTGCTCCTGGTTCTCATTGTATTTAATGACTCGCCTGTGCTCCTCCACTCCTGGTTCTCATTGTATTTAATGACTCGCCTGTGCTCCTCCACTCCTGGTTCTCATTGTATTTAGTGACTTGTCTCTGATCCTCCGCTCCTGGTTCTCATTGTATTTAATGACTCGCCTCTGGTCCTCTGCTCCTGGTTCTCATTGTATTTAATAAATCGCCTCTGCTCCTCCGCTCCTGATTCTCATTCTATTAAATGACTTGTCTCTGCTCCTCCGCTCCTGGTTCTCATTGAATTTGATGACTCGTCTCTGCTCCTCCGCTCCTGGTTCTCATTGTATTTGATGACTCATCTCTGCTCCTCCGCTCCTGATTCTCATTGTATTTAATGACTTGTCTCTGCTCGTCAGCTCCTGGTTCTCATTGTATTTAATGACTCGCCTCTGCGCCTCCGCTCCTGGTTCTCATTGTATTTAATGACTCCTTTCTGCTCCTCCGCTCCTGGTTCTCATTGTATTTAATGACTCGTCTCTGTTCCTCCGCTCCTGGTTCTCATTGTATTTAATGACTCGCCTCCGCTCCTGGTTCTCATTGTATTTAATCACTCGTCCATGCTCGTCCGCTCCTGGTTCTCATTGTATTTAATGACTCGACTCTGCTCGCCCGCTCCTGGTTCATTGTATTTAATGACTCGCCTCTGCTCCTCTGCTCCAGGTTCTCATTGTATTTAATGACTCACATCAGCTTCTCCGCTCCTGGTTCTCATTGTATTTAATGACTCGTCTTTACTTCTCCGCTCCTGGTTCTCATTGTACTTAATGACTCGTCTCTGCTCCTCCGCTCCTGGTTCTCATTGAATTTGATGACTCGCCTCTGCTCCTGGTTCTCATTGTATTTGATGACTCATCTCTGCTCCTCCGCTCCTGGTTCTCATTGTATTTGATGACTCATCTCTGCTCCTCCGCTCCTGGTTCTCATTGTATTTAATGACTCGTCTCTACTCCTCCGCGCCTAGTTCTCATTGTATTTGATGACTCATCTCTGCTCCTCCGCTCCTGGTTCTCATTGTATTTAATGACTCGTCTCTGCTCCTCCGCTCCTGGTTCTCATTGTATTTGATGACTCGCCTCTGCTCCTCCGCTCCTGGTTCTCATTGTATTTAATGACTTGTTTCTGCTCCTCCGCTCCTGGTTCTCATTGTATTTAATGAATCGTCTCTGCTCCTCTGCTCCTGGTTCTCATTGTATTTATTGACTCGCCTCTGCTCCTCCGCTCCTGGTTCTCATTGTATTTATTGACTCGCCTCTGCTCCTCCGCTCCTGTTTCTCATTGTATTTAAAGACTCGCCTCTGCTCCTGGTTCTCATTGTATTTAATGACTCGCCTCTGCTCCTACGCTCCTGGTTCTCATTGTATTTAATGACTCGTCTCTGCTCCTCCGCTCCTGGTTCTCATTGTATTTAATGACTCGCCTCTGCTCCTCCGCTCCTGGTTCTCATTGTATTTAATGACTTGTTTCTGCTCCTCCGCTCCTGGTTCTCATTGTATTTAATGACGCGTCTCTGCTCCTCCGCTCCTGGTTCTCATTGTATTTAGTGACTCGCCTCTGCTCCTCCGCTCCTGGTTCTCATTGTATTTAATGACTCGTCTCTGCTCCTGGTTCTCATGGTATTTAATGACTCGCCTCTGCTCCTCCGCTCCTGGTTCTCATTGTATTTAATGACGCGTCTCTGCTCCTCCGCTCCTCGTTCTCATTGTATTTAATGACTCACCTCTGCTTCTCCGCTCCTGGTTCTGATTGTATTTAATGACTCGTGTCTTCTCCTCCGCTCCTGGTTCTCATTGTATTTAATGACTCGTCTCTGCTCCTCCGCTCCTGGTTCTCATTGAATTTGATGACTCGCCTCTGCTCCTCTGCTCCTGGTTCTCATTGTATTTGATGACTCATCTCTGCTCCTCCGCTCCTGGTTCTCATTGTATTTAATGACTCGTCTCTGCTCCTCCGCGCCTAGTTCTCATTGTATTTGATGACTCATCTCTGCTCCTCCGCTCCTGGTTCTCATTGTATTTAATGACTCGCCTCTGCTCCTCCGCTCCTGGTTCTCATTGTATTTAATGACTCGCCTCTGCTCCTCCGCTCCTGGTTCTCATTGTATTTCATGACTCGCCTCTGCTCCTCTGCTCCTGGTCCTCATTGTATTTAATGACTCGCCTCTGCTCCTCCGCTCCTGGTTCTCATTGCATTTAATGACGCGTCTCTGCTCCTCCACTCCTGGTTCTCATTGTATTTAATGACTCGCCTCTGCTCCTCCGCTCCTGGTTCTCATTGTATTTATTGACTCATCTCTGCTCCTCCGCTCCTGGTTCTCATTGTATTTAATGACGTGTCTCTGCTCCTCTGCTCCTCGTTCTCATTGTATTTAATGACTCACCTCTGCTTCTCCGCTCCTGGTTCTGATTGTACTTAGTGACTCGTCTCTGCTCCTCCGCTCCTGGTTCTCATTTTATTTAATGACTCGCCTGTGCTCCTCCGCTCCTGGTTCTCATTGTATTTATTGACTCGTCTCTGCTCCTCCGCTCCTGGTTCTCATTGTATTTAATGACTCGTCTCTGCTCCTCCGCTCCTGGTTCTCATTGTATTTAATGACTCGCCTCTGCTCCTCCGCTCCTGGTTCTCATTGTATTTAATGACTCGCCTCTACTCTGACGCTCCTGGTTCTATGACTCGTCTCTGCTCCTCCGCTCCTGGTTCTCATTGTATTTAATGACTTGCCTCTGCTCCGACGCTCCTGGTTCTCATTGTATTTCATGACTCGCCTCTGCTCCGACGCTCCTGGTTCTATGACTCGTCTCTGCTCCTCCGCTCCTGGTTCTCATTGTATTTAATGACTCACCTCTGCTGCTCTGCTCCTGGTTCTCATTGTATTTAATGACTCGCCTCTGCTCCGACGCTCCTGGTTCTATGACTCGTCTCTACTCCTCCGCTCCTGCTTCTCAGTGTATTTAATGACTCGCCTCTGCTCCTCTAATCCTGGTTCTCATTGCATTTAAAGACTTGCCTCTGCTCCGCCGCTCCTGGTTCTCATTGTATTTAATGACTCGTCTCTGCTCCTCTGCTCCTGGTTCTCATTGTATTTAATGACTCGCCTCTGCTCCTCTGCTCCTGGTTCTCATTGTATTTAATGACTCGTATCTGCTCCTCCGCTTCTGGTTCTCATTGTATTTAATGACTTCTCTCTGCTCCTCCGCTCCTGGTTCTCATTGTATTTAATGACTCGCTTCTGCTCCTCCGCTCCTGGTTCTCATTGTATTTAATGACTCAACTCTGCTCTTCTGCTCCTGGTTCTCATTGTATTTAATGACTCGCCTCTGCTCCTTCGCTCCTGGTTCTCATTGTATTTAATGACTCGCCTGTGCTCCTCCGCTCCTGGTTCTCATTGTATTTATTGACTCGTCTCTGCTCCTCCGCTCCTGGTTCTCATTGTATTTAATGACTCGTCTCTGCTCCTCCGCTCCTGGTTCTCATTGTATTTAATGACTCGCCTCTGCTCCTCCGCTCCTGGTTCTCATTGTATTTAATGACTCGCCTCTACTCTGACGCTCCTGGTTCTATGACTCGTCTCTGCTCCTCCGCTCCTGGTTCTCATTGTATTTAATGACTTGCCTCTGCTCCGACGCTCCTGGTTCTCATTGTATTTCATGACTCGCCTCTGCTCCGATGCTCCTGGTTCTATGACTCGTCTCTGCTCCTCCGCTCCTGGTTCTCATTGTATTTAATGACTCTCCTCTGCTGCTCCGGTCCTGGTTCTCATTGTCTTTAAAGACTTGCCTCTGCTCCGCCGCTCCTGGTTCTCATTGTATTTAATGACTCGTCTCTGCTCCTCTGCTCCTGGTTCTCATTGTATTTAATGACTCGCCTCTGCTCCTCCACTCCTGGTTCTCATTGTATTTATTGACTCGTCTCTGCTCCTCCGCTCCTGGTTCTCATTGTATTTAATGACTTCTCTCTGCTCCTCCGCTCCTGGTTCTCATTGTATTTAATGACTCGCTTCTGCTCCTCCGCTCCTGGTTCTCATTGTATTTAATGACTCAACTCTGCTCTTCTGCTCCTGGTTCTCATTGTATTTAATGACTCGCCTCTGCTCCTCCTCTCCAGGTTCTCATTGTATTTAATGACTCGCCTCTGCTCCTCCGCTCCTGGTTCTCATTGTATTTCATGACTCGCCTGTGCTCCTCCGCTCCTGGTTCTCATTGTATTTATTGACTCGTCTCTGCTCCTCCGCTCCTGGTTCTCATTGTATTTAATGACTCGTCTCTGCTCCTCCGCTCCTGGTTCTCATTGTATTTAATGACTCGCCTCTGCTCCTCCGCTCCTGGTTCTCATTGTATTTAATGACTCGCCTCTACTCTGACGCTCCTGGTTCTATGACTCGTCTCTGCTCCTCCGCTCCTGGTTCTCATTGTATTTAATGACTTGCCTCTGCTCCGACGCTCCTGGTTCTCATTGTATTTCATGACTCGCCTCTGCTCCGATGCTCCTGGTTCTATGACTCGTCTCTGCTCCTCCGCTCCTGGTTCTCATTGTATTTAATGACTCTCCTCTGCTGCTCCGGTCCTGGTTCTCATTGTCTTTAAAGACTTGCCTCTGCTCCGCCGCTCCTGGTTCTCATTGTATTTAATGACTCGTCTCTGCTCCTCTGCTCCTGGTTCTCATTGTATTTAATGACTCGCCTCTGCTCCTCCACTCCTGGTTCTCATTGTATTTATTGACTCGTCTCTGCTCCTCCGCTCCTGGTTCTCATTGTATTTAATGACTTCTCTCTGCTCCTCCGCTCCTGGTTCTCATTGTATTTAATGACTCGCTTCTGCTCCTCCGCTCCTGGTTCTCATTGTATTTAATGACTCAACTCTGCTCTTCTGCTCCTGGTTCTCATTGTATTTAATGACTCGCCTCTGCTCCTCCTCTCCAGGTTCTCATTGTATTTAATGACTCGCCTCTGCTCCTCCGCTCCTGGTTCTCATTGTATTTCATGACTCGCCTCTGCTCCTGGTTCTCATTGTATTTAATGACTCGCCTCTGCTCCTCCGCTCCTGGTTCTCATTGTATTTCATGACTCGCCTCTGCTCCTCTGCTCCTGGTACTCATTGTATTTAATGACTCGCCTCTGCTCCTCCGCTCCTGGTTCTCATTGCATTTAATGACGCGTCTCTGCTCCTCCACTCCTGGTTCTCATTGTATTTAATGACTCGCCTCTGCTCCTCCGCTCCTGGTTCTCATTGTATTTATTGACTCATCTCTGCTCCTCCGCTCCTGGTTCTCATTGTATTTAATGACTTGTCTCTGCTCCTCGTTCTCATTGTATTTAATGACTCACCTCTGCTTCTCCGCTCCTGGTTCTGATTGTACTTAGTGACTCGTCTCTGCTCCTCCGCTGCTGGTTCTCATTGTATTTAATGACTCGCCTGTGCTCCTCCGCTCCTGGTTCTCATTGTATTTATTGACTCGTCTCTGCTCCTCCGCTCCTGGTTCTCATTGTATTTAATGACTCGTCTCTGCTCCTCCGCTCCTGGTTCTCATTGTATTTAATGACTCGCCTCTGCTCCTCCGCTCCTGGTTCTCATTGTATTTAATGACTCGCCTCTACTCTGACGCTCCTGGTTCTATGACTCGTCTCTGCTCCTCCGCTCCTGGTTCTCATTGTATTTAATGACTTGCCTCTGCTCCGACGCTCCTGGTTCTCATTGTATTTCATGACTCGCCTCTGCTCCGACGCTCCTGGTTCTATGACTCGTCTCTGCTCCTCCGCTCCTGGTTCTCATTGTCTTTAAAGACTTGCCTCTGCTCCGCCGCTCCTGGTTCTCATTGTATTTAATGACTCGTCTCTGCTCCTCTGCTCCTGGTTCTCATTGTATTTAATGACTCGCCTCTGCTCCTCCACTCCTGGTTCTCATTGTATTTAATGACTCGTCTCTGCTCCTCCGCTCCTGGTTCTCATTGTATTTAATGACTTCTCTCTGCTCCTCCGCTCCTGGTTCTCATTGTATTTAATGACTCGCTTCTGCTCCTCCGCTCCTGGTTCTCATTGTATTTAATGACTCAACTCTGCTCTTCTGCTCCTGGTTCTCATTGTATTTAATGACTCGCCTCTGCTCTTTCGCTCCTGGTTCTCATTGTATTTAATGACTCGCCTCTGCTCCTCCGCTCCTTGTTCTCATTGTATTTAATGACGCGTCTCTGCTCCTCCGCTCCTCCGCTCCTGGTTCTCATAGTATTTAATGACTCGCCTCTGCTCCTCTGCTCCTGGTTCTCATTGTATTTAATGACTCGTCTCTGCTCCTCCACTCCTGGTTCTCATTGTATTTAATGACTCGTCTCTGCTCCTCCGCTCCTGGTTCTCATGGTATTTAATGACTCGCCTCTGCTCCTCTGTTCCTGGTTCTCATTGTATTTAATGACTCACCTGTGCTCCTCCACTCCTGGTTCTCATTGTATTTAATGACTCGCCTGTGCTCCTCCACTCCTGGTTGTCATTGTATTTAATGACTTGTCTCTGATCCTCCGCTCCTGGTTCTCATTGTATTTAATGACTCGCCTCTGGTCCTCTGCTCCTGGTTCTCATTGTATTTAATGAATCGCCTCTGTTCCTCCGCTCCTGATTCTCATTGTATTAAATGACTTGTCTCTGCTCCTCCGCTCCTGGTTCTCATTGAATTTGATGACTCGTCTCTGCTCCTCCGCTCCTGGTTCTCATTGTATTTGATGACTCATCTCTGCTCCTCCGCTCCTGATTCTCATTGTATTTAATGACTTGTCTCTGCTCGTCCGCTCCTGGTTCTCATTGTATTTAATGACTCGCCTCTGCGCCTCCGCTCCTGGTTCTCATTGTATTTAATGACTCCTTTCTGCTCCTCCGCTCCTGGTTCTCATTGTATTTAATGACTCGTCTCTGCTCCTCCGCTCCTGGTTCTCATTGTATTTAATGACTCGCCTCCGCTCCTGGTTCTCATTGTATTTAATGACTCGTCTCTGCTCCTCCGCTTCTGGTTCTCATTGTATTTAATGACTCGCCTCTGCTCCTCCGCTCCTGGTTCTCATTGTATTTAATCACTCGTCCATGCTCGTCCGCTCCTGGTTCTCATTGTATTTAATGACTCGACTCTGCTCGCCCGCTCCTGGTTCATTGTATTTAATGACTCGCCTCTGCTCCTCTGCTCCAGGTTCTCATTGTATTTAATGACTCACATCAGCTTCTCCGCTCCTGGTTCTCATTGTATTTAATGACGCGTCTCTGCTCCTCCGCTCCTGGTTCTCATTGTATTTGATGACTCGTCTCTGCTCCTGCGCTCCTGGTTCTCATTGTATTTAATGACTCGCTCCTGGTCTCATTGTATTTAATGACAGGTCTCTGCTCCTCCGCTTCTGGTTCTCATTGTATTTAATGACTCACCTCTGCTCCTCTGCTCCTGGTTCTCATTGTATTTAATGACTCGTCTCTACTCCTCCGCTCCTGGTTCTCATTGTATTTAATGACTCACCTCTGCTCCTCCGCTCCTGGTTCTCATTGTATTTAAAGACTTGCCTCTGCTCCTCCGCTCCTGGTTCTCATTGTATTTAATGACTCGCCTCTACTCCTCCGCTCCTGGTTCTCATTGTATTTAATGACTCGCCTCTGCTCCTCCGCTCCTGGTTCTCATTGTATTTAATGACTCACCTCTGCTCCTCTGCTCCTGGTTCTCATGGTATTTAATGACTCGTCTCTGCTCCTCCGCTCCTGGTTCTCATTGTATTTAATGACTCGCCTCTGCTCCTCCGCTCCTGGTTCTCATTGTATTTAATGACTTGTTTCTGCTCCTCCGCTCCTGGTTCTCATTGTATTTAATGACGCGTCTCTGCTTCTCCGCTCCTGGTTCTCATTGTATTTAGTGACTCGCCTCTGCTCCTCCGCTCCTGGTTCTCATTGTATTTAATGACTCGTCTCTGCTCCTGGTTCTCATGGTATTTAATGACTCGCCTCTGCTCCTCCGCTCCTGGTTCTCATTGTATTTAATGACGCGTCTCTGCTCCTCCGCTCCTCCGCTCCTCCGCTCCTCGTTCTCATTGTATTTAATGACTCACCTCTGCTTCTCCGCTCCTGGTTCTGATTGTATTTAATGACTCGTCTCTACTCCTCCGCTCCTGGTTCTCATTGTATTTAATGACTCGTCTCTGCTCCTCCGCTCCTGGTTCTCATTGAATTTGATGACTCGCTTCTGCTCCTCTGCTCCTGGTTCTCATTGTATTTGATGACTCATCTCTGCTCCTCCGCTCCTGGTTCTCATTGTATTTAATGACTCGTCTCTGCTCCTCCGCGCCTAGTTCTCATTGTATTTGATGACTCATCTCTGCTCCTCCGCTCCTGGTTCTCATTGTATTTAATGACTCGCCTCTGCTCCTCCGCTCCTGGTTCTCATTGTATTTAATGACTCGTTTCTGCTCCTCCGCTCCTGGTTCTCATTGTATTTAATGACTCGTCTCTGCTCCTCTGCTCCTGGTTCTCATTGTATTTATTGACTCGCCTCTGCTCCTCCGCTCCTGCTTCTCATTGTATTTTATGACTCGCCTCTGCTCCTCCGCTCCTGGTTCTCATTGTATTTATTGACTCACCTCTGCTCCTCCGCTACTGCTTCTCATTGTATTTATTGACTCGTCTCTGCTCCTCCGCTCCTGGTTCTCATTGAATTTGATGACTCGCCTCTGCTCCTCTGCTCCTGGTTCTCATTGTATTTGATGACTCATCTCTGCTCCTCCGCTCCTGGTTCTCATTGTATTTAATGACTCGCCTCTGCTCCTCCGCTCCTGGTTCTCATTGTATTTAATGACTTGTTTCTGCTCCTCCGCTCCTGGTTCTCATTGTATTTAATGAATCGTCTCTGCTCCTCTGCTCCTGGTTCTCATGGTATTTAATGACTCGCCTCTGCTCCTCCGCTCCTGGTTCTCATTGTATTTAATGACGCGTCTCTGCTCCTCCGCTCCTCGTTCTCATTGTATTTAATGACTCACCTCTGCTTCTCCGCTCCTGGTTCTGATTGTATTTAATGACTCGTCTCTACTTCTCCGCTCCTGGTTCTCATTGTACTTAATGACTCGTCTCTGCTCCTCCCCTCCTGGTTCTCATTGAATTTGATGACTCGCCTCTGCTCCTCTGCTCCTGGTTCTCATTGTATTTGATGACTCATCTCTGCTCCTCCGCTCCTGGTTCTCATTGTATTTAATGACTCGTCTCTGCTCCTCCTCGCCTGGTTCTCATTGTATTTGATGACTCATCTCTGCTCCTCCGCTCCTGTTTCTCATTGTACTTAATGACTCGCCTCTGCTCCTCCGCTCCTGGTTCTCATTGTATTTAATGACTTGTTTCTGCTCCTCCGCTCCTGGTTCTCATTGCATTTAATGACTCGTCTCTGCTCCTCTGCTCCTGGTTCTCATTGTATTTATTGACTCGCCTCTGCTCCTCCGCTCCTGCTTCTCATTGTATTTTTTGACTCGCCTCTGCTCCTGGTTCTCATTGTATTTATTGACTCGCCTCTGCTCCTCCGCTAACACTTCTCATTGTATTTATTGACTCGTCTCTGCTCCTCCGCTCCTGGTTCTCATTGAATTTGATGACTCACCTCTGCTCCTCTGCTCCTGGTTCTCATTGTATTTGATGACTCATCTCTGCTCCTCCGCTCCTGGTTCTCATTGTATTTAATGACTCGTCTCTGCTCCTCCGCTCCTGGTTCTCATTGTATTTGATGACTCGCCTCTGCTCCTCCGCTCCTGGTTCTCATTGTATTTAATGACTTGTTTCTGCTCCTCCGCTCCTGGTTCTCATTGTATTTAATGAATCGTCTCTGCTCCTCTGCTCCTGGTTCTCATTGTATTTATTGACTCGCCTCTGCTCCTCCGCTCCTGGTTCTCATTGTATTTATTGACTCGCCTCTGCTCCTCCGCTCCTGTTTCTCATTGTATTTAAAGACTCGCCTCTGCTCCTCTGCTCCTGGTTCTCATTGTATTTAATGACTCGCCTCTGCTCCTACGCTCCTGGTTCTCATTGTATTTAATGACTCGTCTCTGCTCCTCCGCTCCTGGTTCTCATTGTATTTAATGACTCGCCTCTGCTCCTCCGCTCCTGGTTCTCATTGTATTTAATGACTTGTTTCTGCTCCTCCGCTCCTGGTTCTCATTGTATTTAATGACGCGTCTCTGCTCCTCCGCTCCTGGTTCTCATTGTATTTAGTGACTCGCCTCTGCTCCTCCGCTCCTGGTTCTCATTGTATTTAATGACTCGTCTCTGCTCCTGGTTCTCATGGTATTTAATGACTCGCCTCTGCTCCTCCGCTCCTGGTTCTCATTGTATTTAATGACGCGTCTCTGCTCCTCCGCTCCTCGTTCTCATTGTATTTAATGACTCACCTCTGCTTCTCCGCTCCTGGTTCTGATTGTATTTAATGACTCGTCTCTACTCCTCCGCTCCTGGTTCTCATTGTATTTAATGACTCGTCTCTGCTCCTCCGCTCCTGGTTCTCATTGAATTTGATGACTCGCCTCTGCTCCTCTGCTCCTGGTTCTCATTGTATTTGATGACTCATCTCTGCTTCTCCGCTCCTGGTTCTCATTGTATTTAATGACTCGTCTCTGCTCCTCCGCGCCTAGTTCTCATTGTATTTGATGACTCATCTCTGCTCCTCCGCTCCTGGTTCTCATTGTATTTAATGACTCGCCTCTGCTCCTCCGCTCCTGGTTCTCATTGTATTTAATGACTCGCCTCTGCTCCTCCGCTCCTGGTTCTCATTGTATTTCATGACTCGCCTCTGCTCCTCTGCTCCTGGTCCTCATTGTATTTAATGACTCGCCTCTGCTCCTCCGCTCCTGGTTCTCATTGCATTTAATGACGCGTCTCTGCTCCTCCACTCCTGGTTCTCATTGTATTTAATGACTCGCCTCTGCTCCTCCGCTCCTGGTTCTCATTGTATTTATTGACTCATCTCTGCTCCTCCGCTCCTGGTTCTCATTGTATTTAATGACGTGTCTCTGCTCCTCTGCTCCTCGTTCTCATTGTATTTAATGACTCGCCTCTGCTCCTCCGCTCCTGGTTCTCATTGTATTTAATGACTCGCCTCTACTCTGACGCTCCTGGTTCTATGACTCGTCTCTGCTCCTCCGCTCCTGGTTCTCATTGTATTTAATGACTTGCCTCTGCTCCGACGCTCCTGGTTCTCATTGTATTTCATGACTCTCCTCTGCTCCGACGCTCCTGGTTCTATGACTCGTCTCTGCTCCTCCGCTCCTGGTTCTCATTGTATTTAATGACTCACCTCTGCTGCTCCGCTCCTGGTTCTCATTGTATTTAATGACTCGCCTCTGCTCCAACGCTCCTGGTTCTATGACTCGTCTCTACTCCTCCGTTCCTGCTTCTCAGTGTATTTAATGACTCGCCTCTGCTCCTCTAATCCTGGTTCTCATTGCATTTAAAGACTTGCCTCTGCTCCGCCGCTCCTGGTTCTCATTGTATTTAATGACTCGTCTCTGCTCCTCTGCTCCTGGTTCTCATTGTATTTAATGACTCGCCTCTGCTCCTCCGCTCCTGGTTCTCATTGTATTTAATGACTCGTCTCTGCTCCTCCGCTCCTGGTTCTCATTGTATTTAATGACTTCTCTCTGCTCCTCCGCTCCTGGTTCTCATTGTATTTAATGACTCGCTTCTGCTCCTCCGCTCCTGGTTCTCATTGTATTTAATGACTCAACTCTGCTCTTCTGCTCCTGGTTCTCATTGTATTTAATGACTCGCCTCTGCTCCTTCGCTCCTGGTTCTCATTGTATTTAATGACTCGCCTCTGCTCCTCCGCTCCTTGTTCTCATTGTATTTAATGACGCGTCTCTGCTCCTCCGCTCCTCCGCTCCTGGTTCTCATAGTATTTAATGACTCGCCTCTGCTCCTCTGCTCCTGGTTCTCATTGTATTTAATGACTCGTCTCTGCTCCTCCACTCCTGGTTCTCATTGTATTTAATGACTCGTCTCTGCTCCTCCGCTCCTGGTTCTCATGGTATTTAATGACTCGCTTCTGCTCCTCTGTTCCTGGTTCTCATTGTATTTAATGACTCGCCTGTGCTCCTCCACTCCTGGTTCTCATTGTATTTAATGACTCGCCTGTGCTCCTCCACTCCTGGTTGTCATTGTATTTAATGACTTGTCTCTGCTCCTCCGCTCCTGGTTCTCATTGTATTTAATGATTTGCCTCTGCTCCTCTGCTCCTGGTTCTCATTGTATTTAATGACTCGTCTCTGCTCCTCCACTCCTGGTTCTCATTGTATTTAATGACTCGTCTCTGATCCTCCGCTACTGGTTCTCATTGTATTTAATGACTCGCCTCTGCTCCTCTGCTCCTGGTTCTCATTGTATTTAATGACTCGCCTGTGCTCCTCCACTCCTGGTTCTCATTGTATTTAATGACTCGCCTGTGCTCCTCCACTCCTGGTTCTCATTGTATTTAGTGACTTGTCTCTGATCCTCCGCTCCTGGTTCTCATTGTATTTAATGACTCGCCTCTGGTCCTCTGCTCCTGGTTCTCATTGTATTTAATGAATCGCCTCTGCTCCTCCGCTCCTGATTCTCATTCTATTAAATGACTTGTCTCTGCTCCTCCGCTCCTGGTTCTCATTGAATTTGATGACTCGTCTCTGCTCCTCCGCTCCTGGTTCTCATTGTATTTGATGACTCATCTCTGCTCCTCCGCTCCTGATTCTCATTGTATTTAATGACTTGTCTCTGCTCGTCAGCTCCTGGTTCTCATTGTATTTAATGACTCGCCTCTGCGCCTCCGCTCCTGGTTCTCATTGTATTTAATGACTCCTTTCTGCTCCTCCGCTCCTGGTTCTCATTGTATTTAATGACTCGTCTCTGCTCCTCCGCTCCTGGTTCTCATTGTATTTAATGACTCGCCTCCGCTCCTGGTTCTCATTGTATTTAATCACTCGTCCATGCTCGTCCGCTCCTGGTTCTCATTGTATTTAATGACTCGACTCTGCTCGCCCGCTCCTGGTTCATTGTATTTAATGACTCGCCTCTGCTCCTCTGCTCCAGGTTCTCATTGTATTTAATGACTCACATCAGCTTCTCCGCTCCTGGTTGTCATTGTATTTAATGACTCGCCTGTGCTCCTCCGCTCCTGGTTCTCATTGTACTTAATGACTCGTCTCTGCTCCTCCGCTCCTGGTTCTCATTGAATTTGATGACTCGCCTCTGCTCCTCTGCTCCTGGTTCTCATTGTATTTGATGACTCATCTCTGCTCCTCCGCTCCTGGTTCTCATTGTATTTAATGACTCGTCTCTGCTCCTCCTCGCCTGGTTCTCATTGTATTTGATGACTCATCTCTGCTCCTCCGCTCCTGTTTCTCATTGTATTTAATGACTTGTTTCTGCTCCTCCGCTCCTGGTTCTCATTGCATTTAATGACTCGTCTCTGCTCCTCTGCTCCTGGTTCTCATTGTATTTATTGACTCGCCTCTGCTCCTCCGTTCCTGCTTCTCATTGTATTTTTTGACTCGCCTCTGCTCCTGGTTCTCATTGTATTTATTGACTCACCTCTGCTCCTCCGCTAACACTTCTCATTGTATTTATTGACTCGTCTCTGCTCCTCCGCTCCTGGTTCTCATTGAATTTGATGACTCACCTCTGCTCCTCTGCTCCTGGTTCTCATTGTATTTGATGACTCATCTCTGCTCCTCCGCTCCTGGTTCTCATTGTATTTAATGACTCGTCTCTGCTCCTCCGCTCCTGGTTCTCATTGTATTTGATGACTCGCCTCTGCTCCTCCGCTCCTGGTTCTCATTGTATTTAATGACTTGTTTCTGCTCCTCCGCTCCTGGTTCTCATTGTATTTAATGAATCGTCTCTGCTCCTCTGCTCCTGGTTCTCATTGTATTTATTGACTCGCCTCTGCTCCTCCGCTCCTGGTTCTCATTGTATTTATTGACTCGCCTCTGCTCCTCCGCTCCTGTTTCTCATTGTATTTAAAGACTCGCCTCTGCTCCTGGTTCTCATTGTATTTAATGACTCGCCTCTGCTCCTACGCTCCTGGTTCTCATTGTATTTAATGACTCGTCTCTGCTCCTCCGCTCCTGGTTCTCATTGTATTTAATGACTTGCCTCTGCTCCTCCGCTCCTGGTTCTCATTGTATTTAATGACTTGTTTCTGCTCCTCCGCTCCTGGTTCTCATTGTATTTAATGACGCGTCTCTGCTCCTCCGCTCCTGGTTCTCATTGTATTTAGTGACTCGCCTCTGCTCCTCCGCTCCTGGTTCTCATTGTATTTAATGACTCGTCTCTGCTCCTGGTTCTCATGGTATTTAATGACTCGCCTCTGCTCCTCCGCTCCTGGTTCTCATTGTATTTAATGACGCGTCTCTGCTCCTCCGCTCCTCGTTCTCATTGTATTTAATGACTCACCTCTGCTTCTCCGCTCCTGGTTCTGATTGTATTTAATGACTCGTCTCTACTCCTCCGCTCCTGGTTCTCATTGTATTTAATGACTCGTCTCTGCTCCTCCGCTCCTGGTTCTCATTGAATTTGATGACTCGCCTCTGCTCCTCTGCTCCTGGTTCTCATTGTATTTGATGACTCATCTCTGCTCCTCCGCTCCTGGTTCTCATTGTATTTAATGACTCGTCTCTGCTCCTCCGCGCCTAGTTCTCATTGTATTTGATGACTCATCTCTGCTCCTCCGCTCCTGGTTCTCATTGTATTTAATGACTCGCCTCTGCTCCTCCGCTCCTGGTTCTCATTGTATTTAATGACTCGCCTCTGCTCCTCCGCTCCTGGTTCTCATTGTATTTCATGACTCGCCTCTGCTCCTCTGCTCCTGGTCCTCATTGTATTTAATGACTCGCCTCTGCTCCTCCGCTCCTGGTTCTCATTGCATTTAATGACGCGTCTCTGCTCCTCCACTCCTGGTTCTCATTGTATTTAATGACTCTCCTCTGCTCCTCCGCTCCTGGTTCTCATTGTATTTATTGACTCATCTCTGCTCCTCCGCTCCTGGTTCTCATTGTATTTAATGACGTGTCTCTGCTCCTCTGCTCCTCGTTCTCATTGTATTTAATGACTCACCTCTGCTTCTCCGCTCCTGGTTCTGATTGTACTTAGTGACTCGTCTCTGCTCCTCCGCTCCTGGTTCTCATTTTATTTAATGACTCGCCTGTGCTCCTCCGCTCCTGGTTCTCATTGTATTTATTGACTCGTCTCTGCTCCTCCGCTCCTGGTTCTCATTGTATTTAATGACTCGTCTCTGCTCCTCCGCTCCTGGTTCTCATTGTATTTAATGACTCGCCTCTGCTCCTCCGCTCCTGGTTCTCATTGTATTTAATGACTCGCCTCTACTCTGACGCTCCTGGTTCTATGACTCGTCTCTGCTCCTCCGCTCCTGGTTCTCATTGTATTTAATGACTTGCCTCTGCTCCGACGCTCCTGGTTCTCATTGTATTTCATGACTCGCCTCTGCTCCGACGCTCCTGGTTCTATGACTCGTCTCTGCTCCTCCGCTCCTGGTTCTCATTGTATTTAATGACTCACCTCTGCTGCTCTGCTCCTGGTTCTCATTGTATTTAATGACTCGCCTCTGCTCCGACGCTCCTGGTTCTATGACTCGTCTCTACTCCTCCGCTCCTGCTTCTCAGTGTATTTAATGACTCGCCTCTGCTCCTCTAATCCTGGTTCTCATTGCATTTAAAGACTTGCCTCTGCTCCACCGCTCCTGGTTCTCATTGTATTTAATGACTCGTCTCTGCTCCTCTGCTCCTGGTTCTCATTGTATTTAATGACTCGCCTCTGCTCCTCCGCTCCTGGTTCTCATTGTATTTAATGACTCGTCTCTGCTCCTCCGCTTCTGGTTCTCATTGTATTTAATGACTTCTCTCTGCTCCTCCGCTCCTGGTTCTCATTGTATTTAATGACTCGCTTCTGCTCCTCCGCTCCTGGTTCTCATTGTATTTAATGACTCAACTCTGCTCTTCTGCTCCTGGTTCTCATTGTATTTAATGACTCGCCTCTGCTCCTTCGCTCCTGGTTCTCATTGTATTTAATGACTGGCCTCTGCTCCTCCGCTCCTTGTTCTCATTGTATTTAATGACGCGTCTCTGCTCCTCCGCTCCTCCGCTCCTGGTTCTCATAGTATTTAATGACTCGCCTCTGCTCCTCTGCTCCTGGTTCTCATTGTATTTAATGACTCGTCTCTGCTCCTCCACTCCTGGTTCTCATTGTATTTAATGACTCGTCTCTGCTCCTCCGCTCCTGGTTCTCATGGTATTTAATGACTCGCTTCTGCTCCTCTGTTCCTGGTTCTCATTGTATTTAATGACTCGCCTGTGCTCCTCCACTCCTGGTTCTCATTGTATTTAATGACTCGCCTGTGCTCCTCCACTCCTGGTTGTCATTGTATTTAATGACTTGTCTCTGCTCCTCCGCTCCTGGTTCTCATTGTATTTAATGACTCGCCTCTGCTCCTCTGCTCCTGGTTCTCATTGTATTTAATGACTCGTCTCTGCTCCTCCACTCCTGGTTCTCATTGTATTTAATGACTCGTCTCTTATCCTCCGCTACTGGTTCTCATTGTATTTAATGACTCGCCTCTGCTCCTCTGCTCCTGGTTCTCATTGTATTTAATGACTCGCCTGTGCTCCTCCACTCCTGGTTCTCATTGTATTTAATGACTCGCCTGTGCTCCTCCACTCCTGGTTCTCATTGTATTTAGTGACTTGTCTCTGATCCTCCGCTCCTGGTTCTCATTGTATTTAATGACTCGCCTCTGGTCCTCTGCTCCTGGTTCTCATTGTATTTAATGAATCGCCTCTGCTCCTCCGCTCCTGATTCTCATTCTATTAAATGACTTGTCTCTGCTCCTCCGCTCCTGGTTCTCATTGAATTTGATGACTCGTCTCTGCTCCTCCGCTCCTGGTTCTCATTGTATTTGATGACTCATCTCTGCTCCTCCGCTCCTGATTCTCATTGTATTTAATGACTTGTCTCTGCTCGTCAGCTCCTGGTTCTCATTGTATTTAATGACTCGCCTCTGCGCCTCCGCTCCTGGTTCTCATTGTATTTAATGACTCCTTTCTGCTCCTCCGCTCCTGGTTCTCATTGTATTTAATGACTCGTCTCTGTTCCTCCGCTCCTGGTTCTCATTGTATTTAATGACTCGCCTCCGCTCCTGGTTCTCATTGTATTTAATCACTCGTCCATGCTCGTCCGCTCCTGGTTCTCATTGTATTTAATGACTCGACTCTGCTCGCCCGCTCCTGGTTCATTGTATTTAATGACTCGCCTCTGCTCCTCTGCTCCAGGTTCTCATTGTATTTAATGACTCACATCAGCTTCTCCGCTCCTGGTTCTCATTGTATTTAATGACTCGTCTTTACTTCTCCGCTCCTGGTTCTCATTGTACTTAATGACTCGTCTCTGCTCCTCCGCTCCTGGTTCTCATTGAATTTGATGACTCGCCTCTGCTCCTGGTTCTCATTGTATTTGATGACTCATCTCTGCTCCTCCGCTCCTGGTTCTCATTGTATTTGATGACTCATCTCTGCTCCTCCGCTCCTGGTTCTCATTGTATTTAATGACTCGTCTCTACTCCTCCGCGCCTAGTTCTCATTGTATTTGATGACTCATCTCTGCTCCTCCGCTCCTGGTTCTCATTGTATTTAATGACTCGTCTCTGCTCCTCCGCTCCTGGTTCTCATTGTATTTGATGACTCGCCTCTGCTCCTCCGCTCCTGGTTCTCATTGTATTTAATGACTTGTTTCTGCTCCTCCGCTCCTGGTTCTCATTGTATTTAATGAATCGTCTCTGCTCCTCTGCTCCTGGTTCTCATTGTATTTATTGACTCGCCTCTGCTCCTCCGCTCCTGGTTCTCATTGTATTTATTGACTCGCCTCTGCTCCTCCGCTCCTGTTTCTCATTGTATTTAAAGACTCGCCTCTGCTCCTGGTTCTCATTGTATTTAATGACTCGCCTCTGCTCCTACGCTCCTGGTTCTCATTGTATTTAATGACTCGTCTCTGCTCCTCCGCTCCTGGTTCTCATTGTATTTAATGACTCGCCTCTGCTCCTCCGCTCCTGGTTCTCATTGTATTTAATGACTTGTTTCTGCTCCTCCGCTCCTGGTTCTCATTGTATTTAATGACGCGTCTCTGCTCCTCCGCTCCTGGTTCTCATTGTATTTAGTGACTCGCCTCTGCTCCTCCGCTCCTGGTTCTCATTGTATTTAATGACTCGTCTCTGCTCCTGGTTCTCATGGTATTTAATGACTCGCCTCTGCTCCTCCGCTCCTGGTTCTCATTGTATTTAATGACGCGTCTCTGCTCCTCCGCTCCTCGTTCTCATTGTATTTAATGACTCACCTCTGCTTCTCCGCTCCTGGTTCTGATTGTATTTAATGACTCGTGTCTTCTCCTCCGCTCCTGGTTCTCATTGTATTTAATGACTCGTCTCTGCTCCTCCGCTCCTGGTTCTCATTGAATTTGATGACTCGCCTCTGCTCCTCTGCTCCTGGTTCTCATTGTATTTGATGACTCATCTCTGCTCCTCCGCTCCTGGTTCTCATTGTATTTAATGACTCGTCTCTGCTCCTCCGCGCCTAGTTCTCATTGTATTTGATGACTCATCTCTGCTCCTCCGCTCCTGGTTCTCATTGTATTTAATGACTCGCCTCTGCTCCTCCGCTCCTGGTTCTCATTGTATTTAATGACTCGCCTCTGCTCCTCCGCTCCTGGTTCTCATTGTATTTCATGACTCGCCTCTGCTCCTCTGCTCCTGGTCCTCATTGTATTTAATGACTCGCCTCTGCTCCTCCGCTCCTGGTTCTCATTGCATTTAATGACGCGTCTCTGCTCCTCCACTCCTGGTTCTCATTGTATTTAATGACTCGCCTCTGCTCCTCCGCTCCTGGTTCTCATTGTATTTATTGACTCATCTCTGCTCCTCCGCTCCTGGTTCTCATTGTATTTAATGACGTGTCTCTGCTCCTCTGCTCCTCGTTCTCATTGTATTTAATGACTCACCTCTGCTTCTCCGCTCCTGGTTCTGATTGTACTTAGTGACTCGTCTCTGCTCCTCCGCTCCTGGTTCTCATTTTATTTAATGACTCGCCTGTGCTCCTCCGCTCCTTGTTCTCATTGTATTTATTGACTCGTCTCTGCTCCTCCGCTCCTGGTTCTCATTGTATTTAATGACTCGTCTCTGCTCCTCCGCTCCTGGTTCTCATTGTATTTAATGACTCGCCTCTGCTCCTCCGCTCCTGGTTCTCATTGTATTTAATGACTCGCCTCTACTCTGACGCTCCTGGTTCTATGACTCGTCTCTGCTCCTCCGCTCCTGGTTCTCATTGTATTTAATGACTTGCCTCTGCTCCGACGCTCCTGGTTCTCATTGTATTTCATGACTCGCCTCTGCTCCGACGCTCCTGGTTCTATGACTCGTCTCTGCTCCTCCGCTCCTGGTTCTCATTGTATTTAATGACTCACCTCTGCTGCTCTGCTCCTGGTTCTCATTGTATTTAATGACTCGCCTCTGCTCCGACGCTCCTGGTTCTATGACTCGTCTCTACTCCTCCGCTCCTGCTTCTCAGTGTATTTAATGACTCGCCTCTGCTCCTCTAATCCTGGTTCTCATTGCATTTAAAGACTTGCCTCTGCTCCGCCGCTCCTGGTTCTCATTGTATTTAATGACTCGTCTCTGCTCCTCTGCTCCTGGTTCTCATTGTATTTAATGACTCGCCTCTGCTCCTCTGCTCCTGGTTCTCATTGTATTTAATGACTCGTATCTGCTCCTCCGCTTCTGGTTCTCATTGTATTTAATGACTTCTCTCTGCTCCTCCGCTCCTGGTTCTCATTGTATTTAATGACTCGCTTCTGCTCCTCCGCTCCTGGTTCTCATTGTATTTAATGACTCAACTCTGCTCTTCTGCTCCTGGTTCTCATTGTATTTAATGACTCGCCTCTGCTCCTTCGCTCCTGGTTCTCATTGTATTTAATGACTCGCCTCTGCTCCTCCGCTCCTTGTTCTCATTGTATTTAATGACGCGTCTCTGCTCCTCCGCTCCTCCGCTCCTGGTTCTCATAGTATTTAATGACTCGCCTCTGCTCCTCTGCTCCTGGTTCTCATTGTATTTAATGACTCGTCTCTGCTCCTCCACTCCTGGTTCTCATTGTATTTAATGACTCGTCTCTGCTCCTCCGCTCCTGGTTCTCATGGTATTTAATGACTCGCTTCTGCTCCTCTGTTCCTGGTTCTCATTGTATTTAATGACTCGCCTGTGCTCCTCCACTCCTGGTTCTCATTGTATTTAATGACTCGCCTGTGCTCCTCCACTCCTGGTTGTCATTGTATTTAATGACTTGTCTCTGCTCCTCCGCTCCTGGTTCTCATTGTATTTAATGACTCGCCTCTGCTCCTCTGCTCCTGGTTCTCATTGTATTTAATGACTCGTCTCTGCTCCTCCACTCCTGGTTCTCATTGTATTTAATGACTCGTCTCTGATCCTCCGCTACTGGTTCTCATTGTATTTAATGACTCGCCTCTGCTCCTCTGCTCCTGGTTCTCATTGTATTTAATGACTCGCCTGTGCTCCTCCACTCCTGGTTCTCATTGTATTTAATGACTCGCCTGTGCTCCTCCACTCCTGGTTCTCATTGTATTTAGTGACTTGTCTCTGATCCGCCGCTCCTGGTTCTCATTGTATTTAATGACTCGCCTCTGCTCCTCCGCTCCTGCTTCTCATTGTATTTTATGACTCGCCTCTGCTCCTCCGCTCCTGGTTCTCATTGTATTTATTGACTCACCTCTGCTCCTCCGCTACTGCTTCTCATTGTATTTATTGACTCGTCTCTGCTCCTCCACTCCTGGTTCTCATTGAATTTGATGACTCGCCTCTGCTCCTCTGCTCCTGGTTCTCATTGTATTTGATGACTCATCTCTGCTCCTCTGCTCCTGGTTCTCATTGTATTTAATGACTCGCCTCTGCTCCTCCGCTCCTGGTTCTCATTGTATTTAATGACTTGTTTCTGCTCCTCCGCTCCTGGTTCTCATTGTATTTAATGAATCGTCTCTGCTCCTCTGCTCCTGGTTCTCATGGTATTTAATGACTCGCCTCTGCTCCTCCGCTCCTGGTTCTCATTGTATTTAATGACGCGTCTCTGCTCCTCCGCTCCTCGTTCTCATTGTATTTAATGACTCACCTCTGCTTCTCCGCTCCTGGTTCTGATTGTATTTAATGACTCGTCTCTACTTCTCCGCTCCTGGTTCTCATTGTACTTAATGACTCGTCTCTGCTCCTCCGCTCCTGGTTCTCATTGAATTTGATGACTCGCCTCTGCTCCTCTGCTCCTGGTTCTCATTGTATTTGATGACTCATCTCTGCTCCTCCGCTCCTGGTTCTCATTGTATTTAATGACTCGTCTCTGCTCCTCCGCGCCTGGTTCTCATTGTATTTGATGACTCATCTCTGCTCCTCCGCTCCTGTTTCTCATTGTACTTAATGACTCGCCTCTGCTCCTCCGCTCCTGGTTCTCATTGTATTTAATGACTTGTTTCTGCTCCTCCGCTCCTGGTTCTCATTGCATTTAATGACTCGTCTCTGCTCCTCTGCTCCTGGTTCTCATTGTATTTATTGACTCGCCTCGGCTCCTCCGCTCCTGCTTCTCATTGTATTTTTTGACTCGCCTCTGCTCCTGGTTATCATTGTATTTATTGACTCGCCTCTGCTCCTCCGCTAACACTTCTCATTGTATTTATTGACTCGTCTCTGCTCCTCCGCTCCTGGTTCTCATTGAATTTGATGACTCACCTCTGCTCCTCTGCTCCTGGTTCTCATTGTATTTGATGACTCATCTCTGCTCCTCCGCTCCTGGTTCTCATTGTATTTAATGACTCGTCTCTGCTCCTCCGCTCCTGGTTCTCATTGTATTTGATGACTCGCCTCTGCTCCTCCGCTCCTGGTTCTCATTGTATTTAATGACTTGTTTCTGCTCCTCCGCTCCTGGTTCTCATTGTATTTAATGAATCGTCTCTGCTCCTCTGCTCCTGGTTCTCATTGTATTTATTGACTCGCCTCTGCTCCTCCACTCCTGGTTCTCATTGTATTTAATGACTCGCCTCTGCGCCTCCGCTCCTGGTTCTCATTGTATTTAATGACTCCTTTCTGCTCCTCCGCTCCTGGTTCTCATTGTATTTAATGACTCGTCTCTGTTCCTCCGCTCCTGGTTCTCATTGTATTTAATGACTCGCCTCCGCTCCTGGTTCTCATTGTATTTAATCACTCGTCCATGCTCGTCCGCTCCTGGTTCTCATTGTATTTAATGACTCGACTCTGCTTGCCCGCTCCTGGTTCATTGTATTTAATGACTCGCCTCTGCTCCTCTGCTCCAGGTTCTCATTGTATTTAATGACTCACATCAGCTTCTCCGCTCCTGGTTCTCATTGTATTTAATGACTCGTCTCTACTTCTCCGCTCCTGGTTCTCATTGTACTTAATGACTCGTCTCTGCTCCTCCGCTCCTGGTTCTCATTGAATTTGATGACTCGCCTCTGCTCCTGGTTCTCATTGTATTTGATGACTCATCTCTGCTCCTCCGCTCCTGGTTCTCATTGTATTTGATGACTCATCTCTGCTCCTCCGCTCCTGGTTCTCATTGTATTTAATGACTCGTCTCTACTCCTCCGCGCCTAGTTCTCATTGTATTTGATGACTCATCTCTGCTCCTCCGCTCCTGGTTCTCATTGTATTTAATGACTCGTCTCTGCTCCTCCGCTCCTGGTTCTCATTGTATTTGATGACTCGCCTCTGCTCCTCCGCTCCTGGTTCTCATTGTATTTAATGACTTGTTTCTGCTCCTCCGCTCCTGGTTCTCATTGTATTTAATGAATCGTCTCTGCTCCTCTGCTCCTGGTTCTCATTGTATTTATTGACTCGCCTCTGCTCCTCCGCTCCTGGTTCTCATTGTATTTATTGACTCGCCTCTGCTCCTCCGCTCCTGTTTCTCATTGTATTTAAAGACTCGCCTCTGCTCCTCTGCTCCTGGTTCTCATTGTATTTAATGACTCGCCTCTGCTCCTACGCTCCTGGTTCTCATTGTATTTAATGACTCGTCTCTGCTCCTCCGCTCCTGGTTCTCATTGTATTTAATGACTCGCCTCTGCTCCTCCGCTCCTGGTTCTCATTGTATTTCATGACTCGCCTCTGCTCCTCTGCTCCTGGTCCTCATTGTATTTAATGACTCGCCTCTGCTCCTCCGCTCCTGGTTCTCATTGCATTTAATGACGCGTCTCTGCTCCTCCACTCCTGGTTCTCATTGTATTTAATGACTCGCCTCTGCTCCTCCGCTCCTGGTTCTCATTGTATTTATTGACTCATCTCTGCTCCTCCGCTCCTGGTTCTCATTGTATTTAATGACGTGTCTCTGCTCCTCTGCTCCTCGTTCTCATTGTATTTAATGACTCACCTCTGCTTCTCCGCTCCTGGTTCTGATTGTACTTAGTGACTCGTCTCTGCTCCTCCGCTCCTGGTTCTCATTTTATTTAATGACTCGCCTGTGCTCCTCCGCTCCTGGTTCTCATTGTATTTATTGACTCGTCTCTGCTCCTCCGCTCCTGGTTCTCATTGTATTTAATGACTCGTCTCTGCTCCTCCGCTCCTGGTTCTCATTGTATTTAATGACTCGCCTCTGCTCCTCCGCTCCTGGTTCTCATTGTATTTAATGACTCGCCTCTACTCTGACGCTCCTGGTTCTATGACTCGTCTCTGCTCCTCCGCTCCTGGTTCTCATTGTATTTAATGACTTGCCTCTGCTCCGACGCTCCTGGTTCTCATTGTATTTCATGACTCGCCTCTGCTCCGACGCTCCTGGTTCTATGACTCGTCTCTGCTCCTCCGCTCCTGGTTCTCATTGTATTTAATGACTCACCTCTGCTGCTCTGCTCCTGGTTCTCATTGTATTTAATGACTCGCCTCTGCTCCGACGCTCCTGGTTCTATGACTCGTCTCTACTCCTCCGCTCCTGCTTCTCAGTGTATTTAATGACTCGCCTCTGCTCCTCTAATCCTGGTTCTCATTGCATTTAAAGACTTGCCTCTGCTCCGCCGCTCCTGGTTCTCATTGTATTTAATGACTCGTCTCTGCTCCTCTGCTCCTGGTTCTCATTGTATTTAATGACTCGCCTCTGCTCCTCTGCTCCTGGTTCTCATTGTATTTAATGACTCGTATCTGCTCCTCCGCTTCTGGTTCTCATTGTATTTAATGACTTCTCTCTGCTCCTCCGCTCCTGGTTCTCATTGTATTTAATGACTCGCTTCTGCTCCTCCGCTCCTGGTTCTCATTGTATTTAATGACTCAACTCTGCTCTTCTGCTCCTGGTTCTCATTGTATTTAATGACTCGCCTCTGCTCCTTCGCTCCTGGTTCTCATTGTATTTAATGACTCGCCTGTGCTCCTCCGCTCCTGGTTCTCATTGTATTTATTGACTCGTCTCTGCTCCTCCGCTCCTGGTTCTCATTGTATTTAATGACTCGTCTCTGCTCCTCCGCTCCTGGTTCTCATTGTATTTAATGACTCGCCTCTGCTCCTCCGCTCCTGGTTCTCATTGTATTTAATGACTCGCCTCTACTCTGACGCTCCTGGTTCTATGACTCGTCTCTGCTCCTCCGCTCCTGGTTCTCATTGTATTTAATGACTTGCCTCTGCTCCGACGCTCCTGGTTCTCATTGTATTTCATGACTCGCCTCTGCTCCGATGCTCCTGGTTCTATGACTCGTCTCTGCTCCTCCGCTCCTGGTTCTCATTGTATTTAATGACTCTCCTCTGCTGCTCCGGTCCTGGTTCTCATTGTCTTTAAAGACTTGCCTCTGCTCCGCCGCTCCTGGTTCTCATTGTATTTAATGACTCGTCTCTGCTCCTCTGCTCCTGGTTCTCATTGTATTTAATGACTCGCCTCTGCTCCTCCACTCCTGGTTCTCATTGTATTTATTGACTCGTCTCTGCTCCTCCGCTCCTGGTTCTCATTGTATTTAATGACTTCTCTCTGCTCCTCCGCTCCTGGTTCTCATTGTATTTAATGACTCGCTTCTGCTCCTCCGCTCCTGGTTCTCATTGTATTTAATGACTCAACTCTGCTCTTCTGCTCCTGGTTCTCATTGTATTTAATGACTCGCCTCTGCTCCTCCTCTCCAGGTTCTCATTGTATTTAATGACTCGCCTCTGCTCCTCCGCTCCTGGTTCTCATTGTATTTCATGACTCGCCTGTGCTCCTCCGCTCCTGGTTCTCATTGTATTTATTGACTCGTCTCTGCTCCTCCGCTCCTGGTTCTCATTGTATTTAATGACTCGTCTCTGCTCCTCCGCTCCTGGTTCTCATTGTATTTAATGACTCGCCTCTGCTCCTCCGCTCCTGGTTCTCATTGTATTTAATGACTCGCCTCTACTCTGACGCTCCTGGTTCTATGACTCGTCTCTGCTCCTCCGCTCCTGGTTCTCATTGTATTTAATGACTTGCCTCTGCTCCGACGCTCCTGGTTCTCATTGTATTTCATGACTCGCCTCTGCTCCGATGCTCCTGGTTCTATGACTCGTCTCTGCTCCTCCGCTCCTGGTTCTCATTGTATTTAATGACTCTCCTCTGCTGCTCCGGTCCTGGTTCTCATTGTCTTTAAAGACTTGCCTCTGCTCCGCCGCTCCTGGTTCTCATTGTATTTAATGACTCGTCTCTGCTCCTCTGCTCCTGGTTCTCATTGTATTTAATGACTCGCCTCTGCTCCTCCACTCCTGGTTCTCATTGTATTTATTGACTCGTCTCTGCTCCTCCGCTCCTGGTTCTCATTGTATTTAATGACTTCTCTCTGCTCCTCCGCTCCTGGTTCTCATTGTATTTAATGACTCGCTTCTGCTCCTCCGCTCCTGGTTCTCATTGTATTTAATGACTCAACTCTGCTCTTCTGCTCCTGGTTCTCATTGTATTTAATGACTCGCCTCTGCTCCTCCTCTCCAGGTTCTCATTGTATTTAATGACTCGCCTCTGCTCCTCCGCTCCTGGTTCTCATTGTATTTCATGACTCGCCTCTGCTCCTGGTTCTCATTGTATTTAATGACTCGCCTCTGCTCCTCCGCTCCTGGTTCTCATTGTATTTCATGACTCGCCTCTGCTCCTCTGCTCCTGGTACTCATTGTATTTAATGACTCGCCTCTGCTCCTCCGCTCCTGGTTCTCATTGCATTTAATGACGCGTCTCTGCTCCTCCACTCCTGGTTCTCATTGTATTTAATGACTCGCCTCTGCTCCTCCGCTCCTGGTTCTCATTGTATTTATTGACTCATCTCTGCTCCTCCGCTCCTGGTTCTCATTGTATTTAATGACTTGTCTCTGCTCCTCGTTCTCATTGTATTTAATGACTCACCTCTGCTTCTCCGCTCCTGGTTCTGATTGTACTTAGTGACTCGTCTCTGCTCCTCCGCTGCTGGTTCTCATTGTATTTAATGACTCGCCTGTGCTCCTCCGCTCCTGGTTCTCATTGTATTTATTGACTCGTCTCTGCTCCTCCGCTCCTGGTTCTCATTGTATTTAATGACTCGTCTCTGCTCCTCCGCTCCTGGTTCTCATTGTATTTAATGACTCGCCTCTGCTCCTCCGCTCCTGGTTCTCATTGTATTTAATGACTCGCCTCTACTCTGACGCTCCTGGTTCTATGACTCGTCTCTGCTCCTCCGCTCCTGGTTCTCATTGTATTTAATGACTTGCCTCTGCTCCGACGCTCCTGGTTCTCATTGTATTTCATGACTCGCCTCTGCTCCGACGCTCCTGGTTCTATGACTCGTCTCTGCTCCTCCGCTCCTGGTTCTCATTGTCTTTAAAGACTTGCCTCTGCTCCGCCGCTCCTGGTTCTCATTGTATTTAATGACTCGTCTCTGCTCCTCTGCTCCTGGTTCTCATTGTATTTAATGACTCGCCTCTGCTCCTCCACTCCTGGTTCTCATTGTATTTAATGACTCGTCTCTGCTCCTCCGCTCCTGGTTCTCATTGTATTTAATGACTTCTCTCTGCTCCTCCGCTCCTGGTTCTCATTGTATTTAATGACTCGCTTCTGCTCCTCCGCTCCTGGTTCTCATTGTATTTAATGACTCAACTCTGCTCTTCTGCTCCTGGTTCTCATTGTATTTAATGACTCGCCTCTGCTCTTTCGCTCCTGGTTCTCATTGTATTTAATGACTCGCCTCTGCTCCTCCGCTCCTTGTTCTCATTGTATTTAATGACGCGTCTCTGCTCCTCCGCTCCTCCGCTCCTGGTTCTCATAGTATTTAATGACTCGCCTCTGCTCCTCTGCTCCTGGTTCTCATTGTATTTAATGACTCGTCTCTGCTCCTCCACTCCTGGTTCTCATTGTATTTAATGACTCGTCTCTGCTCCTCCGCTCCTGGTTCTCATGGTATTTAATGACTCGCCTCTGCTCCTCTGTTCCTGGTTCTCATTGTATTTAATGACTCACCTGTGCTCCTCCACTCCTGGTTCTCATTGTATTTAATGACTCGCCTGTGCTCCTCCACTCCTGGTTGTCATTGTATTTAATGACTTGTCTCTGATCCTCCGCTCCTGGTTCTCATTGTATTTAATGACTCGCCTCTGGTCCTCTGCTCCTGGTTCTCATTGTATTTAATGAATCGCCTCTGTTCCTCCGCTCCTGATTCTCATTGTATTAAATGACTTGTCTCTGCTCCTCCGCTCCTGGTTCTCATTGAATTTGATGACTCGTCTCTGCTCCTCCGCTCCTGGTTCTCATTGTATTTGATGACTCATCTCTGCTCCTCCGCTCCTGATTCTCATTGTATTTAATGACTTGTCTCTGCTCGTCCGCTCCTGGTTCTCATTGTATTTAATGACTCGCCTCTGCGCCTCCGCTCCTGGTTCTCATTGTATTTAATGACTCCTTTCTGCTCCTCCGCTCCTGGTTCTCATTGTATTTAATGACTCGTCTCTGCTCCTCCGCTCCTGGTTCTCATTGTATTTAATGACTCGCCTCCGCTCCTGGTTCTCATTGTATTTAATGACTCGTCTCTGCTCCTCCGCTCCTGGTTCTCATTGTATTTAATGACTCGCCTCTGCTCCTCCGCTCCTGGTTCTCATTGTATTTAATCACTCGTCCATGCTCGTCCGCTCCTGGTTCTCATTGTATTTAATGACTCGACTCTGCTCGCCCGCTCCTGGTTCATTGTATTTAATGACTCGCCTCTGCTCCTCTGCTCCAGGTTCTCATTGTATTTAATGACTCACATCAGCTTCTCCGCTCCTGGTTCTCATTGTATTTAATGACGCGTCTCTGCTCCTCCGCTCCTGGTTCTCATTGTATTTGATGACTCGTCTCTGCTCCTGCGCTCCTGGTTCTCATTGTATTTAATGACTCGCTCCTGGTCTCATTGTATTTAATGACAGGTCTCTGCTCCTCCGCTTCTGGTTCTCATTGTATTTAATGACTCACCTCTGCTCCTCTGCTCCTGGTTCTCATTGTATTTAATGACTCGTCTCTACTCCTCCGCTCCTGGTTCTCATTGTATTTAATGACTCACCTCTGCTCCTCCGCTCCTGGTTCTCATTGTATTTAAAGACTTGCCTCTGCTCCTCCGCTCCTGGTTCTCATTGTATTTAATGACTCGCCTCTACTCCTCCGCTCCTGGTTCTCATTGTATTTAATGACTCGCCTCTGCTCCTCCGCTCCTGGTTCTCATTGTATTTAATGACTCACCTCTGCTCCTCTGCTCCTGGTTCTCATGGTATTTAATGACTCGTCTCTGCTCCTCCGCTCCTGGTTCTCATTGTATTTAATGACTCGCCTCTGCTCCTCCGCTCCTGGTTCTCATTGTATTTAATGACTTGTTTCTGCTCCTCCGCTCCTGGTTCTCATTGTATTTAATGACGCGTCTCTGCTTCTCCGCTCCTGGTTCTCATTGTATTTAGTGACTCGCCTCTGCTCCTCCGCTCCTGGTTCTCATTGTATTTAATGACTCGTCTCTGCTCCTGGTTCTCATGGTATTTAATGACTCGCCTCTGCTCCTCCGCTCCTGGTTCTCATTGTATTTAATGACGCGTCTCTGCTCCTCCGCTCCTCCGCTCCTCCGCTCCTCGTTCTCATTGTATTTAATGACTCACCTCTGCTTCTCCGCTCCTGGTTCTGATTGTATTTAATGACTCGTCTCTACTCCTCCGCTCCTGGTTCTCATTGTATTTAATGACTCGTCTCTGCTCCTCCGCTCCTGGTTCTCATTGAATTTGATGACTCGCTTCTGCTCCTCTGCTCCTGGTTCTCATTGTATTTGATGACTCATCTCTGCTCCTCCGCTCCTGGTTCTCATTGTATTTAATGACTCGTCTCTGCTCCTCCGCGCCTAGTTCTCATTGTATTTGATGACTCATCTCTGCTCCTCCGCTCCTGGTTCTCATTGTATTTAATGACTCGCCTCTGCTCCTCCGCTCCTGGTTCTCATTGTATTTAATGACTCGTTTCTGCTCCTCCGCTCCTGGTTCTCATTGTATTTAATGACTCGTCTCTGCTCCTCTGCTCCTGGTTCTCATTGTATTTATTGACTCGCCTCTGCTCCTCCGCTCCTGCTTCTCATTGTATTTTATGACTCGCCTCTGCTCCTCCGCTCCTGGTTCTCATTGTATTTATTGACTCACCTCTGCTCCTCCGCTACTGCTTCTCATTGTATTTATTGACTCGTCTCTGCTCCTCCGCTCCTGGTTCTCATTGAATTTGATGACTCGCCTCTGCTCCTCTGCTCCTGGTTCTCATTGTATTTGATGACTCATCTCTGCTCCTCCGCTCCTGGTTCTCATTGTATTTAATGACTCGCCTCTGCTCCTCCGCTCCTGGTTCTCATTGTATTTAATGACTTGTTTCTGCTCCTCCGCTCCTGGTTCTCATTGTATTTAATGAATCGTCTCTGCTCCTCTGCTCCTGGTTCTCATGGTATTTAATGACTCGCCTCTGCTCCTCCGCTCCTGGTTCTCATTGTATTTAATGACGCGTCTCTGCTCCTCCGCTCCTCGTTCTCATTGTATTTAATGACTCACCTCTGCTTCTCCGCTCCTGGTTCTGATTGTATTTAATGACTCGTCTCTACTTCTCCGCTCCTGGTTCTCATTGTACTTAATGACTCGTCTCTGCTCCTCCCCTCCTGGTTCTCATTGAATTTGATGACTCGCCTCTGCTCCTCTGCTCCTGGTTCTCATTGTATTTGATGACTCATCTCTGCTCCTCCGCTCCTGGTTCTCATTGTATTTAATGACTCGTCTCTGCTCCTCCTCGCCTGGTTCTCATTGTATTTGATGACTCATCTCTGCTCCTCCGCTCCTGTTTCTCATTGTACTTAATGACTCGCCTCTGCTCCTCCGCTCCTGGTTCTCATTGTATTTAATGACTTGTTTCTGCTCCTCCGCTCCTGGTTCTCATTGCATTTAATGACTCGTCTCTGCTCCTCTGCTCCTGGTTCTCATTGTATTTATTGACTCGCCTCTGCTCCTCCGCTCCTGCTTCTCATTGTATTTTTTGACTCGCCTCTGCTCCTGGTTCTCATTGTATTTATTGACTCGCCTCTGCTCCTCCGCTAACACTTCTCATTGTATTTATTGACTCGTCTCTGCTCCTCCGCTCCTGGTTCTCATTGAATTTGATGACTCACCTCTGCTCCTCTGCTCCTGGTTCTCATTGTATTTGATGACTCATCTCTGCTCCTCCGCTCCTGGTTCTCATTGTATTTAATGACTCGTCTCTGCTCCTCCGCTCCTGGTTCTCATTGTATTTGATGACTCGCCTCTGCTCCTCCGCTCCTGGTTCTCATTGTATTTAATGACTTGTTTCTGCTCCTCCGCTCCTGGTTCTCATTGTATTTAATGAATCGTCTCTGCTCCTCTGCTCCTGGTTCTCATTGTATTTATTGACTCGCCTCTGCTCCTCCGCTCCTGGTTCTCATTGTATTTATTGACTCGCCTCTGCTCCTCCGCTCCTGTTTCTCATTGTATTTAAAGACTCGCCTCTGCTCCTCTGCTCCTGGTTCTCATTGTATTTAATGACTCGCCTCTGCTCCTACGCTCCTGGTTCTCATTGTATTTAATGACTCGTCTCTGCTCCTCCGCTCCTGGTTCTCATTGTATTTAATGACTCGCCTCTGCTCCTCCGCTCCTGGTTCTCATTGTATTTAATGACTTGTTTCTGCTCCTCCGCTCCTGGTTCTCATTGTATTTAATGACGCGTCTCTGCTCCTCCGCTCCTGGTTCTCATTGTATTTAGTGACTCGCCTCTGCTCCTCCGCTCCTGGTTCTCATTGTATTTAATGACTCGTCTCTGCTCCTGGTTCTCATGGTATTTAATGACTCGCCTCTGCTCCTCCGCTCCTGGTTCTCATTGTATTTAATGACGCGTCTCTGCTCCTCCGCTCCTCGTTCTCATTGTATTTAATGACTCACCTCTGCTTCTCCGCTCCTGGTTCTGATTGTATTTAATGACTCGTCTCTACTCCTCCGCTCCTGGTTCTCATTGTATTTAATGACTCGTCTCTGCTCCTCCGCTCCTGGTTCTCATTGAATTTGATGACTCGCCTCTGCTCCTCTGCTCCTGGTTCTCATTGTATTTGATGACTCATCTCTGCTTCTCCGCTCCTGGTTCTCATTGTATTTAATGACTCGTCTCTGCTCCTCCGCGCCTAGTTCTCATTGTATTTGATGACTCATCTCTGCTCCTCCGCTCCTGGTTCTCATTGTATTTAATGACTCGCCTCTGCTCCTCCGCTCCTGGTTCTCATTGTATTTAATGACTCGCCTCTGCTCCTCCGCTCCTGGTTCTCATTGTATTTCATGACTCGCCTCTGCTCCTCTGCTCCTGGTCCTCATTGTATTTAATGACTCGCCTCTGCTCCTCCGCTCCTGGTTCTCATTGCATTTAATGACGCGTCTCTGCTCCTCCACTCCTGGTTCTCATTGTATTTAATGACTCGCCTCTGCTCCTCCGCTCCTGGTTCTCATTGTATTTATTGACTCATCTCTGCTCCTCCGCTCCTGGTTCTCATTGTATTTAATGACGTGTCTCTGCTCCTCTGCTCCTCGTTCTCATTGTATTTAATGACTCGCCTCTGCTCCTCCGCTCCTGGTTCTCATTGTATTTAATGACTCGCCTCTACTCTGACGCTCCTGGTTCTATGACTCGTCTCTGCTCCTCCGCTCCTGGTTCTCATTGTATTTAATGACTTGCCTCTGCTCCGACGCTCCTGGTTCTCATTGTATTTCATGACTCTCCTCTGCTCCGACGCTCCTGGTTCTATGACTCGTCTCTGCTCCTCCGCTCCTGGTTCTCATTGTATTTAATGACTCACCTCTGCTGCTCCGCTCCTGGTTCTCATTGTATTTAATGACTCGCCTCTGCTCCAACGCTCCTGGTTCTATGACTCGTCTCTACTCCTCCGTTCCTGCTTCTCAGTGTATTTAATGACTCGCCTCTGCTCCTCTAATCCTGGTTCTCATTGCATTTAAAGACTTGCCTCTGCTCCGCCGCTCCTGGTTCTCATTGTATTTAATGACTCGTCTCTGCTCCTCTGCTCCTGGTTCTCATTGTATTTAATGACTCGCCTCTGCTCCTCCGCTCCTGGTTCTCATTGTATTTAATGACTCGTCTCTGCTCCTCCGCTCCTGGTTCTCATTGTATTTAATGACTTCTCTCTGCTCCTCCGCTCCTGGTTCTCATTGTATTTAATGACTCGCTTCTGCTCCTCCGCTCCTGGTTCTCATTGTATTTAATGACTCAACTCTGCTCTTCTGCTCCTGGTTCTCATTGTATTTAATGACTCGCCTCTGCTCCTTCGCTCCTGGTTCTCATTGTATTTAATGACTCGCCTCTGCTCCTCCGCTCCTTGTTCTCATTGTATTTAATGACGCGTCTCTGCTCCTCCGCTCCTCCGCTCCTGGTTCTCATAGTATTTAATGACTCGCCTCTGCTCCTCTGCTCCTGGTTCTCATTGTATTTAATGACTCGTCTCTGCTCCTCCACTCCTGGTTCTCATTGTATTTAATGACTCGTCTCTGCTCCTCCGCTCCTGGTTCTCATGGTATTTAATGACTCGCTTCTGCTCCTCTGTTCCTGGTTCTCATTGTATTTAATGACTCGCCTGTGCTCCTCCACTCCTGGTTCTCATTGTATTTAATGACTCGCCTGTGCTCCTCCACTCCTGGTTGTCATTGTATTTAATGACTTGTCTCTGCTCCTCCGCTCCTGGTTCTCATTGTATTTAATGATTTGCCTCTGCTCCTCTGCTCCTGGTTCTCATTGTATTTAATGACTCGTCTCTGCTCCTCCACTCCTGGTTCTCATTGTATTTAATGACTCGTCTCTGATCCTCCGCTACTGGTTCTCATTGTATTTAATGACTCGCCTCTGCTCCTCTGCTCCTGGTTCTCATTGTATTTAATGACTCGCCTGTGCTCCTCCACTCCTGGTTCTCATTGTATTTAATGACTCGCCTGTGCTCCTCCACTCCTGGTTCTCATTGTATTTAGTGACTTGTCTCTGATCCTCCGCTCCTGGTTCTCATTGTATTTAATGACTCGCCTCTGGTCCTCTGCTCCTGGTTCTCATTGTATTTAATGAATCGCCTCTGCTCCTCCGCTCCTGATTCTCATTCTATTAAATGACTTGTCTCTGCTCCTCCGCTCCTGGTTCTCATTGAATTTGATGACTCGTCTCTGCTCCTCCGCTCCTGGTTCTCATTGTATTTGATGACTCATCTCTGCTCCTCCGCTCCTGATTCTCATTGTATTTAATGACTTGTCTCTGCTCGTCAGCTCCTGGTTCTCATTGTATTTAATGACTCGCCTCTGCGCCTCCGCTCCTGGTTCTCATTGTATTTAATGACTCCTTTCTGCTCCTCCGCTCCTGGTTCTCATTGTATTTAATGACTCGTCTCTGCTCCTCCGCTCCTGGTTCTCATTGTATTTAATGACTCGCCTCCGCTCCTGGTTCTCATTGTATTTAATCACTCGTCCATGCTCGTCCGCTCCTGGTTCTCATTGTATTTAATGACTCGACTCTGCTCGCCCGCTCCTGGTTCATTGTATTTAATGACTCGCCTCTGCTCCTCTGCTCCAGGTTCTCATTGTATTTAATGACTCACATCAGCTTCTCCGCTCCTGGTTGTCATTGTATTTAATGACTCGCCTGTGCTCCTCCGCTCCTGGTTCTCATTGTACTTAATGACTCGTCTCTGCTCCTCCGCTCCTGGTTCTCATTGAATTTGATGACTCGCCTCTGCTCCTCTGCTCCTGGTTCTCATTGTATTTGATGACTCATCTCTGCTCCTCCGCTCCTGGTTCTCATTGTATTTAATGACTCGTCTCTGCTCCTCCTCGCCTGGTTCTCATTGTATTTGATGACTCATCTCTGCTCCTCCGCTCCTGTTTCTCATTGTATTTAATGACTTGTTTCTGCTCCTCCGCTCCTGGTTCTCATTGCATTTAATGACTCGTCTCTGCTCCTCTGCTCCTGGTTCTCATTGTATTTATTGACTCGCCTCTGCTCCTCCGTTCCTGCTTCTCATTGTATTTTTTGACTCGCCTCTGCTCCTGGTTCTCATTGTATTTATTGACTCACCTCTGCTCCTCCGCTAACACTTCTCATTGTATTTATTGACTCGTCTCTGCTCCTCCGCTCCTGGTTCTCATTGAATTTGATGACTCACCTCTGCTCCTCTGCTCCTGGTTCTCATTGTATTTGATGACTCATCTCTGCTCCTCCGCTCCTGGTTCTCATTGTATTTAATGACTCGTCTCTGCTCCTCCGCTCCTGGTTCTCATTGTATTTGATGACTCGCCTCTGCTCCTCCGCTCCTGGTTCTCATTGTATTTAATGACTTGTTTCTGCTCCTCCGCTCCTGGTTCTCATTGTATTTAATGAATCGTCTCTGCTCCTCTGCTCCTGGTTCTCATTGTATTTATTGACTCGCCTCTGCTCCTCCGCTCCTGGTTCTCATTGTATTTATTGACTCGCCTCTGCTCCTCCGCTCCTGTTTCTCATTGTATTTAAAGACTCGCCTCTGCTCCTGGTTCTCATTGTATTTAATGACTCGCCTCTGCTCCTACGCTCCTGGTTCTCATTGTATTTAATGACTCGTCTCTGCTCCTCCGCTCCTGGTTCTCATTGTATTTAATGACTTGCCTCTGCTCCTCCGCTCCTGGTTCTCATTGTATTTAATGACTTGTTTCTGCTCCTCCGCTCCTGGTTCTCATTGTATTTAATGACGCGTCTCTGCTCCTCCGCTCCTGGTTCTCATTGTATTTAGTGACTCGCCTCTGCTCCTCCGCTCCTGGTTCTCATTGTATTTAATGACTCGTCTCTGCTCCTGGTTCTCATGGTATTTAATGACTCGCCTCTGCTCCTCCGCTCCTGGTTCTCATTGTATTTAATGACGCGTCTCTGCTCCTCCGCTCCTCGTTCTCATTGTATTTAATGACTCACCTCTGCTTCTCCGCTCCTGGTTCTGATTGTATTTAATGACTCGTCTCTACTCCTCCGCTCCTGGTTCTCATTGTATTTAATGACTCGTCTCTGCTCCTCCGCTCCTGGTTCTCATTGAATTTGATGACTCGCCTCTGCTCCTCTGCTCCTGGTTCTCATTGTATTTGATGACTCATCTCTGCTCCTCCGCTCCTGGTTCTCATTGTATTTAATGACTCGTCTCTGCTCCTCCGCGCCTAGTTCTCATTGTATTTGATGACTCATCTCTGCTCCTCCGCTCCTGGTTCTCATTGTATTTAATGACTCGCCTCTGCTCCTCCGCTCCTGGTTCTCATTGTATTTAATGACTCGCCTCTGCTCCTCCGCTCCTGGTTCTCATTGTATTTCATGACTCGCCTCTGCTCCTCTGCTCCTGGTCCTCATTGTATTTAATGACTCGCCTCTGCTCCTCCGCTCCTGGTTCTCATTGCATTTAATGACGCGTCTCTGCTCCTCCACTCCTGGTTCTCATTGTATTTAATGACTCTCCTCTGCTCCTCCGCTCCTGGTTCTCATTGTATTTATTGACTCATCTCTGCTCCTCCGCTCCTGGTTCTCATTGTATTTAATGACGTGTCTCTGCTCCTCTGCTCCTCGTTCTCATTGTATTTAATGACTCACCTCTGCTTCTCCGCTCCTGGTTCTGATTGTACTTAGTGACTCGTCTCTGCTCCTCCGCTCCTGGTTCTCATTTTATTTAATGACTCGCCTGTGCTCCTCCGCTCCTGGTTCTCATTGTATTTATTGACTCGTCTCTGCTCCTCCGCTCCTGGTTCTCATTGTATTTAATGACTCGTCTCTGCTCCTCCGCTCCTGGTTCTCATTGTATTTAATGACTCGCCTCTGCTCCTCCGCTCCTGGTTCTCATTGTATTTAATGACTCGCCTCTACTCTGACGCTCCTGGTTCTATGACTCGTCTCTGCTCCTCCGCTCCTGGTTCTCATTGTATTTAATGACTTGCCTCTGCTCCGACGCTCCTGGTTCTCATTGTATTTCATGACTCGCCTCTGCTCCGACGCTCCTGGTTCTATGACTCGTCTCTGCTCCTCCGCTCCTGGTTCTCATTGTATTTAATGACTCACCTCTGCTGCTCTGCTCCTGGTTCTCATTGTATTTAATGACTCGCCTCTGCTCCGACGCTCCTGGTTCTATGACTCGTCTCTACTCCTCCGCTCCTGCTTCTCAGTGTATTTAATGACTCGCCTCTGCTCCTCTAATCCTGGTTCTCATTGCATTTAAAGACTTGCCTCTGCTCCACCGCTCCTGGTTCTCATTGTATTTAATGACTCGTCTGTGCTCCTCTGCTCCTGGTTCTCATTGTATTTAATGACTCGCCTCTGCTCCTCCGCTCCTGGTTCTCATTGTATTTAATGACTCGTCTCTGCTCCTCCGCTTCTGGTTCTCATTGTATTTAATGACTTCTCTCTGCTCCTCCGCTCCTGGTTCTCATTGTATTTAATGACTCGCTTCTGCTCCTCCGCTCCTGGTTCTCATTGTATTTAATGACTCAACTCTGCTCTTCTGCTCCTGGTTCTCATTGTATTTAATGACTCGCCTCTGCTCCTTCGCTCCTGGTTCTCATTGTATTTAATGACTGGCCTCTGCTCCTCCGCTCCTTGTTCTCATTGTATTTAATGACGCGTCTCTGCTCCTCCGCTCCTCCGCTCCTGGTTCTCATAGTATTTAATGACTCGCCTCTGCTCCTCTGCTCCTGGTTCTCATTGTATTTAATGACTCGTCTCTGCTCCTCCACTCCTGGTTCTCATTGTATTTAATGACTCGTCTCTGCTCCTCCGCTCCTGGTTCTCATGGTATTTAATGACTCGCTTCTGCTCCTCTGTTCCTGGTTCTCATTGTATTTAATGACTCGCCTGTGCTCCTCCACTCCTGGTTCTCATTGTATTTAATGACTCGCCTGTGCTCCTCCACTCCTGGTTGTCATTGTATTTAATGACTTGTCTCTGCTCCTCCGCTCCTGGTTCTCATTGTATTTAATGACTCGCCTCTGCTCCTCTGCTCCTGGTTCTCATTGTATTTAATGACTCGTCTCTGCTCCTCCACTCCTGGTTCTCATTGTATTTAATGACTCGTCTCTTATCCTCCGCTACTGGTTCTCATTGTATTTAATGACTCGCCTCTGCTCCTCTGCTCCTGGTTCTCATTGTATTTAATGACTCGCCTGTGCTCCTCCACTCCTGGTTCTCATTGTATTTAATGACTCGCCTGTGCTCCTCCACTCCTGGTTCTCATTGTATTTAGTGACTTGTCTCTGATCCTCCGCTCCTGGTTCTCATTGTATTTAATGACTCGCCTCTGGTCCTCTGCTCCTGGTTCTCATTGTATTTAATGAATCGCCTCTGCTCCTCCGCTCCTGATTCTCATTCTATTAAATGACTTGTCTCTGCTCCTCCGCTCCTGGTTCTCATTGAATTTGATGACTCGTCTCTGCTCCTCCGCTCCTGGTTCTCATTGTATTTGATGACTCATCTCTGCTCCTCCGCTCCTGATTCTCATTGTATTTAATGACTTGTCTCTGCTCGTCAGCTCCTGGTTCTCATTGTATTTAATGACTCGCCTCTGCGCCTCCGCTCCTGGTTCTCATTGTATTTAATGACTCCTTTCTGCTCCTCCGCTCCTGGTTCTCATTGTATTTAATGACTCGTCTCTGTTCCTCCGCTCCTGGTTCTCATTGTATTTAATGACTCGCCTCCGCTCCTGGTTCTCATTGTATTTAATCACTCGTCCATGCTCGTCCGCTCCTGGTTCTCATTGTATTTAATGACTCGACTCTGCTCGCCCGCTCCTGGTTCATTGTATTTAATGACTCGCCTCTGCTCCTCTGCTCCAGGTTCTCATTGTATTTAATGACTCACATCAGCTTCTCCGCTCCTGGTTCTCATTGTATTTAATGACTCGTCTTTACTTCTCCGCTCCTGGTTCTCATTGTACTTAATGACTCGTCTCTGCTCCTCCGCTCCTGGTTCTCATTGAATTTGATGACTCGCCTCTGCTCCTGGTTCTCATTGTATTTGATGACTCATCTCTGCTCCTCCGCTCCTGGTTCTCATTGTATTTGATGACTCATCTCTGCTCCTCCGCTCCTGGTTCTCATTGTATTTAATGACTCGTCTCTACTCCTCCGCGCCTAGTTCTCATTGTATTTGATGACTCATCTCTGCTCCTCCGCTCCTGGTTCTCATTGTATTTAATGACTCGTCTCTGCTCCTCCGCTCCTGGTTCTCATTGTATTTGATGACTCGCCTCTGCTCCTCCGCTCCTGGTTCTCATTGTATTTAATGACTTGTTTCTGCTCCTCCGCTCCTGGTTCTCATTGTATTTAATGAATCGTCTCTGCTCCTCTGCTCCTGGTTCTCATTGTATTTATTGACTCGCCTCTGCTCCTCCGCTCCTGGTTCTCATTGTATTTATTGACTCGCCTCTGCTCCTCCGCTCCTGTTTCTCATTGTATTTAAAGACTCGCCTCTGCTCCTGGTTCTCATTGTATTTAATGACTCGCCTCTGCTCCTACGCTCCTGGTTCTCATTGTATTTAATGACTCGTCTCTGCTCCTCCGCTCCTGGTTCTCATTGTATTTAATGACTCGCCTCTGCTCCTCCGCTCCTGGTTCTCATTGTATTTAATGACTTGTTTCTGCTCCTCCGCTCCTGGTTCTCATTGTATTTAATGACGCGTCTCTGCTCCTCCGCTCCTGGTTCTCATTGTATTTAGTGACTCGCCTCTGCTCCTCCGCTCCTGGTTCTCATTGTATTTAATGACTCGTCTCTGCTCCTGGTTCTCATGGTATTTAATGACTCGCCTCTGCTCCTCCGCTCCTGGTTCTCATTGTATTTAATGACGCGTCTCTGCTCCTCCGCTCCTCGTTCTCATTGTATTTAATGACTCACCTCTGCTTCTCCGCTCCTGGTTCTGATTGTATTTAATGACTCGTGTCTTCTCCTCCGCTCCTGGTTCTCATTGTATTTAATGACTCGTCTCTGCTCCTCCGCTCCTGGTTCTCATTGAATTTGATGACTCGCCTCTGCTCCTCTGCTCCTGGTTCTCATTGTATTTGATGACTCATCTCTGCTCCTCCGCTCCTGGTTCTCATTGTATTTAATGACTCGTCTCTGCTCCTCCGCGCCTAGTTCTCATTGTATTTGATGACTCATCTCTGCTCCTCCGCTCCTGGTTCTCATTGTATTTAATGACTCGCCTCTGCTCCTCCGCTCCTGGTTCTCATTGTATTTAATGACTCGCCTCTGCTCCTCCGCTCCTGGTTCTCATTGTATTTCATGACTCGCCTCTGCTCCTCTGCTCCTGGTCCTCATTGTATTTAATGACTCGCCTCTGCTCCTCCGCTCCTGGTTCTCATTGCATTTAATGACGCGTCTCTGCTCCTCCACTCCTGGTTCTCATTGTATTTAATGACTCGCCTCTGCTCCTCCGCTCCTGGTTCTCATTGTATTTATTGACTCATCTCTGCTCCTCCGCTCCTGGTTCTCATTGTATTTAATGACGTGTCTCTGCTCCTCTGCTCCTCGTTCTCATTGTATTTAATGACTCACCTCTGCTTCTCCGCTCCTGGTTCTGATTGTACTTAGTGACTCGTCTCTGCTCCTCCGCTCCTGGTTCTCATTTTATTTAATGACTCGCCTGTGCTCCTCCGCTCCTGGTTCTCATTGTATTTATTGACTCGTCTCTGCTCCTCCGCTCCTGGTTCTCATTGTATTTAATGACTCGTCTCTGCTCCTCCGCTCCTGGTTCTCATTGTATTTAATGACTCGCCTCTGCTCCTCCGCTCCTGGTTCTCATTGTATTTAATGACTCGCCTCTACTCTGACGCTCCTGGTTCTATGACTCGTCTCTGCTCCTCCGCTCCTGGTTCTCATTGTATTTAATGACTTGCCTCTGCTCCGACGCTCCTGGTTCTCATTGTATTTCATGACTCGCCTCTGCTCCGACGCTCCTGGTTCTATGACTCGTCTCTGCTCCTCCGCTCCTGGTTCTCATTGTATTTAATGACTCACCTCTGCTGCTCTGCTCCTGGTTCTCATTGTATTTAATGACTCGCCTCTGCTCCGACGCTCCTGGTTCTATGACTCGTCTCTACTCCTCCGCTCCTGCTTCTCAGTGTATTTAATGACTCGCCTCTGCTCCTCTAATCCTGGTTCTCATTGCATTTAAAGACTTGCCTCTGCTCCGCCGCTCCTGGTTCTCATTGTATTTAATGACTCGTCTCTGCTCCTCTGCTCCTGGTTCTCATTGTATTTAATGACTCGCCTCTGCTCCTCTGCTCCTGGTTCTCATTGTATTTAATGACTCGTATCTGCTCCTCCGCTTCTGGTTCTCATTGTATTTAATGACTTCTCTCTGCTCCTCCGCTCCTGGTTCTCATTGTATTTAATGACTCGCTTCTGCTCCTCCGCTCCTGGTTCTCATTGTATTTAATGACTCAACTCTGCTCTTCTGCTCCTGGTTCTCATTGTATTTAATGACTCGCCTCTGCTCCTTCGCTCCTGGTTCTCATTGTATTTAATGACTCGCCTCTGCTCCTCCGCTCCTTGTTCTCATTGTATTTAATGACGCGTCTCTGCTCCTCCGCTCCTCCGCTCCTGGTTCTCATAGTATTTAATGACTCGCCTCTGCTCCTCTGCTCCTGGTTCTCATTGTATTTAATGACTCGTCTCTGCTCCTCCACTCCTGGTTCTCATTGTATTTAATGACTCGTCTCTGCTCCTCCGCTCCTGGTTCTCATGGTATTTAATGACTCGCTTCTGCTCCTCTGTTCCTGGTTCTCATTGTATTTAATGACTCGCCTGTGCTCCTCCACTCCTGGTTCTCATTGTATTTAATGACTCGCCTGTGCTCCTCCACTCCTGGTTGTCATTGTATTTAATGACTTGTCTCTGCTCCTCCGCTCCTGGTTCTCATTGTATTTAATGACTCGCCTCTGCTCCTCTGCTCCTGGTTCTCATTGTATTTAATGACTCGTCTCTGCTCCTCCACTCCTGGTTCTCATTGTATTTAATGACTCGTCTCTGATCCTCCGCTACTGGTTCTCATTGTATTTAATGACTCGCCTCTGCTCCTCTGCTCCTGGTTCTCATTGTATTTAATGACTCGCCTGTGCTCCTCCACTCCTGGTTCTCATTGTATTTAATGACTCGCCTGTGCTCCTCCACTCCTGGTTCTCATTGTATTTAGTGACTTGTCTCTGATCCGCCGCTCCTGGTTCTCATTGTATTTAATGACTCGCCTCTGCTCCTCCGCTCCTGCTTCTCATTGTATTTTATGACTCGCCTCTGCTCCTCCGCTCCTGGTTCTCATTGTATTTATTGACTCACCTCTGCTCCTCCGCTACTGCTTCTCATTGTATTTATTGACTCGTCTCTGCTCCTCCACTCCTGGTTCTCATTGAATTTGATGACTCGCCTCTGCTCCTCTGCTCCTGGTTCTCATTGTATTTGATGACTCATCTCTGCTCCTCTGCTCCTGGTTCTCATTGTATTTAATGACTCGCCTCTGCTCCTCCGCTCCTGGTTCTCATTGTATTTAATGACTTGTTTCTGCTCCTCCGCTCCTGGTTCTCATTGTATTTAATGAATCGTCTCTGCTCCTCTGCTCCTGGTTCTCATGGTATTTAATGACTCGCCTCTGCTCCTCCGCTCCTGGTTCTCATTGTATTTAATGACGCGTCTCTGCTCCTCCGCTCCTCGTTCTCATTGTATTTAATGACTCACCTCTGCTTCTCCGCTCCTGGTTCTGATTGTATTTAATGACTCGTCTCTACTTCTCCGCTCCTGGTTCTCATTGTACTTAATGACTCGTCTCTGCTCCTCCGCTCCTGGTTCTCATTGAATTTGATGACTCGCCTCTGCTCCTCTGCTCCTGGTTCTCATTGTATTTGATGACTCATCTCTGCTCCTCCGCTCCTGGTTCTCATTGTATTTAATGACTCGTCTCTGCTCCTCCGCGCCTGGTTCTCATTGTATTTGATGACTCATCTCTGCTCCTCCGCTCCTGTTTCTCATTGTACTTAATGACTCGCCTCTGCTCCTCCGCTCCTGGTTCTCATTGTATTTAATGACTTGTTTCTGCTCCTCCGCTCCTGGTTCTCATTGCATTTAATGACTCGTCTCTGCTCCTCTGCTCCTGGTTCTCATTGTATTTATTGACTCGCCTCGGCTCCTCCGCTCCTGCTTCTCATTGTATTTTTTGACTCGCCTCTGCTCCTGGTTATCATTGTATTTATTGACTCGCCTCTGCTCCTCCGCTAACACTTCTCATTGTATTTATTGACTCGTCTCTGCTCCTCCGCTCCTGGTTCTCATTGAATTTGATGACTCACCTCTGCTCCTCTGCTCCTGGTTCTCATTGTATTTGATGACTCATCTCTGCTCCTCCGCTCCTGGTTCTCATTGTATTTAATGACTCGTCTCTGCTCCTCCGCTCCTGGTTCTCATTGTATTTGATGACTCGCCTCTGCTCCTCCGCTCCTGGTTCTCATTGTATTTAATGACTTGTTTCTGCTCCTCCGCTCCTGGTTCTCATTGTATTTAATGAATCGTCTCTGCTCCTCTGCTCCTGGTTCTCATTGTATTTATTGACTCGCCTCTGCTCCTCCACTCCTGGTTCTCATTGTATTTAATGACTCGCCTCTGCGCCTCCGCTCCTGGTTCTCATTGTATTTAATGACTCCTTTCTGCTCCTCCGCTCCTGGTTCTCATTGTATTTAATGACTCGTCTCTGTTCCTCCGCTCCTGGTTCTCATTGTATTTAATGACTCGCCTCCGCTCCTGGTTCTCATTGTATTTAATCACTCGTCCATGCTCGTCCGCTCCTGGTTCTCATTGTATTTAATGACTCGACTCTGCTTGCCCGCTCCTGGTTCATTGTATTTAATGACTCGCCTCTGCTCCTCTGCTCCAGGTTCTCATTGTATTTAATGACTCACATCAGCTTCTCCGCTCCTGGTTCTCATTGTATTTAATGACTCGTCTCTACTTCTCCGCTCCTGGTTCTCATTGTACTTAATGACTCGTCTCTGCTCCTCCGCTCCTGGTTCTCATTGAATTTGATGACTCGCCTCTGCTCCTGGTTCTCATTGTATTTGATGACTCATCTCTGCTCCTCCGCTCCTGGTTCTCATTGTATTTGATGACTCATCTCTGCTCCTCCGCTCCTGGTTCTCATTGTATTTAATGACTCGTCTCTACTCCTCCGCGCCTAGTTCTCATTGTATTTGATGACTCATCTCTGCTCCTCCGCTCCTGGTTCTCATTGTATTTAATGACTCGTCTCTGCTCCTCCGCTCCTGGTTCTCATTGTATTTGATGACTCGCCTCTGCTCCTCCGCTCCTGGTTCTCATTGTATTTAATGACTTGTTTCTGCTCCTCCGCTCCTGGTTCTCATTGTATTTAATGAATCGTCTCTGCTCCTCTGCTCCTGGTTCTCATTGTATTTATTGACTCGCCTCTGCTCCTCCGCTCCTGGTTCTCATTGTATTTATTGACTCGCCTCTGCTCCTCCGCTCCTGTTTCTCATTGTATTTAAAGACTTGCCTCTGCTCCTGGTTCTCATTGTATTTAATGACTCGCCTCTGCTCCTACGCTCCTGGTTCTCATTGTATTTAATGACTCGTCTCTGCTCCTCCGCTCCTGGTTCTCATTGTATTTAATGACTCGCCTCTGCTCCTCCGCTCCTGGTTCTCATTGTATTTAATGACTTGTTTCTGCTCCTCCGCTCCTGGTTCTCATTGTATTTAATGACGCGTCTCTGCTCCTCCGCTCCTGGTTCTCATTGTATTTAGTGACTCGCCTCTGCTCCTCCGCTCCTGGTTCTCATTGTATTTAATGACTCGTCTCTGCTCCTGGTTCTCATGGTATTTAATGACTCGCCTCTGCTCCTCCGCTCCTGGTTCTCATTGTATTTAATGACGCGTCTCTGCTCCTCCGCTCCTCGTTCTCATTGTATTTAATGACTCACCTCTGCTTCTCCGCTCCTGGTTCTGATTGTATTTAATGACTCGTGTCTTCTCCTCCGCTCCTGGTTCTCATTGTATTTAATGACTCGTCTCTGCTCCTCCGCTCCTGGTTCTCATTGAATTTGATGACTCGCCTCTGCTCCTCTGCTCCTGGTTCTCATTGTATTTGATGACTCATCTCTGCTCCTCCGCTCCTGGTTCTCATTGTATTTAATGACTCGTCTCTGCTCCTCCGCGCCTAGTTCTCATTGTATTTGATGACTCATCTCTGCTCCTCCGCTCCTGGTTCTCATTGTATTTAATGACTCGCCTCTGCTCCTCCGCTCCTGGTTCTCATTGTATTTAATGACTCGCCTCTGCTCCTCCGCTCCTGGTTCTCATTGTATTTCATGACTCGCCTCTGCTCCTCTGCTCCTGGTCCTCATTGTATTTAATGACTCGCCTCTGCTCCTCCGCTCCTGGTTCTCATTGCATTTAATGACGCGTCTCTGCTCCTCCACTCCTGGTTCTCATTGTATTTAATGACTCGCCTCTGCTCCTCCGCTCCTGGTTCTCATTGTATTTATTGACTCATCTCTGCTCCTCCGCTCCTGGTTCTCATTGTATTTAATGACGTGTCTCTGCTCCTCTGCTCCTCGTTCTCATTGTATTTAATGACTCACCTCTGCTTCTCCGCTCCTGGTTCTGATTGTACTTAGTGACTCGTCTCTGCTCCTCCGCTCCTGGTTCTCATTTTATTTAATGACTCGCCTGTGCTCCTCCGCTCCTGGTTCTCATTGTATTTATTGACTCGTCTCTGCTCCTCCGCTCCTGGTTCTCATTGTATTTAATGACTCGTCTCTGCTCCTCCGCTCCTGGTTCTCATTGTATTTAATGACTCGCCTCTGCTCCTCCGCTCCTGGTTCTCATTGTATTTAATGACTCGCCTCTACTCTGACGCTCCTGGTTCTATGACTCGTCTCTGCTCCTCCGCTCCTGGTTCTCATTGTATTTAATGACTTGCCTCTGCTCCGACGCTCCTGGTTCTCATTGTATTTCATGACTCGCCTCTGCTCCGACGCTCCTGGTTCTATGACTCGTCTCTGCTCCTCCGCTCCTGGTTCTCATTGTATTTAATGACTCACCTCTGCTGCTCTGCTCCTGGTTCTCATTGTATTTAATGACTCGCCTCTGCTCCGACGCTCCTGGTTCTATGACTCGTCTCTACTCCTCCGCTCCTGCTTCTCAGTGTATTTAATGACTCGCCTCTGCTCCTCTAATCCTGGTTCTCATTGCATTTAAAGACTTGCCTCTGCTCCGCCGCTCCTGGTTCTCATTGTATTTAATGACTCGTCTCTGCTCCTCTGCTCCTGGTTCTCATTGTATTTAATGACTCGCCTCTGCTCCTCCGCTCCTGGTTCTCATTGTATTTAATGACTCGTATCTGCTCCTCCGCTTCTGGTTCTCATTGTATTTAATGACTTCTCTCTGCTCCTCCGCTCCTGGTTCTCATTGTATTTAATGACTCGCTTCTGCTCCTCCGCTCCTGGTTCTCATTGTATTTAATGACTCAACTCTGCTCTTCTGCTCCTGGTTCTCATTGTATTTAATGACTCGCCTCTGCTCCTTCGCTCCTGGTTCTCATTGTATTTAATGACTCGCCTCTGCTCCTCCGCTCCTTGTTCTCATTGTATTTAATGACTCGTCTCTGTTCCTCCGCTCCTGGTTCTCATTGTATTTAATGACTCGCCTCCGCTCCTGGTTCTCATTGTATTTAATCACTCGTCCATGCTCGTCCGCTCCTGGTTCTCATTGTATTTAATGACTCGACTCTGCTCGCCCGCTCCTGGTTCATTGTATTTAATGACTCGCCTCTGCTCCTCTGCTCCAGGTTCTCATTGTATTTAATGACTCACATCAGCTTCTCCGCTCCTGGTTCTCATTGTATTTAATGACTCGTCTCTACTTCTCCGCTCCTGGTTCTCATTGTACTTAATGACTCGTCTCTGCTCCTCCGCTCCTGGTTCTCATTGAATTTGATGACTCGCCTCTGCTCCTGGTTCTCATTGTATTTGATGACTCATCTCTGCTCCTCCGCTCCTGGTTCTCATTGTATTTGATGACTCATCTCTGCTCCTCCGCTCCTGGTTCTCATTGTATTTAATGACTCGTCTCTACTCCTCCGCGCCTAGTTCTCATTGTATTTGATGACTCATCTCTGCTCCTCTGCTCCTGGTTCTCATTGTATTTATTGACTCGCCTCTGCTCCTCCGCTCCTGCTTCTCATTGTATTTTATGACTCGCCTCTGCTCCTCCGCTCCTGTTTCTCATTGTATTTAATGATTCGTTTCTGCTCCTCCGCTCCTGGTTCTCATTGTATTTAATGACTCGTCTCTGCTCCTCTGCTCCTGGTTCTCATTGTATTTATTGACTCGCCTCTGCTCCTCCGTTCCTGCTTCTCATTGTATTTTATGACTCGCCTCTGCTCCTCCGCTCCTGGTTCTCATTGTATTTATTGACTCACCTCTGCTCCTCCGCTACTGCTTCTCATTGTATTTATTGACTCGTCTCTGCTCCTCCGCTCCTGGTTGTCATTGAATTTGATGACTCGCCTCTGCTCCTCTGCTCCTGGTTCTCATTGTATTTGATGACTCATCTCTGCTCCTCCGCTCCTGGTTCTCATTGTATTTAATGACTCGCCTCTGCTCCTCCGCTCCTGGTTCTCATTGTATTTAATGACTTGTTTCTGCTCCTCCGCTCCTGGTTCTCATTGTATTTAATGAATCGTCTCTGCTCCTCTGCTCCTGGTTCTCATGGTATTTAATGACTCGCCTCTGCTCCTCCGCTCCTGGTTCTCATTGTATTTAATGACGCGTCTCTGCTCCTCCGCTCCTCGTTCTCATTGTATTTAATGACTCACCTCTGCTTCTCCGCTCCTGGTTCTGATTGTATTTAATGACTCGTCTCTACTTCTCCGCTCCTGGTTCTCATTGTACTTAATGACTCGTCTCTGCTCCTCCGCTCCTGGTTCTCATTGAATTTGATGACTCGCCTCTGCTCCTCTGCTCCTGGTTCTCATTGTATTTGATGACTCATCTCTGCTCCTCCGCTCCTGGTTCTCATTGTATTTAATGACTCGTCTCTGCTCCTCCGCTCCTATTTCTCATTGTACTTAATGACTCGCCTCTGCTCCTCCGCTCCTGGTTCTCATTGTATTTAATGACTTGTTTCTGCTCCTCCGCTCCTGGTTCTCATTGCATTTAATGACTCGTCTCTGCTCCTCTGCTCCTGGTTCTCATTGTATTTATTGACTCGCCTCTGCTCCTCCGCTCCTGCTTCTCATTGTATTTTTTGACTCGCCTCTGCTCCTGGTTCTCATTGTATTTATTGACTCGCCTCTGCTCCTCCGCTAACACTTCTCATTGTATTTATTGACTCGTCTCTGCTCCTCCGCTCCTGGTTCTCATTGAATTTGATGACTCACCTCTGCTCCTCTGCTCCTGGTTCTCATTGTATTTGATGACTCATCTCTGCTCCTCCGCTCCTGGTTCTCATTGTATTTAATGACTCGTCTCTGCTCCTCCGCTCCTGGTTCTCATTGTATTTGATGACTCGCCTCTGCTCCTCCGCTCCTGGTTCTCATTGTATTTAATGACTTGTTTCTGCTCCTCCGCTCCTGGTTCTCATTGTATTTAATGAATCGTCTCTGCTCCTCTGCTCCTGGTTCTCATTGTATTTATTGACTCGCCTCTGCTCCTCCGCTCCTGGTTCTCATTGTATTTATTGACTCGCCTCTGCTCCTCCGCTCCTGTTTCTCATTGTATTTAATGACTCGCCTCTGCTCCTCCGCTCCTGGTTCTCATTGTATTTAATGACTTGTTTCTGCTCCTCCGCTCCTGGTTCTCATTGTATTTAATGACGCGTCTCTGCTCCTCCGCTCCTGGTTCTCATTGTATTTAGTGACTCGCCTCTGCTCCTCCGCTCCTGGTTCTCATTGTATTTAATGACTCGTCTCTGCTCCTGGTTCTCATGGTATTTAATGACTCGCCTCTGCTCCTCCGCTCCTGGTTCTCATTGTATTTAATGACGCGTCTCTGCTCCTCCGCTCCTCGTTCTCATTGTATTTAATGACTCACCTCTGCTTCTCCGCTCCTGGTTCTGATTGTATTTAATGACTCGTCTCTACTCCTCCGCTCCTGGTTCTCATTGTATTTAATGACTCGTCTCTGCTCCTCCGCTCCTGGTTCTCATTGAATTTGATGACTCGCCTCTGCTCCTCTGCTCCTGGTTCTCATTGTATTTGATGACTCATCTCTGCTCCTCCGCTCCTGGTTCTCATTGTATTTAATGACTCGTCTCTGCTCCTCCGCGCCTAGTTCTCATTGTATTTGATGACTCATCTCTGCTCCTCCGCTCCTGGTTCTCATTGTATTTAATGACTCGCCTCTGCTCCTCCGCTCCTGGTTCTCATTGTATTTAATGACTCGCCTCTGCTCCTCCGCTCCTGGTTCTCATTGTATTTCATGACTCGCCTCTGCTCCTCTGCTCCTGGTCCTCATTGTATTTAATGACTCGCCTCTGCTCCTCCGCTCCTGGTTCTCATTGCATTTAATGACGCGTCTCTCCTCCTCCACTCCTGGTTCTCATTGTATTTAATGACTCGCCTCTGCTCCTCCGCTCCTGGTTCTCATTGTATTTATTGACTCATCTCTGCTCCTCCGCTCCTGGTTCTCATTGTATTTAATGACGTGTCTCTGCTCCTCTGCTCCTCGTTCTCATTGTATTTAATGACTCACCTATGCTTCTCCGCTCCTGGTTCTGATTGTACTTAGTGACTCGTCTCTGCTCCTCCGCTCCTGGTTCTCATTTTATTTCATGACTCGCCTCTGCTCCGACGCTCCTGGTTCTATGACTCGTCTCTGCTCCTCCGCTCCTGGTTCTCATTGTATTTAATGACTCACCTCTGCTGCTCCGCTCCTGGTTCTCATTGTATTTAATGACTCGCCTCTGCTCCGACGCTCCTGGTTCTATGACTCGTCTCTACTCCTCCGCTCCTGCTTCTCAGTGTATTTAATGACTCGCCACTGCTCCTCTAATCCTGGTTCTCATTGCATTTAAAGACTTGCCTCTGCTCCGCCGCTCCTGGTTCTCATTGTATTTAATGACTCGTCTCTGCTCCTCTGCTCCTGGTTCTCATTGTATTTAATGACTCGCCTCTGCTCCTCCGCTCCTGGTTCTCATTGTATTTAATGACTCGTCTCTGCTCCTCCGCTCCTGGTTCTCATTGTATTTAATGACTTCTCTCTGCTCCTCCGCTCCTGGTTCTCATTGTATTTAATGACTCGCTTCTGCTCCTCCGCTCCTGGTTCTCATTGTATTTAATGACTCAACTCTGCTCTTCTGCTCCTGGTTCTCATTGTATTTAATGACTCGCCTCTGCTCCTTCGCTCCTGGTTCTCATTGTATTTAATGACTCGCCTCTGCTCCACCGCTCCTTGTTCTCATTGTATTTAATGACGCGTCTCTGCTCCTCCGCTCCTCCGCTCCTGGTTCTCATAGTATTTAATGACTCGCCTCTGCTCCTCTGCTCCTGGTTCTCATTGTATTTAATGACTCGTCTCTGCTCCTCCACTCCTGGTTCTCATTGTATTTAATGACTCGTCTCTGCTCCTCCGCTCCTGGTTCTCATGGTATTTAATGACTCGCTTCTGCTCCTCTGTTCCTGGTTCTCATTGTATTTAATGACTCGCCTGTGCTCCTCCACTCCTGGTTCTCATTGTATTTAATGACTTGCCTGTGCTCCTCCACTCCTGGTTGTCATTGTATTTAATGACTTGTCTCTGCTCCTCCGCTCCTGGTTCTCATTGTATTTAATGACTCGCCTCTGCTCCTCTGCTCCTGGTTCTCATTGTATTTAATGACTCGTCTCTGCTCCTCCACTCCTGGTTCTCATTGTATTTAATGACTCGTCTCTGATCCTCCGCTACTGGTTCTCATTGTATTTAATGACTCGCCTCTGCTCCTCTGCTCCTGGTTCTCATTGTATTTAATGACTCGCCTGTGCTCCTCCACTCCTGGTTCTCATTGTATTTAGTGACTTGTCTCTGATCCTCCGCTCCTGGTTCTCATTGTATTTAATGACTCGCCTCTGGTCCTCTGCTCCTGGTTCTCATTGTATTTAATGAATCGCCTCTGCTCCTCCGCTCCTGATTCTCATTCTATTAAATGACTTGTCTCTGCTCCTCCGCTCCTGGTTCTCATTGAATTTGATGACTCGTCTCTGCTCCTCCGCTCCTGGTTCTCATTGTATTTGATGACTCATCTCTGCTCCTCCGCTCCTGATTCTCATTGTATTTAATGACTTGTCTCTGCTCGTCCGCTCCTGGTTCTCATTGTATTTAATGACTCGCCTCTGCGCCTCCGCTCCTGGTTCTCATTGTATTTAATGACTCCTTTCTGCTCCTCCGCTCCTGGTTCTCATTGTATTTAATGACTCGTCTCTGCTCCTCCGCTCCTGGTTCTCATTGTATTTAATGACTCGCCTCCGCTCCTGGTTCTCATTGTATTTAATCACTCGTCCATGCTCGTCCGCTCCTGGTTCTCATTGTATTTAATGACTCGACTCTGCTCGCCCGCTCCTGGTTCATTGTATTTAATGACTCGCCTCTGCTCCTCTGCTCCAGGTTCTCATTGTATTTAATGACTCACATCAGCTTCTCCGCTCCTGGTTCTCATTGTATTTAATGACTCGTCTCTACTTCTCCGCTCCTGGTTCTTATTGTACTTAATGACTCGTCTCTGCTCCTCCGCTCCTGGTTCTCATTGAATTTGATGACTCGCCTCTGCTCCTCTGTTCCTGGTTCTCATTGTATTTGATGACTCATCTCTGCTCCTCCGCTCCTGGTTCTCATTGTATTTAATGACTCGTCTCTGCTCCTCCGCGCCTGGTTCTCATTGTATTTGATGACTCATCTCTGCTCCTCCGCTCCTGTTTCTCATTGTACTTAATGACTCGCCTCTGCTCCTCCGCTCCTGGTTCTCATTGTATTTAATGACTTGTTTCTGCTCCTCCGCTCCTGGTTCTCATTGTATTTAATGACTCGTCTCTGCTCCTCTGCTCCTGGTTCTCATTGTATTTATTGACTCGCCTCTGCTCCTCCGCTCCTGCTTCTCATTGTATTTTTTGACTCGCCTCTGCTCCTGGTTCTCATTGTATTTATTGACTCGCCTCTGCTCCTCCGCTAACACTTCTCATTGTATTTATTGACTCGTCTCTGCTCCTCCGCTCCTGGTTCTCATTGAATTTGATGACTCACCTCTGCTCCTCTGCTCCTGGTTCTCATTGTATTTGATGACTCATCTCTGCTCCTCCGCTCCTGGTTCTCATTGTATTTAATGACTCGTCTCTGCTCCTCCGCTCCTGGTTCTCATTGTATTTGATGACTCGCCTCTGCTCCTCCGCTCCTGGTTCTCATTGTATTTAATGACTTGTTTCTGCTCCTCCGCTCCTGGTTCTCATTGTATTTAATGAATCGTCTCTGCTCCTCTGCTCCTGGTTCTCATTGTATTTATTGACTCGCCTCTGCTCCTCCGCTCCTGGTTCTCATTGTATTTATTGACTCGCCTCTGCTCCTCCGCTCCTGTTTCTCATTGTATTTAAAGACTCGCCTCTGCTCCTCTGCTCCTGGTTCTCATTGTATTTAATGACTCGCCTCTGCTCCTACGCTCCTGGTTCTCATTGTATTTAATGACTCGTCTCTGCTCCTCCGCTCCTGGTTCTCATTGTATTTAATGACTCGCCTCTGCTCCTCCGCTCCTGGTTCTCATTGTATTTAATGACTTGTTTCTGCTCCTCCGCTCCTGGTTCTCATTGTATTTAATGACGCGTCTCTGCTCCTCCGCTCCTGGTTCTCATTGTATTTAGTGACTCGCCTCTGCTCCTCCGCTCCTGGTTCTCATTGTATTTAATGACTCGTCTCTGCTCCTGGTTCTCATGGTATTTAATGACTCGCCTCTGCTCCTCCGCTCCTGGTTCTCATTGTATTTATTGACTCGCCTCTGCTCCTCCGCTCCTGCTTCTCATTGTATTTTATGACTCGCCTCTGCTCCTCCGCTCCTGGTTCTCATTGTATTTATTGACTCACCTCTGCTCCTCCGCTACTGCTTCTCATTGTATTTATTGACTCGTCTCTGCTCCTCCGCTCCTGGTTCTCATTGTATTTAATGACTCGCCTCTGCTCCTCCGCTCCTGGTTCTCATTGTATTTAATGACTCGTTTCTGCTCCTCCGCTCCTGGTTCTCATTGTATTTATTGACTCACCTCTGCTCCTCCGCTACTGCTTCTCATTGTATTTGATGACTCATCTCTGCTCCTCCGCTCCTGGTTCTCATTGTATTTAATGACTCGCCTCTGCTCCTCCGCTCCTGGTTCTCATTGTATTTAATGACTCGTTTCTGCTCCTCCGCTCCTGGTTCTCATTGTATTTAATGACTCGTCTCTGCTCCTCTGCTCCTGGTTCTCATTGTATTTATTGACTCGCCTCTGCTCCTCCGCTCCTGCTTCTCATTGTATTTTATGACTCGCCTCTGCTCCTCCGCTCCTGGTTCTCATTGTATTTATTGACTCACCTCTGCTCCTCCGCTACTGCTTCTCATTGTATTTATTGACTCGTCTCTGCTCCTCCGCTCCTGGTTCTCATTGAATTTGATGACTCGCCTCTGCTCCTCTGCTCCTGGTTCTCATTGTATTTGATGACTCATCTCTGCTCCTCCGCTCCTGGTTCTCATTGTATTTAATGACTCGCCTCTGCTCCTCCGCTCCTGGTTCTCATTGCATTTAATGACTTGTTTCTGCTCCTCCGCTCCTGGTTCTCATTGTATTTAATGAATCGTCTCTGCTCCTCTGCTCCTGGTTCTCATGGTATTTAATGACTCGCCTCTGCTCCTCCGCTCCTGGTTCTCATTGTATTTAATGACGCGTCTCTGCTCCTCCGCTCCTCGTTCTGATTGTATTTAATGACTCACCTCTGCTTCTCCGCTCCTGGTTCTGATTGTATTTAATGACTCGTCTCTACTTCTCCGCTCCTGGTTCTCATTGTACTTAATGACTCGTCTCTGCTCCTCCGCTCCTGGTTCTCATTGAATTTGATGACTCGCCTCTGCTCCTCTGCTCCTGGTTCTCATTGTATTTGATGACTCATCTCTGCTCCTCCGCTCCTGGTTCTCATTGTATTTAATGACTCGTCTCTGCTCCTCCGCGCCTGGTTCTCATTGTGTTTGATGACTCATCTCTGCTCCTCCGCTCCTGTTTCTCATTGTACTTAATGACTCGCCTCTGCTCCTCCGCTCCTGGTTCTCATTGTATTTAATGACTTGTTTCTGCTCCTCCGCTCCTGGTTCTCATTGCATTTAATGACTCGTCTCTGCTCCTCTGCTCCTGGTTCTCATTGTATTTATTGACTCGCCTCTGCTCCTCCGCTCCTGCTTCTCATTGTATTTTTTGACTCGCCTCTGCTCCTGGTTCTCATTGTATTTATTGACTCGCCTCTGCTCCTCCGCTAACACTTCTCATTGTATTTATTGACTCGTCTCTGCTCCTCCGCTCCTGGTTCTCATTGAATTTGATGACTCACCTCTGCTCCTCTGCTCCTGGTTCTCATTGTATTTGATGACTCATCTCTGCTCCTCCGCTCCTGGTTCTCATTGTATTTAATGACTCGTCTCTGCTCCTCCGCTCCTGGTTCTCATTGTATTTGATGACTCGCCTCTGCTCCTCCGCTCCTGGTTCTCATTGTATTTAATGACTTGTTTCTGCTCCTCCGCTCCTGGTTCTCATTGTATTTAATGAATCGTCTCTGCTCCTCTGCTCCTGGTTCTCATTGTATTTATTGACTCGCCTCTGCTCCTCCGCTCCTGGTTCTCATTGTATTTATTGACTCGCCTCTGCTCCTCCGCTCCTGTTTCTCATTGTATTTAAAGACTCGCCTCTGCTCCTCTGCTCCTGGTTCTCATTGTATTTAATGACTCGCCTCTGCTCTTACGCTCCTGGTTCTCATTGTATTTAATGACTCGTCTCTGCTCCTCCGCTCCTGGTTCTCATTGTATTTAATGACTCGCCTCTGCTCCTCCGCTCCTGGTTCTCATTGTATTTAATGACTTGTTTCTGCTCCTCCGCTGCTGGTTCTCATTGTATTTAATGACGCGTCTCTGCTCCTCCGCTCCTGGTTCTCATTGTATTTAGTGACTCGCCTCTGCTCCTCCGCTCCTGGTTCTCATTGTATTTAATGACTCGTCTCTGCTCCTGGTTCTCATGGTATTTAATGACTCGCCTCTGCTCCTCCGCTCCTGGTTCTCATTGTATTTAATGACGCGTCTCTGCTCCTCCGCTCCTCGTTCTCATTGTATTTAATGACTCACCTCTGCTTCTCCGCTCCTGGTTCTGATTGTATTTAATGACTCGTCTCTACTCCTCCGCTCCTGGTTCTCATTGTATTTAATGACTCGTCTCTGCTCCTCCGCTCCTGGTTCTCATTGAATTTGATGACTCGCCTCTGCTCCTCTGCTCCTGGTTCTCATTGTATTTGATGACTCATCTCTGCTCCTCCGCTCCTGGTTCTCATTGTATTTAATGACTCGTCTCTGCTCCTCCGCGCCTAGTTCTCATTGTATTTGATGACTCATCTCTGCTCCTCCGCTCCTGGTTCTCATTGTATTTAATGACTCGCCTCTGCTCCTCCGCTCCTGGTTCTCATTGTATTTAATGACTCGCCTCTGCTCCTCCGCTCCTGGTTCTCATTGTATTTCATGACTCGCCTCTGCTCCTCTGCTCCTGGTCCTCATTGTATTTAATGACTCGCCTCTGCTCCTCCGCTCCTGGTTCTCATTGCATTTAATGACGCGTCTCTGCTCCTCCACTCCTGGTTCTCATTGTATTTAATGACTCGCCTCTGCTCCTCCGCTCCTGGTTCTCATTGTATTTATTGACTCATCTCTGCTCCTCCGCTCCTGGTTCTCATTGTATTTAATGACTCGTCTCTACTTCTCCGCTCCTGGTTCTCATTGTACTTAATGACTCGTCTCTGCTCCTCCGCTCCTGGTTCTCATTGAATTTGATGACTCGCCTCTGCTCCTGGTTCTCATTGTATTTGATGACTCATCTCTGCTCCTCCGCTCCTGGTTCTCATTGTATTTGATGACTCATCTCTGCTCCTCCGCTCCTGGTTCTCATTGTATTTAATGACTCGTCTCTACTCCTCCGCGCCTAGTTCTCATTGTATTTGATGACTCATCTCTGCTCCTCCGCTCCTGGTTCTCATTGTATTTAATGACTCGTCTCTGCTCCTCCGCTCCTGGTTCTCATTGTATTTGATGACTCGCCTCTGCTCCTCCGCTCCTGGTTCTCATTGTATTTAATGACTTGTTTCTGCTCCTCCGCTCCTGGTTCTCATTGTATTTAATGAATCGTCTCTGCTCCTCTGCTCCTGGTTCTCATTGTATTTATTGACTCGCCTCTGCTCCTCCGCTCCTGGTTCTCATTGTATTTATTGACTCGCCTCTGCTCCTCCGCTCCTGTTTCTCATTGTATTTAAAGACTCGCCTCTGCTCCTGGTTCTCATTGTATTTAATGACTCGCCTCTGCTCCTACGCTCCTGGTTCTCATTGTATTTAATGACTCGTCTCTGCTCCTCCGCTCCTGGTTCTCATTGTATTTAATGACTCGCCTCTGCTCCTCCGCTCCTGGTTCTCATTGTATTTAATGACTTGTTTCTGCTCCTCCGCTCCTGGTTCTCATTGTATTTAATGACGCGTCTCTGCTCCTCCGCTCCTGGTTCTCATTGTATTTAGTGACTCGCCTCTGCTCCTCCGCTCCTGGTTCTCATTGTATTTAATGACTCGTCTCTGCTCCTGGTTCTCATGGTATTTAATGACTCGCCTCTGCTCCTCCGCTCCTGGTTCTCATTGTATTTAATGACGCGTCTCTGCTCCTCCGCTCCTCGTTCTCATTGTATTTAATGACTCACCTCTGCTTCTCCGCTCCTGGTTCTGATTGTATTTAATGACTCGTGTCTTCTCCTCCGCTCCTGGTTCTCATTGTATTTAATGACTCGTCTCTGCTCCTCCGCTCCTGGTTCTCATTGAATTTGATGACTCGCCTCTGCTCCTCTGCTCCTGGTTCTCATTGTATTTGATGACTCATCTCTGCTCCTCCGCTCCTGGTTCTCATTGTATTTAATGACTCGTCTCTGCTCCTCCGCGCCTAGTTCTCATTGTATTTGATGACTCATCTCTGCTCCTCCGCTCCTGGTTCTCATTGTATTTAATGACTCGCCTCTGCTCCTCCGCTCCTGGTTCTCATTGTATTTAATGACTCGCCTCTGCTCCTCCGCTCCTGGTTCTCATTGTATTTCATGACTCGCCTCTGCTCCTCTGCTCCTGGTCCTCATTGTATTTAATGACTCGCCTCTGCTCCTCCGCTCCTGGTTCTCATTGCATTTAATGACGCGTCTCTGCTCCTCCACTCCTGGTTCTCATTGTATTTAATGACTCGCCTCTGCTCCTCCGCTCCTGGTTCTCATTGTATTTATTGACTCATCTCTGCTCCTCCGCTCCTGGTTCTCATTGTATTTAATGACGTGTCTCTGCTCCTCTGCTCCTCGTTCTCATTGTATTTAATGACTCACCTCTGCTTCTCCGCTCCTGGTTCTGATTGTACTTAGTGACTCGTCTCTGCTCCTCCGCTCCTGGTTCTCATTTTATTTAATGACTCGCCTGTGCTCCTCCGCTCCTGGTTCTCATTGTATTTATTGACTCGTCTCTGCTCCTCCGCTCCTGGTTCTCATTGTATTTAATGACTCGTCTCTGCTCCTCCGCTCCTGGTTCTCATTGTATTTAATGACTCGCCTCTGCTCCTCCGCTCCTGGTTCTCATTGTATTTAATGACTCGCCTCTACTCTGACGCTCCTGGTTCTATGACTCGTCTCTGCTCCTCCGCTCCTGGTTCTCATTGTATTTAATGACTTGCCTCTGCTCCGACGCTCCTGGTTCTCATTGTATTTCATGACTCGCCTCTGCTCCGACGCTCCTGGTTCTATGACTCGTCTCTGCTCCTCCGCTCCTGGTTCTCATTGTATTTAATGACTCACCTCTGCTGCTCTGCTCCTGGTTCTCATTGTATTTAATGACTCGCCTCTGCTCCGACGCTCCTGGTTCTATGACTCGTCTCTACTCCTCCGCTCCTGCTTCTCAGTGTATTTAATGACTCGCCTCTGCTCCTCTAATCCTGGTTCTCATTGCATTTAAAGACTTGCCTCTGCTCCGCCGCTCCTGGTTCTCATTGTATTTAATGACTCGTCTCTGCTCCTCTGCTCCTGGTTCTCATTGTATTTAATGACTCGCCTCTGCTCCTCCGCTCCTGGTTCTCATTGTATTTAATGACTCGTATCTGCTCCTCCGCTTCTGGTTCTCATTGTATTTAATGACTTCTCTCTGCTCCTCCGCTCCTGGTTCTCATTGTATTTAATGACTCGCTTCTGCTCCTCCGCTCCTGGTTCTCATTGTATTTAATGACTCAACTCTGCTCTTCTGCTCCTGGTTCTCATTGTATTTAATGACTCGCCTCTGCTCCTTCGCTCCTGGTTCTCATTGTATTTAATGACTCGCCTCTGCTCCTCCGCTCCTTGTTCTCATTGTATTTAATGACTCGTCTCTGTTCCTCCGCTCCTGGTTCTCATTGTATTTAATGACTCGCCTCCGCTCCTGGTTCTCATTGTATTTAATCACTCGTCCATGCTCGTCCGCTCCTGGTTCTCATTGTATTTAATGACTCGACTCTGCTCGCCCGCTCCTGGTTCATTGTATTTAATGACTCGCCTCTGCTCCTCTGCTCCAGGTTCTCATTGTATTTAATGACTCACATCAGCTTCTCCGCTCCTGGTTCTCATTGTATTTAATGACTCGTCTCTACTTCTCCGCTCCTGGTTCTCATTGTACTTAATGACTCGTCTCTGCTCCTCCGCTCCTGGTTCTCATTGAATTTGATGACTCGCCTCTGCTCCTGGTTCTCATTGTATTTGATGACTCATCTCTGCTCCTCCGCTCCTGGTTCTCATTGTATTTGATGACTCATCTCTGCTCCTCCGCTCCTGGTTCTCATTGTATTTAATGACTCGTCTCTACTCCTCCGCGCCTAGTTCTCATTGTATTTGATGACTCATCTCTGCTCCTCTGCTCCTGGTTCTCATTGTATTTATTGACTCGCCTCTGCTCCTCCGCTCCTGCTTCTCATTGTATTTTATGACTCGCCTCTGCTCCTCCGCTCCTGTTTCTCATTGTATTTAATGATTCGTTTCTGCTCCTCCGCTCCTGGTTCTCATTGTATTTAATGACTCGTCTCTGCTCCTCTGCTCCTGGTTCTCATTGTATTTATTGACTCGCCTCTGCTCCTCCGCTCCTGCTTCTCATTGTATTTTATGACTCGCCTCTGCTCCTCCGCTCCTGGTTCTCATTGTATTTATTGACTCACCTCTGCTCCTCCGCTACTGCTTCTCATTGTATTTATTGACTCGTCTCTGCTCCTCCGCTCCTGGTTGTCATTGAATTTGATGACTCGCCTCTGCTCCTCTGCTCCTGGTTCTCATTGTATTTGATGACTCATCTCTGCTCCTCCGCTCCTGGTTCTCATTGTATTTAATGACTCGCCTCTGCTCCTCCGCTCCTGGTTCTCATTGTATTTAATGACTTGTTTCTGCTCCTCCGCTCCTGGTTCTCATTGTATTTAATGAATCGTCTCTGCTCCTCTGCTCCTGGTTCTCATGGTATTTAATGACTCGCCTCTGCTCCTCCGCTCCTGGTTCTCATTGTATTTAATGACGCGTCTCTGCTCCTCCGCTCCTCGTTCTCATTGTATTTAATGACTCACCTCTGCTTCTCCGCTCCTGGTTCTGATTGTATTTAATGACTCGTCTCTACTTCTCCGCTCCTGGTTCTCATTGTACTTAATGACTCGTCTCTGCTCCTCCGCTCCTGGTTCTCATTGAATTTGATGACTCGCCTCTGCTCCTCTGCTCCTGGTTCTCATTGTATTTGATGACTCATCTCTGCTCCTCCGCTCCTGGTTCTCATTGTATTTAATGACTCGTCTCTGCTCCTCCGCTCCTATTTCTCATTGTACTTAATGACTCGCCTCTGCTCCTCCGCTCCTGGTTCTCATTGTATTTAATGACTTGTTTCTGCTCCTCCGCTCCTGGTTCTCATTGCATTTAATGACTCGTCTCTGCTCCTCTGCTCCTGGTTCTCATTGTATTTATTGACTCGCCTCTGCTCCTCCGCTCCTGCTTCTCATTGTATTTATTGACTCGTCTCTGCTCCTCCGCTCCTGGTTCTCATTGAATTTGATGACTCACCTCTGCTCCTCTGCTCCTGGTTCTCATTGTATTTGATGACTCATCTCTGCTCCTCCGCTCCTGGTTCTCATTGTATTTAATGACTCGTCTCTGCTCCTCCGCTCCTGGTTCTCATTGTATTTGATGACTCGCCTCTGCTCCTCCGCTCCTGGTTCTCATTGTATTTAATGACTTGTTTCTGCTCCTCCGCTCCTGGTTCTCATTGTATTTAATGAATCGTCTCTGCTCCTCTGCTCCTGGTTCTCATTGTATTTATTGACTCGCCTCTGCTCCTCCGCTCCTGGTTCTCATTGTATTTATTGACTCGCCTCTGCTCCTCCGCTCCTGTTTCTCATTGTATTTAAAGACTCGCCTCTGCTCCTCTGCTCCTGGTTCTCATTGTATTTAATGACTCGCCTCTGCTCCTACGCTCCTGGTTCTCATTGTATTTAATGACTCGTCTCTGCTCCTCCGCTCCTGGTTCTCATTGTATTTAATGACTCGCCTCTGCTCCTCCGCTCCTGGTTCTCATTGTATTTAATGACTTGTTTCTGCTCCTCCGCTCCTGGTTCTCATTGTATTTAATGACGCGTCTCTGCTCCTCCGCTCCTGGTTCTCATTGTATTTAGTGACTCGCCTCTGCTCCTCCGCTCCTGGTTCTCATTGTATTTAATGACTCGTCTCTGCTCCTGGTTCTCATGGTATTTAATGACTCGCCTCTGCTCCTCCGCTCCTGGTTCTCATTGTATTTAATGACGCGTCTCTGCTCCTCCGCTCCTCGTTCTCATTGTATTTAATGACTCACCTCTGCTTCTCCGCTCCTGGTTCTGATTGTATTTAATGACTCGTCTCTACTCCTCCGCTCCTGGTTCTCATTGTATTTAATGACTCGTCTCTGCTCCTCCGCTCCTGGTTCTCATTGAATTTGATGACTCGCCTCTGCTCCTCTGCTCCTGGTTCTCATTGTATTTGATGACTCATCTCTGCTCCTCCGCTCCTGGTTCTCATTGTATTTAATGACTCGTCTCTGCTCCTCCGCGCCTAGTTCTCATTGTATTTGATGACTCATCTCTGCTCCTCCGCTCCTGGTTCTCATTGTATTTAATGACTCGCCTCTGCTCCTCCGCTCCTGGTTCTCATTGTATTTAATGACTCGCCTCTGCTCCTCCGCTCCTGGTTCTCATTGTATTTCATGACTCGCCTCTGCTCCTCTGCTCCTGGTCCTCATTGTATTTAATGACTCGCCTCTGCTCCTCCGCTCCTGGTTCTCATTGCATTTAATGACGCGTCTCTCCTCCTCCACTCCTGGTTCTCATTGTATTTAATGACTCGCCTCTGCTCCTCCGCTCCTGGTTCTCATTGTATTTATTGACTCATCTCTGCTCCTCCGCTCCTGGTTCTCATTGTATTTAATGACGTGTCTCTGCTCCTCTGCTCCTCGTTCTCATTGTATTTAATGACTCACCTCTGCTTCTCCGCTCCTGGTTCTGATTGTACTTAGTGACTCGTCTCTGCTCCTCCGCTCCTGGTTCTCATTTTATTTCATGACTCGCCTCTGCTCCGACGCTCCTGGTTCTATGACTCGTCTCTGCTCCTCCGCTCCTGGTTCTCATTGTATTTAATGACTCACCTCTGCTGCTCCGCTCCTGGTTCTCATTGTATTTAATGACTCGCCTCTGCTCCGACGCTCCTGGTTCTATGACTCGTCTCTACTCCTCCGCTCCTGCTTCTCAGTGTATTTAATGACTCGCCACTGCTCCTCTAATCCTGGTTCTCATTGCATTTAAAGACTTGCCTCTGCTCCGCCGCTCCTGGTTCTCATTGTATTTAATGACTCGTCTCTGCTCCTCTGCTCCTGGTTCTCATTGTATTTAATGACTCGCCTCTGCTCCTCCGCTCCTGGTTCTCATTGTATTTAATGACTCGTCTCTGCTCCTCCGCTCCTGGTTCTCATTGTATTTAATGACTTCTCTCTGCTCCTCCGCTCCTGGTTCTCATTGTATTTAATGACTCGCTTCTGCTCCTCCGCTCCTGGTTCTCATTGTATTTAATGACTCAACTCTGCTCTTCTGCTCCTGGTTCTCATTGTATTTAATGACTCGCCTCTGCTCCTTCGCTCCTGGTTCTCATTGTATTTAATGACTCGCCTCTGCTCCACCGCTCCTTGTTCTCATTGTATTTAATGACGCGTCTCTGCTCCTCCGCTCCTCCGCTCCTGGTTCTCATAGTATTTAATGACTCGCCTCTGCTCCTCTGCTCCTGGTTCTCATTGTATTTAATGACTCGTCTCTGCTCCTCCACTCCTGGTTCTCATTGTATTTAATGACTCGTCTCTGCTCCTCCGCTCCTGGTTCTCATGGTATTTAATGACTCGCTTCTGCTCCTCTGTTCCTGGTTCTCATTGTATTTAATGACTCGCCTGTGCTCCTCCACTCCTGGTTCTCATTGTATTTAATGACTTGCCTGTGCTCCTCCACTCCTGGTTGTCATTGTATTTAATGACTTGTCTCTGCTCCTCCGCTCCTGGTTCTCATTGTATTTAATGACTCGCCTCTGCTCCTCTGCTCCTGGTTCTCATTGTATTTAATGACTCGTCTCTGCTCCTCCACTCCTGGTTCTCATTGTATTTAATGACTCGTCTCTGATCCTCCGCTACTGGTTCTCATTGTATTTAATGACTCGCCTCTGCTCCTCTGCTCCTGGTTCTCATTGTATTTAATGACTCGCCTGTGCTCCTCCACTCCTGGTTCTCATTGTATTTAGTGACTTGTCTCTGATCCTCCGCTCCTGGTTCTCATTGTATTTAATGACTCGCCTCTGGTCCTCTGCTCCTGGTTCTCATTGTATTTAATGAATCGCCTCTGCTCCTCCGCTCCTGATTCTCATTCTATTAAATGACTTGTCTCTGCTCCTCCGCTCCTGGTTCTCATTGAATTTGATGACTCGTCTCTGCTCCTCCGCTCCTGGTTCTCATTGTATTTGATGACTCATCTCTGCTCCTCCGCTCCTGATTCTCATTGTATTTAATGACTTGTCTCTGCTCGTCCGCTCCTGGTTCTCATTGTATTTAATGACTCGCTCTGCGCCTCCGCTCCTGGTTCTCATTGTATTTAATGACTCCTTTCTGCTCCTCCGCTCCTGGTTCTCATTGTATTTAATGACTCGTCTCTGCTCCTCCGCTCCTGGTTCTCATTGTATTTAATGACTCGCCTCCGCTCCTGGTTCTCATTGTATTTAATCACTCGTCCATGCTCGTCCGCTCCTGGTTCTCATTGTATTTAATGACTCGACTCTGCTCGCCCGCTCCTGGTTCATTGTATTTAATGACTCGCCTCTGCTCCTCTGCTCCAGGTTCTCATTGTATTTAATGACTCACATCAGCTTCTCCGCTCCTGGTTCTCATTGTATTTAATGACTCGTCTCTACTTCTCCGCTCCTGGTTCTTATTGTACTTAATGACTCGTCTCTGCTCCTCCGCTCCTGGTTCTCATTGAATTTGATGACTCGCCTCTGCTCCTCTGTTCCTGGTTCTCATTGTATTTGATGACTCATCTCTGCTCCTCCGCTCCTGGTTCTCATTGTATTTAATGACTCGTCTCTGCTCCTCCGCGCCTGGTTCTCATTGTATTTGATGACTCATCTCTGCTCCTCCGCTCCTGTTTCTCATTGTACTTAATGACTCGCCTCTGCTCCTCCGCTCCTGGTTCTCATTGTATTTAATGACTTGTTTCTGCTCCTCCGCTCCTGGTTCTCATTGTATTTAATGACTCGTCTCTGCTCCTCTGCTCCTGGTTCTCATTGTATTTATTGACTCGCCTCTGCTCCTCCGCTCCTGCTTCTCATTGTATTTTTTGACTCGCCTCTGCTCCTGGTTCTCATTGTATTTATTGACTCGCCTCTGCTCCTCCGCTAACACTTCTCATTGTATTTATTGACTCGTCTCTGCTCCTCCGCTCCTGGTTCTCATTGAATTTGATGACTCACCTCTGCTCCTCTGCTCCTGGTTCTCATTGTATTTGATGACTCATCTCTGCTCCTCCGCTCCTGGTTCTCATTGTATTTAATGACTCGTCTCTGCTCCTCCGCTCCTGGTTCTCATTGTATTTGATGACTCGCCTCTGCTCCTCCGCTCCTGGTTCTCATTGTATTTAATGACTTGTTTCTGCTCCTCCGCTCCTGGTTCTCATTGTATTTAATGAATCGTCTCTGCTCCTCTGCTCCTGGTTCTCATTGTATTTATTGACTCGCCTCTGCTCCTCCGCTCCTGGTTCTCATTGTATTTATTGACTCGCCTCTGCTCCTCCGCTCCTGTTTCTCATTGTATTTAAAGACTCGCCTCTGCTCCTCTGCTCCTGGTTCTCATTGTATTTAATGACTCGCCTCTGCTCCTACGCTCCTGGTTCTCATTGTATTTAATGACTCGTCTCTGCTCCTCCGCTCCTGGTTCTCATTGTATTTAATGACTCGCCTCTGCTCCTCCGCTCCTGGTTCTCATTGTATTTAATGACTTGTTTCTGCTCCTCCGCTCCTGGTTCTCATTGTATTTAATGACGCGTCTCTGCTCCTCCGCTCCTGGTTCTCATTGTATTTAGTGACTCGCCTCTGCTCCTCCGCTCCTGGTTCTCATTGTATTTAATGACTCGTCTCTGCTCCTGGTTCTCATGGTATTTAATGACTCGCCTCTGCTCCTCCGCTCCTGGTTCTCATTGTATTTATTGACTCGCCTCTGCTCCTCCGCTCCTGCTTCTCATTGTATTTTATGACTCGCCTCTGCTCCTCCGCTCCTGGTTCTCATTGTATTTATTGACTCACCTCTGCTCCTCCGCTACTGCTTCTCATTGTATTTATTGACTCGTCTCTGCTCCTCCGCTCCTGGTTCTCATTGTATTTAATGACTCGCCTCTGCTCCTCCGCTCCTGGTTCTCATTGTATTTAATGACTCGTTTCTGCTCCTCCGCTCCTGGTTCTCATTGTATTTATTGACTCACCTCTGCTCCTCCGCTACTGCTTCTCATTGTATTTGATGACTCATCTCTGCTCCTCCGCTCCTGGTTCTCATTGTATTTAATGACTCGCCTCTGCTCCTCCGCTCCTGGTTCTCATTGTATTTAATGACTCGTTTCTGCTCCTCCGCTCCTGGTTCTCATTGTATTTAATGACTCGTCTCTGCTCCTCTGCTCCTGGTTCTCATTGTATTTATTGACTCGCCTCTGCTCCTCCGCTCCTGCTTCTCATTGTATTTTATGACTCGCCTCTGCTCCTCCGCTCCTGGTTCTCATTGTATTTATTGACTCACCTCTGCTCCTCCGCTACTGCTTCTCATTGTATTTATTGACTCGTCTCTGCTCCTCCGCTCCTGGTTCTCATTGAATTTGATGACTCGCCTCTGCTCCTCTGCTCCTGGTTCTCATTGTATTTGATGACTCATCTCTGCTCCTCCGCTCCTGGTTCTCATTGTATTTAATGACTCGCCTCTGCTCCTCCGCTCCTGGTTCTCATTGCATTTAATGACTTGTTTCTGCTCCTCCGCTCCTGGTTCTCATTGTATTTAATGAATCGTCTCTGCTCCTCTGCTCCTGGTTCTCATGGTATTTAATGACTCGCCTCTGCTCCTCCGCTCCTGGTTCTCATTGTATTTAATGACGCGTCTCTGCTCCTCCGCTCCTCGTTCTGATTGTATTTAATGACTCACCTCTGCTTCTCCGCTCCTGGTTCTGATTGTATTTAATGACTCGTCTCTACTTCTCCGCTCCTGGTTCTCATTGTACTTAATGACTCGTCTCTGCTCCTCCGCTCCTGGTTCTCATTGAATTTGATGACTCGCCTCTGCTCCTCTGCTCCTGGTTCTCATTGTATTTGATGACTCATCTCTGCTCCTCCGCTCCTGGTTCTCATTGTATTTAATGACTCGTCTCTGCTCCTCCGCGCCTGGTTCTCATTGTGTTTGATGACTCATCTCTGCTCCTCCGCTCCTGTTTCTCATTGTACTTAATGACTCGCCTCTGCTCCTCCGCTCCTGGTTCTCATTGTATTTAATGACTTGTTTCTGCTCCTCCGCTCCTGGTTCTCATTGCATTTAATGACTCGTCTCTGCTCCTCTGCTCCTGGTTCTCATTGTATTTATTGACTCGCCTCTGCTCCTCCGCTCCTGCTTCTCATTGTATTTTTTGACTCGCCTCTGCTCCTGGTTCTCATTGTATTTATTGACTCGCCTCTGCTCCTCCGCTAACACTTCTCATTGTATTTATTGACTCGTCTCTGCTCCTCCGCTCCTGGTTCTCATTGAATTTGATGACTCACCTCTGCTCCTCTGCTCCTGGTTCTCATTGTATTTGATGACTCATCTCTGCTCCTCCGCTCCTGGTTCTCATTGTATTTAATGACTCGTCTCTGCTCCTCCGCTCCTGGTTCTCATTGTATTTGATGACTCGCCTCTGCTCCTCCGCTCCTGGTTCTCATTGTATTTAATGACTTGTTTCTGCTCCTCCGCTCCTGGTTCTCATTGTATTTAATGAATCGTCTCTGCTCCTCTGCTCCTGGTTCTCATTGTATTTATTGACTCGCCTCTGCTCCTCCGCTCCTGGTTCTCATTGTATTTATTGACTCGCCTCTGCTCCTCCGCTCCTGTTTCTCATTGTATTTAAAGACTCGCCTCTGCTCCTCTGCTCCTGGTTCTCATTGTATTTAATGACTCGCCTCTGCTCTTACGCTCCTGGTTCTCATTGTATTTAATGACTCGTCTCTGCTCCTCCGCTCCTGGTTCTCATTGTATTTAATGACTCGCCTCTGCTCCTCCGCTCCTGGTTCTCATTGTATTTAATGACTTGTTTCTGCTCCTCCGCTGCTGGTTCTCATTGTATTTAATGACGCGTCTCTGCTCCTCCGCTCCTGGTTCTCATTGTATTTAGTGACTCGCCTCTGCTCCTCCGCTCCTGGTTCTCATTGTATTTAATGACTCGTCTCTGCTCCTGGTTCTCATGGTATTTAATGACTCGCCTCTGCTCCTCCGCTCCTGGTTCTCATTGTATTTAATGACGCGTCTCTGCTCCTCCGCTCCTCGTTCTCATTGTATTTAATGACTCACCTCTGCTTCTCCGCTCCTGGTTCTGATTGTATTTAATGACTCGTCTCTACTCCTCCGCTCCTGGTTCTCATTGTATTTAATGACTCGTCTCTGCTCCTCCGCTCCTGGTTCTCATTGAATTTGATGACTCGCCTCTGCTCCTCTGCTCCTGGTTCTCATTGTATTTGATGACTCATCTCTGCTCCTCCGCTCCTGGTTCTCATTGTATTTAATGACTCGTCTCTGCTCCTCCGCGCCTAGTTCTCATTGTATTTGATGACTCATCTCTGCTCCTCCGCTCCTGGTTCTCATTGTATTTAATGACTCGCCTCTGCTCCTCCGCTCCTGGTTCTCATTGTATTTAATGACTCGCCTCTGCTCCTCCGCTCCTGGTTCTCATTGTATTTCATGACTCGCCTCTGCTCCTCTGCTCCTGGTCCTCATTGTATTTAATGACTCGCCTCTGCTCCTCCGCTCCTGGTTCTCATTGCATTTAATGACGCGTCTCTGCTCCTCCACTCCTGGTTCTCATTGTATTTAATGACTCGCCTCTGCTCCTCCGCTCCTGGTTCTCATTGTATTTATTGACTCATCTCTGCTCCTCCGCTCCTGGTTCTCATTGTATTTAATGACTCGTCTCTACTTCTCCGCTCCTGGTTCTCATTGTACTTAATGACTCGTCTCTGCTCCTCCGCTCCTGGTTCTCATTGAATTTGATGACTCGCCTCTGCTCCTGGTTCTCATTGTATTTGATGACTCATCTCTGCTCCTCCGCTCCTGGTTCTCATTGTATTTGATGACTCATCTCTGCTCCTCCGCTCCTGGTTCTCATTGTATTTAATGAATCGTCTCTGCTCCTCTGCTCCTGGTTCTCATGGTATTTAATGACTCGCCTCTGCTCCTCCGCTCCTGGTTCTCATTGTATTTAATGACGCGTCTCTGCTCCTCCGCTCCTCGTTCTCATTGTATTTAATGACTCACCTCTGCTTCTCCGCTCCTGGTTCTGATTGTATTTAATGACTCGTCTCTACTTCTCCGCTCCTGGTTCTCATTGTACTTAATGACTCGTCTCTGCTCCTCCGCTCCTGGTTCTCATTGAATTTGATGACTCGCCTCTGCTCCTCTGCTCCTGGTTCTCATTGTATTTGATGACTCATCTCTGCTCCTCCGCTCCTGGTTCTCATTGTATTTAATGACTCGTCTCTGCTCCTCCGCTCCTATTTCTCATTGTACTTAATGACTCGCCTCTGCTCCTCCGCTCCTGGTTCTCATTGTATTTAATGACTTGTTTCTGCTCCTCCGCTCCTGGTTCTCATTGCATTTAATGACTCGTCTCTGCTCCTCTGCTCCTGGTTCTCATTGTATTTATTGACTCGCCTCTGCTCCTCCGCTCCTGCTTCTCATTGTATTTTTTGACTCGCCTCTGCTCCTGGTTCTCATTGTATTTATTGACTCGCCTCTGCTCCTCCGCTAACACTTCTCATTGTATTTATTGACTCGTCTCTGCTCCTCCGCTCCTGGTTCTCATTGAATTTGATGACTCACCTCTGCTCCTCTGCTCCTGGTTCTCATTGTATTTGATGACTCATCTCTGCTCCTCCGCTCCTGGTTCTCATTGTATTTAATGACTCGTCTCTGCTCCTCCGCTCCTGGTTCTCATTGTATTTGATGACTCGCCTCTGCTCCTCCGCTCCTGGTTCTCATTGTATTTAATGACTTGTTTCTGCTCCTCCGCTCCTGGTTCTCATTGTATTTAATGAATCGTCTCTGCTCCTCTGCTCCTGGTTCTCATTGTATTTATTGACTCGCCTCTGCTCCTCCGCTCCTGGTTCTCATTGTATTTATTGACTCGCCTCTGCTCCTCCGCTCCTGTTTCTCATTGTATTTAAAGACTCGCCTCTGCTCCTCTGCTCCTGGTTCTCATTGTATTTAATGACTCGCCTCTGCTCCTACGCTCCTGGTTCTCATTGTATTTAATGACTCGTCTCTGCTCCTCCGCTCCTGGTTCTCATTGTATTTAATGACTCGCCTCTGCTCCTCCGCTCCTGGTTCTCATTGTATTTAATGACTTGTTTCTGCTCCTCCGCTCCTGGTTCTCATTGTATTTAATGACGCGTCTCTGCTCCTCCGCTCCTGGTTCTCATTGTATTTAGTGACTCGCCTCTGCTCCTCCGCTCCTGGTTCTCATTGTATTTAATGACTCGTCTCTGCTCCTGGTTCTCATGGTATTTAATGACTCGCCTCTGCTCCTCCGCTCCTGGTTCTCATTGTATTTAATGACGCGTCTCTGCTCCTCCGCTCCTCGTTCTCATTGTATTTAATGACTCACCTCTGCTTCTCCGCTCCTGGTTCTGATTGTATTTAATGACTCGTCTCTACTCCTCCGCTCCTGGTTCTCATTGTATTTAATGACTCGTCTCTGCTCCTCCGCTCCTGGTTCTCATTGAATTTGATGACTCGCCTCTGCTCCTCTGCTCCTGGTTCTCATTGTATTTGATGACTCATCTCTGCTCCTCCGCTCCTGGTTCTCATTGTATTTAATGACTCGTCTCTGCTCCTCCGCGCCTAGTTCTCATTGTATTTGATGACTCATCTCTGCTCCTCCGCTCCTGGTTCTCATTGTATTTAATGACTCGCCTCTGCTCCTCCGCTCCTGGTTCTCATTGTATTTAATGACTCGCCTCTGCTCCTCCGCTCCTGGTTCTCATTGTATTTCATGACTCGCCTCTGCTCCTCTGCTCCTGGTCCTCATTGTATTTAATGACTCGCCTCTGCTCCTCCGCTCCTGGTTCTCATTGCATTTAATGACGCGTCTCTCCTCCTCCACTCCTGGTTCTCATTGTATTTAATGACTCGCCTCTGCTCCTCCGCTCCTGGTTCTCATTGTATTTATTGACTCATCTCTGCTCCTCCGCTCCTGGTTCTCATTGTATTTAATGACGTGTCTCTGCTCCTCTGCTCCTCGTTCTCATTGTATTTAATGACTCACCTCTGCTTCTCCGCTCCTGGTTCTGATTGTACTTAGTGACTCGTCTCTGCTCCTCCGCTCCTGGTTCTCATTTTATTTCATGACTCGCCTCTGCTCCGACGCTCCTGGTTCTATGACTCGTCTCTGCTCCTCCGCTCCTGGTTCTCATTGTATTTAATGACTCACCTCTGCTGCTCCGCTCCTGGTTCTCATTGTATTTAATGACTCGCCTCTGCTCCGACGCTCCTGGTTCTATGACTCGTCTCTACTCCTCCGCTCCTGCTTCTCAGTGTATTTAATGACTCGCCACTGCTCCTCTAATCCTGGTTCTCATTGCATTTAAAGACTTGCCTCTGCTCCGCCGCTCCTGGTTCTCATTGTATTTAATGACTCGTCTCTGCTCCTCTGCTCCTGGTTCTCATTGTATTTAATGACTCGCCTCTGCTCCTCCGCTCCTGGTTCTCATTGTATTTAATGACTCGTCTCTGCTCCTCCGCTCCTGGTTCTCATTGTATTTAATGACTTCTCTCTGCTCCTCCGCTCCTGGTTCTCATTGTATTTAATGACTCGCTTCTGCTCCTCCGCTCCTGGTTCTCATTGTATTTAATGACTCAACTCTGCTCTTCTGCTCCTGGTTCTCATTGTATTTAATGACTCGCCTCTGCTCCTTCGCTCCTGGTTCTCATTGTATTTAATGACTCGCCTCTGCTCCACCGCTCCTTGTTCTCATTGTATTTAATGACGCGTCTCTGCTCCTCCGCTCCTCCGCTCCTGGTTCTCATAGTATTTAATGACTCGCCTCTGCTCCTCTGCTCCTGGTTCTCATTGTATTTAATGACTCGTCTCTGCTCCTCCACTCCTGGTTCTCATTGTATTTAATGACTCGTCTCTGCTCCTCCGCTCCTGGTTCTCATGGTATTTAATGACTCGCTTCTGCTCCTCTGTTCCTGGTTCTCATTGTATTTAATGACTCGCCTGTGCTCCTCCACTCCTGGTTCTCATTGTATTTAATGACTTGCCTGTGCTCCTCCACTCCTGGTTGTCATTGTATTTAATGACTTGTCTCTGCTCCTCCGCTCCTGGTTCTCATTGTATTTAATGACTCGCCTCTGCTCCTCTGCTCCTGGTTCTCATTGTATTTAATGACTCGTCTCTGCTCCTCCACTCCTGGTTCTCATTGTATTTAATGACTCGTCTCTGATCCTCCGCTACTGGTTCTCATTGTATTTAATGACTCGCCTCTGCTCCTCTGCTCCTGGTTCTCATTGTATTTAATGACTCGCCTGTGCTCCTCCACTCCTGGTTCTCATTGTATTTAGTGACTTGTCTCTGATCCTCCGCTCCTGGTTCTCATTGTATTTAATGACTCGCCTCTGGTCCTCTGCTCCTGGTTCTCATTGTATTTAATGAATCGCCTCTGCTCCTCCGCTCCTGATTCTCATTCTATTAAATGACTTGTCTCTGCTCCTCCGCTCCTGGTTCTCATTGAATTTGATGACTCGTCTCTGCTCCTCCGCTCCTGGTTCTCATTGTATTTGATGACTCATCTCTGCTCCTCCGCTCCTGATTCTCATTGTATTTAATGACTTGTCTCTGCTCGTCCGCTCCTGGTTCTCATTGTATTTAATGACTCGCCTCTGCGCCTCCGCTCCTGGTTCTCATTGTATTTAATGACTCCTTTCTGCTCCTCCGCTCCTGGTTCTCATTGTATTTAATGACTCGTCTCTGCTCCTCCGCTCCTGGTTCTCATTGTATTTAATGACTCGCCTCCGCTCCTGGTTCTCATTGTATTTAATCACTCGTCCATGCTCGTCCGCTCCTGGTTCTCATTGTATTTAATGACTCGACTCTGCTCGCCCGCTCCTGGTTCATTGTATTTAATGACTCGCCTCTGCTCCTCTGCTCCAGGTTCTCATTGTATTTAATGACTCACATCAGCTTCTCCGCTCCTGGTTCTCATTGTATTTAATGACTCGTCTCTACTTCTCCGCTCCTGGTTCTTATTGTACTTAATGACTCGTCTCTGCTCCTCCGCTCCTGGTTCTCATTGAATTTGATGACTCGCCTCTGCTCCTCTGTTCCTGGTTCTCATTGTATTTGATGACTCATCTCTGCTCCTCCGCTCCTGGTTCTCATTGTATTTAATGACTCGTCTCTGCTCCTCCGCGCCTGGTTCTCATTGTATTTGATGACTCATCTCTGCTCCTCCGCTCCTGTTTCTCATTGTACTTAATGACTCGCCTCTGCTCCTCCGCTCCTGGTTCTCATTGTATTTAATGACTTGTTTCTGCTCCTCCGCTCCTGGTTCTCATTGTATTTAATGACTCGTCTCTGCTCCTCTGCTCCTGGTTCTCATTGTATTTATTGACTCGCCTCTGCTCCTCCGCTCCTGCTTCTCATTGTATTTTTTGACTCGCCTCTGCTCCTGGTTCTCATTGTATTTATTGACTCGCCTCTGCTCCTCCGCTAACACTTCTCATTGTATTTATTGACTCGTCTCTGCTCCTCCGCTCCTGGTTCTCATTGAATTTGATGACTCACCTCTGCTCCTCTGCTCCTGGTTCTCATTGTATTTGATGACTCATCTCTGCTCCTCCGCTCCTGGTTCTCATTGTATTTAATGACTCGTCTCTGCTCCTCCGCTCCTGGTTCTCATTGTATTTGATGACTCGCCTCTGCTCCTCCGCTCCTGGTTCTCATTGTATTTAATGACTTGTTTCTGCTCCTCCGCTCCTGGTTCTCATTGTATTTAATGAATCGTCTCTGCTCCTCTGCTCCTGGTTCTCATTGTATTTATTGACTCGCCTCTGCTCCTCCGCTCCTGGTTCTCATTGTATTTATTGACTCGCCTCTGCTCCTCCGCTCCTGTTTCTCATTGTATTTAAAGACTCGCCTCTGCTCCTCTGCTCCTGGTTCTCATTGTATTTAATGACTCGCCTCTGCTCCTACGCTCCTGGTTCTCATTGTATTTAATGACTCGTCTCTGCTCCTCCGCTCCTGGTTCTCATTGTATTTAATGACTCGCCTCTGCTCCTCCGCTCCTGGTTCTCATTGTATTTAATGACTTGTTTCTGCTCCTCCGCTCCTGGTTCTCATTGTATTTAATGACGCGTCTCTGCTCCTCCGCTCCTGGTTCTCATTGTATTTAGTGACTCGCCTCTGCTCCTCCGCTCCTGGTTCTCATTGTATTTAATGACTCGTCTCTGCTCCTGGTTCTCATGGTATTTAATGACTCGCCTCTGCTCCTCCGCTCCTGGTTCTCATTGTATTTATTGACTCGCCTCTGCTCCTCCGCTCCTGCTTCTCATTGTATTTTATGACTCGCCTCTGCTCCTCCGCTCCTGGTTCTCATTGTATTTATTGACTCACCTCTGCTCCTCCGCTACTGCTTCTCATTGTATTTATTGACTCGTCTCTGCTCCTCCGCTCCTGGTTCTCATTGTATTTAATGACTCGCCTCTGCTCCTCCGCTCCTGGTTCTCATTGTATTTAATGACTCGTTTCTGCTCCTCCGCTCCTGGTTCTCATTGTATTTATTGACTCACCTCTGCTCCTCCGCTACTGCTTCTCATTGTATTTGATGACTCATCTCTGCTCCTCCGCTCCTGGTTCTCATTGTATTTAATGACTCGCCTCTGCTCCTCCGCTCCTGGTTCTCATTGTATTTAATGACTCGTTTCTGCTCCTCCGCTCCTGGTTCTCATTGTATTTAATGACTCGTCTCTGCTCCTCTGCTCCTGGTTCTCATTGTATTTATTGACTCGCCTCTGCTCCTCCGCTCCTGCTTCTCATTGTATTTTATGACTCGCCTCTGCTCCTCCGCTCCTGGTTCTCATTGTATTTATTGACTCACCTCTGCTCCTCCGCTACTGCTTCTCATTGTATTTATTGACTCGTCTCTGCTCCTCCGCTCCTGGTTCTCATTGAATTTGATGACTCGCCTCTGCTCCTCTGCTCCTGGTTCTCATTGTATTTGATGACTCATCTCTGCTCCTCCGCTCCTGGTTCTCATTGTATTTAATGACTCGCCTCTGCTCCTCCGCTCCTGGTTCTCATTGCATTTAATGACTTGTTTCTGCTCCTCCGCTCCTGGTTCTCATTGTATTTAATGAATCGTCTCTGCTCCTCTGCTCCTGGTTCTCATGGTATTTAATGACTCGCCTCTGCTCCTCCGCTCCTGGTTCTCATTGTATTTAATGACGCGTCTCTGCTCCTCCGCTCCTCGTTCTGATTGTATTTAATGACTCACCTCTGCTTCTCCGCTCCTGGTTCTGATTGTATTTAATGACTCGTCTCTACTTCTCCGCTCCTGGTTCTCATTGTACTTAATGACTCGTCTCTGCTCCTCCGCTCCTGGTTCTCATTGAATTTGATGACTCGCCTCTGCTCCTCTGCTCCTGGTTCTCATTGTATTTGATGACTCATCTCTGCTCCTCCGCTCCTGGTTCTCATTGTATTTAATGACTCGTCTCTGCTCCTCCGCGCCTGGTTCTCATTGTGTTTGATGACTCATCTCTGCTCCTCCGCTCCTGTTTCTCATTGTACTTAATGACTCGCCTCTGCTCCTCCGCTCCTGGTTCTCATTGTATTTAATGACTTGTTTCTGCTCCTCCGCTCCTGGTTCTCATTGCATTTAATGACTCGTCTCTGCTCCTCTGCTCCTGGTTCTCATTGTATTTATTGACTCGCCTCTGCTCCTCCGCTCCTGCTTCTCATTGTATTTTTTGACTCGCCTCTGCTCCTGGTTCTCATTGTATTTATTGACTCGCCTCTGCTCCTCCGCTAACACTTCTCATTGTATTTATTGACTCGTCTCTGCTCCTCCGCTCCTGGTTCTCATTGAATTTGATGACTCACCTCTGCTCCTCTGCTCCTGGTTCTCATTGTATTTGATGACTCATCTCTGCTCCTCCGCTCCTGGTTCTCATTGTATTTAATGACTCGTCTCTGCTCCTCCGCTCCTGGTTCTCATTGTATTTGATGACTCGCCTCTGCTCCTCCGCTCCTGGTTCTCATTGTATTTAATGACTTGTTTCTGCTCCTCCGCTCCTGGTTCTCATTGTATTTAATGAATCGTCTCTGCTCCTCTGCTCCTGGTTCTCATTGTATTTATTGACTCGCCTCTGCTCCTCCGCTCCTGGTTCTCATTGTATTTATTGACTCGCCTCTGCTCCTCCGCTCCTGTTTCTCATTGTATTTAAAGACTCGCCTCTGCTCCTCTGCTCCTGGTTCTCATTGTATTTAATGACTCGCCTCTGCTCTTACGCTCCTGGTTCTCATTGTATTTAATGACTCGTCTCTGCTCCTCCGCTCCTGGTTCTCATTGTATTTAATGACTCGCCTCTGCTCCTCCGCTCCTGGTTCTCATTGTATTTAATGACTTGTTTCTGCTCCTCCGCTGCTGGTTCTCATTGTATTTAATGACGCGTCTCTGCTCCTCCGCTCCTGGTTCTCATTGTATTTAGTGACTCGCCTCTGCTCCTCCGCTCCTGGTTCTCATTGTATTTAATGACTCGTCTCTGCTCCTGGTTCTCATGGTATTTAATGACTCGCCTCTGCTCCTCCGCTCCTGGTTCTCATTGTATTTAATGACGCGTCTCTGCTCCTCCGCTCCTCGTTCTCATTGTATTTAATGACTCACCTCTGCTTCTCCGCTCCTGGTTCTGATTGTATTTAATGACTCGTCTCTACTCCTCCGCTCCTGGTTCTCATTGTATTTAATGACTCGTCTCTGCTCCTCCGCTCCTGGTTCTCATTGAATTTGATGACTCGCCTCTGCTCCTCTGCTCCTGGTTCTCATTGTATTTGATGACTCATCTCTGCTCCTCCGCTCCTGGTTCTCATTGTATTTAATGACTCGTCTCTGCTCCTCCGCGCCTAGTTCTCATTGTATTTGATGACTCATCTCTGCTCCTCCGCTCCTGGTTCTCATTGTATTTAATGACTCGCCTCTGCTCCTCCGCTCCTGGTTCTCATTGTATTTAATGACTCGCCTCTGCTCCTCCGCTCCTGGTTCTCATTGTATTTCATGACTCGCCTCTGCTCCTCTGCTCCTGGTCCTCATTGTATTTAATGACTCGCCTCTGCTCCTCCGCTCCTGGTTCTCATTGCATTTAATGACGCGTCTCTGCTCCTCCACTCCTGGTTCTCATTGTATTTAATGACTCGCCTCTGCTCCTCCGCTCCTGGTTCTCATTGTATTTATTGACTCATCTCTGCTCCTCCGCTCCTGGTTCTCATTGTATTTAATGACGTGTCTCTGCTCCTCTGCTCCTCGTTCTCATTGTATTTAATGACTCACCTCTGCTTCTCCGCTCCTGGTTCTGATTGTACTTAGTGACTCGTCTCTGCTCCTCCGCTCCTGGTTCTCATTTTATTTAATGACTCGCCTGTGCTCCTCCGCTCCTGGTTCTCATTGTATTTATTGACTCGTCTCTGCTCCTCCGCTCCTGGTTCTCATTGTATTTAATGACTCGTCTCTGCTCCTCCGCTCCTGGTTCTCATTGTATTTAATGACTCGCCTCTGCTCCTCCGCTCCTGTTTCTCATTGTATTTAATGACTCGCCTCTACTCTGACGCTCCTGGTTCTATGACTCGTCTCTGCTCCTCCGCTCCTGGTTCTCATTGTATTTAATGACTTGTTTCTGCTCCTCCGCTCCTGGTTCTCATTGTATTTAATGAATCGTCTCTGCTCCTCTGCTCCTGGTTCTCATTGTATTTATTGACTCGCCTCTGCTCCTCCGCTCCTGGTTCTCATTGTATTTATTGACTCGCCTCTGCTCCTCCGCTCCTGTTTCTCATTGTATTTAAAGACTCGCCTCTGCTCCTCTGCTCCTGGTTCTCATTGTATTTAATGACTCGCCTCTGCTCTTACGCTCCTGGTTCTCATTGTATTTAATGACTCGTCTCTGCTCCTCCGCTCCTGGTTCTCATTGTATTTAATGACTCGCCTCTGCTCCTCCGCTCCTGGTTCTCATTGTATTTAATGACTTGTTTCTGCTCCTCCGCTGCTGGTTCTCATTGTATTTAATGACGCGTCTCTGCTCCTCCGCTCCTGGTTCTCATTGTATTTAGTGACTCGCCTCTGCTCCTCCGCTCCTGGTTCTCATTGTATTTAATGACTCGTCTCTGCTCCTGGTTCTCATGGTATTTAATGACTCGCCTCTGCTCCTCCGCTCCTGGTTCTCATTGTATTTAATGACGCGTCTCTGCTCCTCCGCTCCTCGTTCTCATTGTATTTAATGACTCACCTCTGCTTCTCCGCTCCTGGTTCTGATTGTATTTAATGACTCGTCTCTACTCCTCCGCTCCTGGTTCTCATTGTATTTAATGACTCGTCTCTGCTCCTCCGCTCCTGGTTCTCATTGAATTTGATGACTCGCCTCTGCTCCTCTGCTCCTGGTTCTCATTGTATTTGATGACTCATCTCTGCTCCTCCGCTCCTGGTTCTCATTGTATTTAATGACTCGTCTCTGCTCCTCCGCGCCTAGTTCTCATTGTATTTGATGACTCATCTCTGCTCCTCCGCTCCTGGTTCTCATTGTATTTAATGACTCGCCTCTGCTCCTCCGCTCCTGGTTCTCATTGTATTTAATGACTCGCCTCTGCTCCTCCGCTCCTGGTTCTCATTGTATTTCATGACTCGCCTCTGCTCCTCTGCTCCTGGTCCTCATTGTATTTAATGACTCGCCTCTGCTCCTCCGCTCCTGGTTCTCATTGCATTTAATGACGCGTCTCTGCTCCTCCACTCCTGGTTCTCATTGTATTTAATGACTCGCCTCTGCTCCTCCGCTCCTGGTTCTCATTGTATTTATTGACTCATCTCTGCTCCTCCGCTCCTGGTTCTCATTGTATTTAATGACGTGTCTCTGCTCCTCTGCTCCTCGTTCTCATTGTATTTAATGACTCACCTCTGCTTCTCCGCTCCTGGTTCTGATTGTACTTAGTGACTCGTCTCTGCTCCTCCGCTCCTGGTTCTCATTTTATTTAATGACTCGCCTGTGCTCCTCCGCTCCTGGTTCTCATTGTATTTATTGACTCGTCTCTGCTCCTCCGCTCCTGGTTCTCATTGTATTTAATGACTCGTCTCTGCTCCTCCGCTCCTGGTTCTCATTGTATTTAATGACTCGCCTCTGCTCCTCCGCTCCTGGTTCTCATTGTATTTAATGACTCGCCTCTACTCTGACGCTCCTGGTTCTATGACTCGTCTCTGCTCCTCCGCTCCTGGTTCTCATTGTATTTAATGACTTGCCTCTGCTCCGACGCTCCTGGTTCTCATTGTATTTCATGACTCGCCTCTGCTCCGACGCTCCTGGTTCTATGACTCGTCTCTGCTCCTCCGCTCCTGGTTCTCATTGTATTTAATGACTCACCTCTGCTGCTCCGCTCCTGGTTCTCATTGTATTTAATGACTCGCCTCTGCTCCGACGCTCCTGGTTCTATAACTCGTCTCTACTCCTCCGCTCCTGCTTCTCAGTGTATTTAATGACTCGCCTCTGCTCCTCTTATCCTGGTTCTCATTGCATTTAAAGACTTGCCTCTGCTCCGCCGCTCCTGGTTCTCATTGTATTTAATGACTCGTCTCTGCTCCTCTGCTCCTGGTTCTCATTGTATTTAATGACTCGCCTCTGCTCCTCCGCTCCTGGTTCTCATTGTATTTAATGACTCGTCTCTGCTCCTCCGCTCCTGGTTCTCATTGTATTTAATGACTTCTCTCTGCTCCTCCGCTCCTGGTTCTCATTGTATTTAATGACTCGCTTCTGCTCCTCCGCTCCTGGTTCTCATTGTATTTAATGACTCAACTCTGCTCTTCTGCTCCTGGTTCTCATTGTATTTAATGACTCGCCTCTGCTCCTTCGCTCCTGGTTCTCATTGTATTGAATGACTCGCCTCTGCTCCTCCGCTCCTTGTTCTCATTGTATTTAATGACGCGTCTCTGCTCCTCCGCTCCTCCGCTCCTGGTTCTCATAGTATTTAATGACTCGCCTCTGCTCCTCTGCTCCTGGTTCTCATTGTATTTAATGACTCGTCTCTGCTCCTCCACTCCTGGTTCTCATTGTATTTAATGACTCGTCTCTGCTCCTCCGCTCCTGGTTCTCATGGTATTTAATGACTCGCTTCTGCTCCTCTGTTCCTGGTTCTCATTGTATTTAATGACTCGCCTGTGCTCCTCCACTCCTGGTTCTCATTGTATTTAATGACTCGCCTGTGCTCCTCCACTCCTGGTTGTCATTGTATTTAATGACTTGTCTCTGCTCCTCCGCTCCTGGTTCTCATTGTATTTAATGACTCGCCTCTGCTCCTCTGCTCCTGGTTCTCATTGTATTTAATGACTCGTCTCTGCTCCTCCACTCCTGGTTCTCATTGTATTTAATGACTCGTCTCTGATCCTCCGCTACTGGTTCTCATTGTATTTAATGACTCGCCTCTGCTCCTCTGCTCCTGGTTCTCATTGTATTTAATGACTCGCCTGTGCTCCTCCACTCCTGGTTCTCATTGTATTTAATGACTCGCCTGTGCTCCTCCACTCCTGGTTCTCATTGTATTTAGTGACTTGTCTCTGATCCTCCGCTCCTGGTTCTCATTGTATTTAATGACTCGCCTCTGGTCCTCTGCTCCTGGTTCTCATTGTATTTAATGAATCGCCTCTGCTCCTCCGCTCCTGATTCTCATTCTATTAAATGACTTGTCTCTGCTCCTCCGCTCCTGGTTCTCATTGAATTTGATGACTCGTCTCTGCTCCTCCGCTCCTGGTTCTCATTGTATTTGATGACTCATCTCTGCTCCTCCGCTCCTGATTCTCATTGTATTTAATGACTTGTCTCTGCTCGTCCGCTCCTGGTTCTCATTGTATTTAATGACTCGCCTCTGCGCCTCCGCTCCTGGTTCTCATTGTATTTAATGACTCCTTTCTGCTCCTCCGCTCCTGGTTCTCATTGTATTTAATGACTCGTCTCTGCTCCTCCGCTCCTGGTTCTCATTGTATTTAATGACTCGCCTCCGCTCCTGGTTCTCATTGTATTTAATCACTCGTCCATGCTCGTCCGCTCCTGGTTCTCATTGTATTTAATGACTCGACTCTGCTCGCCCGCTCCTGGTTCATTGTATTTAATGACTCGCCTCTGCTCCTCTTCTCCAGGTTCTCATTGTATTTAATGACTCACATCAGCTTCTCCGCTCCTGGTTCTCATTGTATTTAATGACTCGTCTCTACTTCTCCGCTCCTGGTTCTCATTGTACTTAATGACTCGTCTCTGCTCCTCCGCTCCTGGTTCTCATTGAATTTGATGACTCGCCTCTGCTCCTCTGCTCCTGGTTCTCATTGTATTTTTTGACTCGCCTCTGCTCCTGGTTACATTGTATTTATTGACTCGCCTCTGCTCCTCCGCTAACACTTCTCATTGTATTTATTGACTCGTCTCTGCTCCTCCGCTCCTGGTTCTCATTGAATTTGATGACTCACCTCTGCTCCCCTGCTCCTGGTTCTCATTGTATTTAATGACTCGTCTCTGCTCCTCCGCGCCTGGTTCTCATTGTATTTGATGACTCATCTCTGCTCCTCCGCTCCTGTTTCTCATTGTACTTAATGACTCGCCTCTGCTCCTCCGCTCCTGGTTCTCATTGTATTTAATGACTTGTTTCTGCTCCTCCGCTCCTGGTTCTCATTGTATTTAATGACTCGTCTCTGCTCCTCTGCTCCTGGTTCTCATTGTATTTATTGACTCGCCTCTGCTCCTCCGCTCCTGCTTCTCATTGTATTTTTTGACTCGCCTCTGCTCCTGGTTACATTGTATTTATTGACTCGCCTCTGCTCCTCCGCTAACACTTCTCATTGTATTTATTGACTCGTCTCTGCTCCTCCGCTCCTGGTTCTCATTGAATTTGATGACTCACCTCTGCTCCCCTGCTCCTGGTTCTCATTGTATTTGATGACTTATCTCTGCTCCTCCGCTCCTGGTTCTCATTGTATTTAATGACTCGTCTCTGCTCCTCCGCTCCTGGTTCTCATTGTATTTGATGACTCACCTCTGCTCCTCCGCTCCTGGTTCTCATTGTATTTAATGACTTGTTTCTGCTCTTCCGCTCCTGGTTCTCATTGTATTTAATGAATCGTCTCTGCTCCTCTGCTCCTGGTTCTCATTGTATTTATTGACTCGCCTCTGCTCCTCCGCTCCTGGTTCTCATTGTATTTATTGACTCGCCTCTGCTCCTCCGCTCCTGTTTCTCATTGTATTTAAAGACTCGCCTCTGCTCCTCTGCTCCTGGTTCTCATTGTATTTAATGACTCGCCTCTGCTCCTACGCTCCTGGTTCTCATTGTATTTAATGACTCGTCTCTGCTCCTCCGCTCCTGGTTCTCATTGTATTTAATGACTCGCCTCTGCTCCTCCGCTCCTGGTTCTCATTGTATTTAATGACTTGTTTCTGCTCCTCCGCTCCTGGTTCTCATTGTATTTAATGACGCGTCTCTGCTCCTCCGCTCCTGGTTCTCATTGTATTTAGTGACTCGCCTCTGCTCCTCCGCTCCTGGTTCTCATTGTATTTAATGACTCGTCTCTGCTCCTGGTTCTCATGGTATTTAATGACTCGCCTCTGCTCCTCCGCTCCTGGTTCTCATTGTATTTAATGACGCGTCTCTGCTCCTCCGCTCCTCGTTCTCATTGTATTTAATGACTCACCTCTGCTTCTCCGCTCCTGGTTCTGATTGTATTTAATGACTCGTCTCTACTCCTCCGCTCCTGGTTCTCATTGTATTTAATGACTCGTCTCTGCTCCTCCGCTCCTGGTTCTCATTGAATTTGATGACTCGCCTCTGCTCCTCTGCTCCTGGTTCTCATTGTATTTGATGACTCATCTCTGCTCCTCCGCTCCTGGTTCTCATTGTATTTAATGACTCGTCTCTGCTCCTCCGCGCCTAGTTCTCATTGTATTTGATGACTCATCTCTGCTCCTCCGCTCCTGTTTCTCATTGTATTTAATGACTCGCCTCTGCTCCTCCGCTCCTGGTTCTCATTGTATTTAATGACTCGTTTCTGCTCCTCCGCTCCTGGTTCTCATTGTATTTAATGACTCGTCTCTGCTCCTCTGCTCCTGGTTCTCATTGTATTTATTGACTCGCCTCTGCTCCTCCGCTCCTGCTTCTCATTGTATTTTATGACTCGCCTCTGCTCCTCCGCTCCTGGTTCTCATTGTATTTATTGACTCACCTCTGCTCCTCCGCTACTGCTTCTCATTGTATTTATTGACTCGTCTCTGCTCCTCCACTCCTGGTTCTCATTGAATTTGATGACTCGCCTCTGCTCCTCTGCTCCTGGTTCTCATTGTATTTGATGACTCATCTCTGCTCCTCTGCTCCTGGTTCTCATTGTATTTAATGACTCGCCTCTGCTCCTCCGCTCCTGGTTCTCATTGTATTTAATGACTTGTTTCTGCTCCTCCGCTCCTGGTTCTCATTGTATTTAATGAATCGTCTCTGCTCCTCTGCTCCTGGTTCTCATGGTATTTAATGACTCGCCTCTGCTCCTCCGCTCCTGGTTCTCATTGTATTTAATGACGCGTCTCTGCTCCTCCGCTCCTCGTTCTCATTGTATTTAATGACTCACCTCTGCTTCTCCGCTCCTGGTTCTGATTGTATTTAATGACTCGTCTCTACTTCTCCGCTCCTGGTTCTCATTGTACTTAATGACTCGTCTCTGCTCCTCCGCTCCTGGTTCTCATTGAATTTGATGACTCGCCTCTGCTCCTCTGCTCCTGGTTCTCATTGTATTTGATGACTCATCTCTGCTCCTCCGCTCCTGGTTCTCATTGTATTTAATGACTCGTCTCTGCTCCTCCGCGCCTGGTTCTCATTGTATTTGATGACTCATCTCTGCTCCTCCGCTCCTGTTTCTCATTGTACTTAATGACTCGCCTCTGCTCCTCCGCTCCTGGTTCTCATTGTATTTAATGACTTGTTTCTGCTCCTCCGCTCCTGGTTCTCATTGCATTTAATGACTCGTCTCTGCTCCTCTGCTCCTGGTTCTCATTGTATTTATTGACTCGCCTCGGCTCCTCCGCTCCTGCTTCTCATTGTATTTTTTGACTCGCCTCTGCTCCTGGTTATCATTGTATTTATTGACTCGCCTCTGCTCCTCCGCTAACACTTCTCATTGTATTTATTGACTCGTCTCTGCTCCTCCGCTCCTGGTTCTCATTGAATTTGATGACTCACCTCTGCTCCTCTGCTCCTGGTTCTCATTGTATTTGATGACTCATCTCTGCTCCTCCGCTCCTGGTTCTCATTGTATTTAATGACTCGTCTCTGCTCCTCCGCTCCTGGTTCTCATTGTATTTGATGACTCGCCTCTGCTCCTCCGCTCCTGGTTCTCATTGTATTTAATGACTTGTTTCTGCTCCTCCGCTCCTGGTTCTCATTGTATTTAATGAATCGTCTCTGCTCCTCTGCTCCTGGTTCTCATTGTATTTATTGACTCGCCTCTGCTCCTCCGCTCCTGGTTCTCATTGTATTTATTGACTCGCCTCTGCTCCTCCGCTCCTGTTTCTCATTGTATTTAAAGACTCGCCTCTGCTCCTCTGCTCCTGGTTCTCATTGTATTTAATGACTCGCCTCTGCTCCTACGCTCCTGGTTCTCATTGTATTTAATGACTCGTCTCTGCTCCTCCGCTCCTGGTTCTCATTGTATTTAATGACTCGCCTCTGCTCCTCCGCTCCTGGTTCTCATTGTATTTAATGACTTGTTTCTGCTCCTCCGCTCCTGGTTCTCATTGTATTTAGTGACTCGCCTCTGCTCCTCCGCTCCTGGTTCTCATTGTATTTAATGACTCGTCTCTGCTCCTGGTTCTCATGGTATTTAATGACTCGCCTCTGCTCCTCCGCTCCTGGTTCTCATTGTATTTAATGACGCGTCTCTGCTCCTCCGCTCCTCGTTCTCATTGTATTTAATGACTCACCTCTGCTTCTCCGCTCCTGGTTCTGATTGTATTTAATGACTCGTCTCTACTCCTCCGCTCCTGGTTCTCATTGTATTTAATGACTCGTCTCTGCTCCTCCGCTCCTGGTTCTCATTGAATTTGATGACTCGCCTCTGCTCCTCTGCTCCTGGTTCTCATTGTATTTGATGACTCATCTCTGCTCCTCCGCTCCTGGTTCTCATTGTATTTAATGACTCGTCTCTGCTCCTCCGCGCCTAGTTCTCATTGTATTTGATGACTCATCTCTGCTCCTCCGCTCCTGGTTCTCATTGTATTTAATGACTCGCCTCTGCTCCTCCGCTCCTGGTTCTCATTGTATTTAATGACTCGTTTCTGCTCCTCCGCTCCTGGTTCTCATTGTATTTAATGACTCGTCTCTGCTCCTCCGCTCCTGGTTCTCATTGTATTTATTGACTCGCCTCTGCTCCTCCGCTCCTGCTTCTCATTGTATTTTATGACTCGCCTCTGCTCCTCCGCTCCTGGTTCTCATTGTATTTATTGACTCACCTCTGCTCCTCCGCTACTGCTTCTCATTGTATTTATTGACTCGTCTCTGCTCCTCCGCTCCTGGTTCTCATTGAATTTGATGACTCGCCTCTGCTCCTCTGCTCCTGGTTCTCATTGTATTTGATGACTCATCTCTGCTCCTCCGCTCCTGGTTCTCATTGTATTTAATGACTCGTCTCTGCTCCTCCGCTCCTGGTTCTCATTGTATTTAATGACTCGCCTCTGCTCCTCCGCTCCTGGTTCTCATTGTATTTAATGACTTGTTTCTGCTCCTCCGCTCCTGGTTCTCATTGTATTTAATGAATCGTCTCTGCTCCTCTGCTCCTGGTTCTCATTGTATTTATTGACTCGCCTCTGCTCCTCCGCTCCTGGTTCTCATTGTATTTATTGACTCGCCTCTGCTCCTCCGCTCCTGCTTCTCATTGTATTTTATGACTCGCCTCTGCTCTTTCGCTCCTGGTTCTCATTGTATTTAATGACTCATCTCTGCTCCTCTGCTCCTGGTTCTCATTGTATTTATTGACTCGCCTCTGCTCCTCCGCTCCAGGTTCTCATTGTATTTAATGACTTGCCTCTCCTCCTCCGCTCCTGTTTCTCATTGTATTTTATGACTCACCTCTGCTCCTCCGCTCCTGGTTCTCATTGTATTTAATGACTCGCCTCTGCTCCTCCGCTCCTGGTTCTCATTGTATTTAATGACTCGTCTCTGCTCCTCTGCTCCTGGTTCTCATTGTATTTAATGACTCGCCTGTGCTCCTCCGCTCCTGGTTCTCATTGTATTTATTGACTCCCCTCTGCTCCTCCGCTCCTGGTTCTCATTGTATTTCATGACTTGCCTCTGCTTCTCAGCTCCTGGTTCTCATTGTATTTCATGACTCGTCTCTGCTCCTCTGCTCCTCGTTCTCATTGTATTTAATGACTCACCTCTGCTTCTCCGCTCCTGGTTCTGATTGTATTTAATGACTCATCTCTGCTCCTCCGCTCCTGGTTCTCATTGTATTTAATGACTCGCCTCTGCTCCTCTGCTCCTGGTTCTCATTGTATTTAATGACTCGCCTCTGCTCCTGCTTCTCATTGTATTTAATGACTCGTCTCTGCTCCTCCGCTCCTGGTTCTCATTGTATTTGATGACTCGCCTCTGCTCCTCCGCTCCTGGTTCTCATTGTATTTAATGACTCGCCTCTGCTCCTCCGCTCCTGGTTCTCATTGTATTTAATCACTCGTCTCTGCTCCTCCGCTCGTGGTTCTCATTGTATTTAATGACTCGCCTCTGCTCCTCCGCTCCTGGTTCTCATTGTATTTAATCACTCGTCTCTGCTCCTCCGCTCCTGTTTCTCATTGTATTTAATGACTCGCCTCTGCTCCTCCGCTCCAGGTTCTCATTGTATTTAATGACTCGCCTCTGCTCCTCCGCTCCTGGTTCTCATTGTATTTAATGACTCGCCTATGCTCCTCCGCTCCTGGTTCTCATTGTATTTAATGACTCGCCTCTGCTCCTCTGCTCCTGGTTCTCATTGTATTTAATGACTCGCCGCTAATCCTCCGCTCCAGGTTCTCATTGTATTTATTGACTCGCCTCTGCTCCTCCGCTACTGCTTCTCATTGTATTTATTGACTCGTCTCTGCTCCTCCGCTCCTGGTTCTCATTGTATTTAATGACTCGCCTCTGCTCCTCCGCTCCTGGTTCTCATTGTATTTAATGACTCGTTTCTGCTCCTCCGCTCCTGGTTCTCATTGTATTTATTGACTCACCTCTGCTCCTCCGCTACTGCTTCTCATTGTATTTGATGACTCATCTCTGCTCCTCCGCTCCTGGTTCTCATTGTATTTAATGACTCGCCTCTGCTCCTCCGCTCCTGGTTCTCATTGTATTTAATGACTCGTTTCTGCTCCTCCGCTCCTGGTTCTCATTGTATTTAATGACTCGTCTCTGCTCCTCTGCTCCTGGTTCTCATTGTATTTATTGACTCGCCTCTGCTCCTCCGCTCCTGCTTCTCATTGTATTTTATGACTCGCCTCTGCTCCTCCGCTCCTGGTTCTCATTGTATTTATTGACTCACCTCTGCTCCTCCGCTACTGCTTCTCATTGTATTTATTGACTCGTCTCTGCTCCTCCGCTCCTGGTTCTCATTGAATTTGATGACTCGCCTCTGCTCCTCTGCTCCTGGTTCTCATTGTATTTGATGACTCATCTCTGCTCCTCCGCTCCTGGTTCTCATTGTATTTAATGACTCGCCTCTGCTCCTCCGCTCCTGGTTCTCATTGCATTTAATGACTTGTTTCTGCTCCTCCGCTCCTGGTTCTCATTGTATTTAATGAATCGTCTCTGCTCCTCTGCTCCTGGTTCTCATGGTATTTAATGACTCGCCTCTGCTCCTCCGCTCCTGGTTCTCATTGTATTTAATGACGCGTCTCTGCTCCTCCGCTCCTCGTTCTGATTGTATTTAATGACTCACCTCTGCTTCTCCGCTCCTGGTTCTGATTGTATTTAATGACTCGTCTCTACTTCTCCGCTCCTGGTTCTCATTGTACTTAATGACTCGTCTCTGCTCCTCCGCTCCTGGTTCTCATTGAATTTGATGACTCGCCTCTGCTCCTCTGCTCCTGGTTCTCATTGTATTTGATGACTCATCTCTGCTCCTCCGCTCCTGGTTCTCATTGTATTTAATGACTCGTCTCTGCTCCTCCGCGCCTGGTTCTCATTGTGTTTGATGACTCATCTCTGCTCCTCCGCTCCTGTTTCTCATTGTACTTAATGACTCGCCTCTGCTCCTCCGCTCCTGGTTCTCATTGTATTTAATGACTTGTTTCTGCTCCTCCGCTCCTGGTTCTCATTGCATTTAATGACTCGTCTCTGCTCCTCTGCTCCTGGTTCTCATTGTATTTATTGACTCGCCTCTGCTCCTCCGCTCCTGCTTCTCATTGTATTTTTTGACTCGCCTCTGCTCCTGGTTCTCATTATATTTATTGACTCGCCTCTGCTCCTCCGCTAACACTTCTCATTGTATTTATTGACTCGTCTCTGCTCCTCCGCTCCTGGTTCTCATTGAATTTGATGACTCACCTCTGCTCCTCTGCTCCTGGTTCTCATTGTATTTGATGACTCATCTCTGCTCCTCCGCTCCTGGTTCTCATTGTATTTAATGACTCGTCTCTGCTCCTCCGCTCCTGGTTCTCATTGTATTTGATGACTCGCCTCTGCTCCTCCGCTCCTGGTTCTCATTGTATTTAATGACTTGTTTCTGCTCCTCCGCTCCTGGTTCTCATTGTATTTAATGAATCGTCTCTGCTCCTCTGCTCCTGGTTCTCATTGTATTTATTGACTCGCCTCTGCTCCTCCGCTCCTGGTTCTCATTGTATTTATTGACTCGCCTCTGCTCCTCCGCTCCTGTTTCTCATTGTATTTAAAGACTCGCCTCTGCTCCTCTGCTCCTGGTTCTCATTGTATTTAATGACTCGCCTCTGCTCTTACGCTCCTGGTTCTCATTGTATTTAATGACTCGTCTCTGCTCCTCCGCTCCTGGTTCTCATTGTATTTAATGACTCGCCTCTGCTCCTCCGCTCCTGGTTCTCATTGTATTTAATGACTTGTTTCTGCTCCTCCGCTCCTGGTTCTCATTGTATTTAATGACGCGTCTCTGCTCCTCCGCTCCTGGTTCTCATTGTATTTAGTGACTCGCCTCTGCTCCTCCGCTCCTGGTTCTCATTGTATTTAATGACTCGTCTCTGCTCCTGGTTCTCATGGTATTTAATGACTCGCCTCTGCTCCTCCGCTCCTGGTTCTCATTGTATTTAATGACGCGTCTCTGCTCCTCCGCTCCTCGTTCTCATTGTATTTAATGACTCACCTCTGCTTCTCCGCTCCTGGTTCTGATTGTATTTAATGACTCGTCTCTACTTCTCCGCTCCTGGTTCTCATTGTACTTAATGACTCGTCTCTGCTCCTCCGCTCCTGGTTCTCATTGAATTTGATGACTCGCCTCTGCTCCTCTGCTCCTGGTTCTCATTGTATTTGATGACTCATCTCTGCTCCTCCGCTCCTGGTTCTCATTGTATTTAATGACTCGTCTCTGCTCCTCCGCTCCTATTTCTCATTGTACTTAATGACTCGCCTCTGCTCCTCCGCTCCTGGTTCTCATTGTATTTAATGACTTGTTTCTGCTCCTCCGCTCCTGGTTCTCATTGCATTTAATGACTCGTCTCTGCTCCTCTGCTCCTGGTTCTCATTGTATTTATTGACTCGCCTCTGCTCCTCCGCTCCTGCTTCTCATTGTATTTTTTGACTCGCCTCTGCTCCTGGTTCTCATTGTATTTATTGACTCGCCTCTGCTCCTCCGCTAACACTTCTCATTGTATTTATTGACTCGTCTCTGCTCCTCCGCTCCTGGTTCTCATTGAATTTGATGACTCACCTCTGCTCCTCTGCTCCTGGTTCTCATTGTATTTGATGACTCATCTCTGCTCCTCCGCTCCTGGTTCTCATTGTATTTAATGACTCGTCTCTGCTCCTCCGCTCCTGGTTCTCATTGTATTTGATGACTCGCCTCTGCTCCTCCGCTCCTGGTTCTCATTGTATTTAATGACTTGTTTCTGCTCCTCCGCTCCTGGTTCTCATTGTATTTAATGAATCGTCTCTGCTCCTCTGCTCCTGGTTCTCATTGTATTTATTGACTCGCCTCTGCTCCTCCGCTCCTGGTTCTCATTGTATTTATTGACTCGCCTCTGCTCCTCCGCTCCTGTTTCTCATTGTATTTAAAGACTCGCCTCTGCTCCTCTGCTCCTGGTTCTCATTGTATTTAATGACTCGCCTCTGCTCCTACGCTCCTGGTTCTCATTGTATTTAATGACTCGTCTCTGCTCCTCCGCTCCTGGTTCTCATTGTATTTAATGACTCGCCTCTGCTCCTCCGCTCCTGGTTCTCATTGTATTTAATGACTTGTTTCTGCTCCTCCGCTCCTGGTTCTCATTGTATTTAATGACGCGTCTCTGCTCCTCCGCTCCTGGTTCTCATTGTATTTAGTGACTCGCCTCTGCTCCTCCGCTCCTGGTTCTCATTGTATTTAATGACTCGTCTCTGCTCCTGGTTCTCATGGTATTTAATGACTCGCCTCTGCTCCTCCGCTCCTGGTTCTCATTGTATTTAATGACGCGTCTCTGCTCCTCCGCTCCTCGTTCTCATTGTATTTAATGACTCACCTCTGCTTCTCCGCTCCTGGTTCTGATTGTATTTAATGACTCATCTCTACTCCTCCGCTCCTGGTTCTCATTGTATTTAATGACTCGTCTCTGCTCCTCCGCTCCTGGTTCTCATTGAATTTGATGACTCGCCTCTGCTCCTCTGCTCCTGGTTCTCATTGTATTTGATGACTCATCTCTGCTCCTCCGCTCCTGGTTCTCATTGTATTTAATGACTCGTCTCTGCTCCTCCGCGCCTAGTTCTCATTGTATTTGATGACTCATCTCTGCTCCTCCGCTCCTGGTTCTCATTGTATTTAATGACTCGCCTCTGCTCCTCCGCTCCTGGTTCTCATTGTATTTAATGACTCGCCTCTGCTCCTCCGCTCCTGGTTCTCATTGTATTTCATGACTCGCCTCTGCTCCTCTGCTCCTGGTCCTCATTGTATTTAATGACTCGCCTCTGCTCCTCCGCTCCTGGTTCTCATTGCATTTAATGACGCGTCTCTCCTCCTCCACTCCTGGTTCTCATTGTATTTAATGACTCGCCTCTGCTCCTCCGCTCCTGGTTCTCATTGTATTTATTGACTCATCTCTGCTCCTCCGCTCCTGGTTCTCATTGTATTTAATGACGTGTCTCTGCTCCTCTGCTCCTCGTTCTCATTGTATTTAATGACTCACCTCTGCTTCTCCGCTCCTGGTTCTGATTGTACTTAGTGACTCGTCTCTGCTCCTCCGCTCCTGGTTCTCATTTTATTTCATGACTCGCCTCTGCTCCGACGCTCCTGGTTCTATGACTCGTCTCTGCTCCTCCGCTCCTGGTTCTCATTGTATTTAATGACTCACCTCTGCTGCTCCGCTCCTGGTTCTCATTGTATTTAATGACTCGCCTCTGCTCCGACGCTCCTGGTTCTATGACTCGTCTCTACTCCTCCGCTCCTGCTTCTCAGTGTATTTAATGACTCGCCACTGCTCCTCTAATCCTGGTTCTCATTGCATTTAAAGACTTGCCTCTGCTCCGCCGCTCCTGGTTCTCATTGTATTTAATGACTCGTCTCTGCTCCTCTGCTCCTGGTTCTCATTGTATTTAATGACTCGCCTCTGCTCCTCCGCTCCTGGTTCTCATTGTATTTAATGACTCGTCTCTGCTCCTCCGCTCCTGGTTCTCATTGTATTTAATGACTTCTCTCTGCTCCTCCGCTCCTGGTTCTCATTGTATTTAATGACTCGCTTCTGCTCCTCCGCTCCTGGTTCTCATTGTATTTAATGACTCAACTCTGCTCTTCTGCTCCTGGTTCTCATTGTATTTAATGACTCGCCTCTGCTCCTTCGCTCCTGGTTCTCATTGTATTTAATGACTCGCCTCTGCTCCACCGCTCCTTGTTCTCATTGTATTTAATGACGCGTCTCTGCTCCTCCGCTCCTCCGCTCCTGGTTCTCATAGTATTTAATGACTCGCCTCTGCTCCTCTGCTCCTGGTTCTCATTGTATTTAATGACTCGTCTCTGCTCCTCCACTCCTGGTTCTCATTGTATTTAATGACTCGTCTCTGCTCCTCCGCTCCTGGTTCTCATGGTATTTAATGACTCGCTTCTGCTCCTCTGTTCCTGGTTCTCATTGTATTTAATGACTCGCCTGTGCTCCTCCACTCCTGGTTCTCATTGTATTTAATGACTTGCCTGTGCTCCTCCACTCCTGGTTGTCATTGTATTTAATGACTTGTCTCTGCTCCTCCGCTCCTGGTTCTCATTGTATTTAATGACTCGCCTCTGCTCCTCTGCTCCTGGTTCTCATTGTATTTAATGACTCGTCTCTGCTCCTCCACTCCTGGTTCTCATTGTATTTAATGACTCGTCTCTGATCCTCCGCTACTGGTTCTCATTGTATTTAATGACTCGCCTCTGCTCCTCTGCTCCTGGTTCTCATTGTATTTAATGACTCGCCTGTGCTCCTCCACTCCTGGTTCTCATTGTATTTAGTGACTTGTCTCTGATCCTCCGCTCCTGGTTCTCATTGTATTTAATGACTCGCCTCTGGTCCTCTGCTCCTGGTTCTCATTGTATTTAATGAATCGCCTCTGCTCCTCCGCTCCTGATTCTCATTCTATTAAATGACTTGTCTCTGCTCCTCCGCTCCTGGTTCTCATTGAATTTGATGACTCGTCTCTGCTCCTCCGCTCCTGGTTCTCATTGTATTTGATGACTCATCTCTGCTCCTCCGCTCCTGATTCTCATTGTATTTAATGACTTGTCTCTGCTCGTCCGCTCCTGGTTCTCATTGTATTTAATGACTCGCCTCTGCGCCTCCGCTCCTGGTTCTCATTGTATTTAATGACTCCTTTCTGCTCCTCCGCTCCTGGTTCTCATTGTATTTAATGACTCGTCTCTGCTCCTCCGCTCCTGGTTCTCATTGTATTTAATGACTCGCCTCCGCTCCTGGTTCTCATTGTATTTAATCACTCGTCCATGCTCGTCCGCTCCTGGTTCTCATTGTATTTAATGACTCGACTCTGCTCGCCCGCTCCTGGTTCATTGTATTTAATGACTCGCCTCTGCTCCTCTGCTCCAGGTTCTCATTGTATTTAATGACTCACATCAGCTTCTCCGCTCCTGGTTCTCATTGTATTTAATGACTCGTCTCTACTTCTCCGCTCCTGGTTCTTATTGTACTTAATGACTCGTCTCTGCTCCTCCGCTCCTGGTTCTCATTGAATTTGATGACTCGCCTCTGCTCCTCTGTTCCTGGTTCTCATTGTATTTGATGACTCATCTCTGCTCCTCCGCTCCTGGTTCTCATTGTATTTAATGACTCGTCTCTGCTCCTCCGCGCCTGGTTCTCATTGTATTTGATGACTCATCTCTGCTCCTCCGCTCCTGTTTCTCATTGTACTTAATGACTCGCCTCTGCTCCTCCGCTCCTGGTTCTCATTGTATTTAATGACTTGTTTCTGCTCCTCCGCTCCTGGTTCTCATTGTATTTAATGACTCGTCTCTGCTCCTCTGCTCCTGGTTCTCATTGTATTTATTGACTCGCCTCTGCTCCTCCGCTCCTGCTTCTCATTGTATTTTTTGACTCGCCTCTGCTCCTGGTTCTCATTGTATTTATTGACTCGCCTCTGCTCCTCCGCTAACACTTCTCATTGTATTTATTGACTCGTCTCTGCTCCTCCGCTCCTGGTTCTCATTGAATTTGATGACTCACCTCTGCTCCTCTGCTCCTGGTTCTCATTGTATTTGATGACTCATCTCTGCTCCTCCGCTCCTGGTTCTCATTGTATTTAATGACTCGTCTCTGCTCCTCCGCTCCTGGTTCTCATTGTATTTGATGACTCGCCTCTGCTCCTCCGCTCCTGGTTCTCATTGTATTTAATGACTTGTTTCTGCTCCTCCGCTCCTGGTTCTCATTGTATTTAATGAATCGTCTCTGCTCCTCTGCTCCTGGTTCTCATTGTATTTATTGACTCGCCTCTGCTCCTCCGCTCCTGGTTCTCATTGTATTTATTGACTCGCCTCTGCTCCTCCGCTCCTGTTTCTCATTGTATTTAAAGACTCGCCTCTGCTCCTCTGCTCCTGGTTCTCATTGTATTTAATGACTCGCCTCTGCTCCTACGCTCCTGGTTCTCATTGTATTTAATGACTCGTCTCTGCTCCTCCGCTCCTGGTTCTCATTGTATTTAATGACTCGCCTCTGCTCCTCCGCTCCTGGTTCTCATTGTATTTAATGACTTGTTTCTGCTCCTCCGCTCCTGGTTCTCATTGTATTTAATGACGCGTCTCTGCTCCTCCGCTCCTGGTTCTCATTGTATTTAGTGACTCGCCTCTGCTCCTCCGCTCCTGGTTCTCATTGTATTTAATGACTCGTCTCTGCTCCTGGTTCTCATGGTATTTAATGACTCGCCTCTGCTCCTCCGCTCCTGGTTCTCATTGTATTTATTGACTCGCCTCTGCTCCTCCGCTCCTGCTTCTCATTGTATTTTATGACTCGCCTCTGCTCCTCCGCTCCTGGTTCTCATTGTATTTATTGACTCACCTCTGCTCCTCCGCTACTGCTTCTCATTGTATTTATTGACTCGTCTCTGCTCCTCCGCTCCTGGTTCTCATTGTATTTAATGACTCGCCTCTGCTCCTCCGCTCCTGGTTCTCATTGTATTTAATGACTCGTTTCTGCTCCTCCGCTCCTGGTTCTCATTGTATTTATTGACTCACCTCTGCTCCTCCGCTACTGCTTCTCATTGTATTTGATGACTCATCTCTGCTCCTCCGCTCCTGGTTCTCATTGTATTTAATGACTCGCCTCTGCTCCTCCGCTCCTGGTTCTCATTGTATTTAATGACTCGTTTCTGCTCCTCCGCTCCTGGTTCTCATTGTATTTAATGACTCGTCTCTGCTCCTCTGCTCCTGGTTCTCATTGTATTTATTGACTCGCCTCTGCTCCTCCGCTCCTGCTTCTCATTGTATTTTATGACTCGCCTCTGCTCCTCCGCTCCTGGTTCTCATTGTATTTATTGACTCACCTCTGCTCCTCCGCTACTGCTTCTCATTGTATTTATTGACTCGTCTCTGCTCCTCCGCTCCTGGTTCTCATTGAATTTGATGACTCGCCTCTGCTCCTCTGCTCCTGGTTCTCATTGTATTTGATGACTCATCTCTGCTCCTCCGCTCCTGGTTCTCATTGTATTTAATGACTCGCCTCTGCTCCTCCGCTCCTGGTTCTCATTACATTTAATGACTTGTTTCTGCTCCTCCGCTCCTGGTTCTCATTGTATTTAATGAATCGTCTCTGCTCCTCTGCTCCTGGTTCTCATGGTATTTAATGACTCGCCTCTGCTCCTCCGCTCCTGGTTCTCATTGTATTTAATGACGCGTCTCTGCTCCTCCGCTCCTCGTTCTGATTGTATTTAATGACTCACCTCTGCTTCTCCGCTCCTGGTTCTGATTGTATTTAATGACTCGTCTCTACTTCTCCGCTCCTGGTTCTCATTGTACTTAATGACTCGTCTCTGCTCCTCCGCTCCTGGTTCTCATTGAATTTGATGACTCGCCTCTGCTCCTCTGCTCCTGGTTCTCATTGTATTTGATGACTCATCTCTGCTCCTCCGCTCCTGGTTCTCATTGTATTTAATGACTCGTCTCTGCTCCTCCGCGCCTGGTTCTCATTGTGTTTGATGACTCATCTCTGCTCCTCCGCTCCTGTTTCTCATTGTACTTAATGACTCGCCTCTGCTCCTCCGCTCCTGGTTCTCATTGTATTTAATGACTTGTTTCTGCTCCTCCGCTCCTGGTTCTCATTGCATTTAATGACTCGTCTCTGCTCCTCTGCTCCTGGTTCTCATTGTATTTATTGACTCGCCTCTGCTCCTCCGCTCCTGCTTCTCATTGTATTTTTTGACTCGCCTCTGCTCCTGGTTCTCATTGTATTTATTGACTCGCCTCTGCTCCTCCGCTAACACTTCTCATTGTATTTATTGACTCGTCTCTGCTCCTCCGCTCCTGGTTCTCATTGAATTTGATGACTCACCTCTGCTCCTCTGCTCCTGGTTCTCATTGTATTTGATGACTCATCTCTGCTCCTCCGCTCCTGGTTCTCATTGTATTTAATGACTCGTCTCTGCTCCTCCGCTCCTGGTTCTCATTGTATTTGATGACTCGCCTCTGCTCCTCCGCTCCTGGTTCTCATTGTATTTAATGACTTGTTTCTGCTCCTCCGCTCCTGGTTCTCATTGTATTTAATGAATCGTCTCTGCTCCTCTGCTCCTGGTTCTCATTGTATTTATTGACTCGCCTCTGCTCCTCCGCTCCTGGTTCTCATTGTATTTATTGACTCGCCTCTGCTCCTCCGCTCCTGTTTCTCATTGTATTTAAAGACTCGCCTCTGCTCCTCTGCTCCTGGTTCTCATTGTATTTAATGACTCGCCTCTGCTCTTACGCTCCTGGTTCTCATTGTATTTAATGACTCGTCTCTGCTCCTCCGCTCCTGGTTCTCATTGTATTTAATGACTCGCCTCTGCTCCTCCGCTCCTGGTTCTCATTGTATTTAATGACTTGTTTCTGCTCCTCCGCTGCTGGTTCTCATTGTATTTAATGACGCGTCTCTGCTCCTCCGCTCCTGGTTCTCATTGTATTTAGTGACTCGCCTCTGCTCCTCCGCTCCTGGTTCTCATTGTATTTAATGACTCGTCTCTGCTCCTGGTTCTCATGGTATTTAATGACTCGCCTCTGCTCCTCCGCTCCTGGTTCTCATTGTATTTAATGACGCGTCTCTGCTCCTCCGCTCCTCGTTCTCATTGTATTTAATGACTCACCTCTGCTTCTCCGCTCCTGGTTCTGATTGTATTTAATGACTCGTCTCTACTCCTCCGCTCCTGGTTCTCATTGTATTTAATGACTCGTCTCTGCTCCTCCGCTCCTGGTTCTCATTGAATTTGATGACTCGCCTCTGCTCCTCTGCTCCTGGTTCTCATTGTATTTGATGACTCATCTCTGCTCCTCCGCTCCTGGTTCTCATTGTATTTAATGACTCGTCTCTGCTCCTCCGCGCCTAGTTCTCATTGTATTTGATGACTCATCTCTGCTCCTCCGCTCCTGGTTCTCATTGTATTTAATGACTCGCCTCTGCTCCTCCGCTCCTGGTTCTCATTGTATTTAATGACTCGCCTCTGCTCCTCCGCTCCTGGTTCTCATTGTATTTCATGACTCGCCTCTGCTCCTCTGCTCCTGGTCCTCATTGTATTTAATGACTCGCCTCTGCTCCTCCGCTCCTGGTTCTCATTGCATTTAATGACGCGTCTCTGCTCCTCCACTCCTGGTTCTCATTGTATTTAATGACTCGCCTCTGCTCCTCCGCTCCTGGTTCTCATTGTATTTATTGACTCATCTCTGCTCCTCCGCTCCTGGTTCTCATTGTATTTAATGACGTGTCTCTGCTCCTCTGCTCCTCGTTCTCATTGTATTTAATGACTCACCTCTGCTTCTCCGCTCCTGGTTCTGATTGTACTTAGTGACTCGTCTCTGCTCCTCCGCTCCTGGTTCTCATTTTATTTAATGACTCGCCTGTGCTCCTCCGCTCCTGGTTCTCATTGTATTTATTGACTCGTCTCTGCTCCTCCGCTCCTGGTTCTCATTGTATTTAATGACTCGTCTCTGCTCCTCCGCTCCTGGTTCTCATTGTATTTAATGACTCGCCTCTGCTCCTCCGCTCCTGGTTCTCATTGTATTTAATGACTCGCCTCTACTCTGACGCTCCTGGTTCTATGACTCGTCTCTGCTCCTCCGCTCCTGGTTCTCATTGTATTTAATGACTTGCCTCTGCTCCGACGCTCCTGGTTCTCATTGTATTTCATGACTCGCCTCTGCTCCGACGCTCCTGGTTCTATGACTCGTCTCTGCTCCTCCGCTCCTGGTTCTCATTGTATTTAATGACTCACCTCTGCTGCTCCGCTCCTGGTTCTCATTGTATTTAATGACTCGCCTCTGCTCCGACGCTCCTGGTTCTATAACTCGTCTCTACTCCTCCGCTCCTGCTTCTCAGTGTATTTAATGACTCGCCTCTGCTCCTCTTATCCTGGTTCTCATTGCATTTAAAGACTTGCCTCTGCTCCGCCGCTCCTGGTTCTCATTGTATTTAATGACTCGTCTCTGCTCCTCTGCTCCTGGTTCTCATTGTATTTAATGACTCGCCTCTGCTCCTCCGCTCCTGGTTCTCATTGTATTTAATGACTCGTCTCTGCTCCTCCGCTCCTGGTTCTCATTGTATTTAATGACTTCTCTCTGCTCCTCCGCTCCTGGTTCTCATTGTATTTAATGACTCGCTTCTGCTCCTCCGCTCCTGGTTCTCATTGTATTTAATGACTCAACTCTGCTCTTCTGCTCCTGGTTCTCATTGTATTTAATGACTCGCCTCTGCTCCTTCGCTCCTGGTTCTCATTGTATTGAATGACTCGCCTCTGCTCCTCCGCTCCTTGTTCTCATTGTATTTAATGACGCGTCTCTGCTCCTCCGCTCCTCCGCTCCTGGTTCTCATAGTATTTAATGACTCGCCTCTGCTCCTCTGCTCCTGGTTCTCATTGTATTTAATGACTCGTCTCTGCTCCTCCACTCCTGGTTCTCATTGTATTTAATGACTCGTCTCTGCTCCTCCGCTCCTGGTTCTCATGGTATTTAATGACTCGCTTCTGCTCCTCTGTTCCTGGTTCTCATTGTATTTAATGACTCGCCTGTGCTCCTCCACTCCTGGTTCTCATTGTATTTAATGACTCGCCTGTGCTCCTCCACTCCTGGTTGTCATTGTATTTAATGACTTGTCTCTGCTCCTCCGCTCCTGGTTCTCATTGTATTTAATGACTCGCCTCTGCTCCTCTGCTCCTGGTTCTCATTGTATTTAATGACTCGTCTCTGCTCCTCCACTCCTGGTTCTCATTGTATTTAATGACTCGTCTCTGATCCTCCGCTACTGGTTCTCATTGTATTTAATGACTCGCCTCTGCTCCTCTGCTCCTGGTTCTCATTGTATTTAATGACTCGCCTGTGCTCCTCCACTCCTGGTTCTCATTGTATTTAATGACTCGCCTGTGCTCCTCCACTCCTGGTTCTCATTGTATTTAGTGACTTGTCTCTGATCCTCCGCTCCTGGTTCTCATTGTATTTAATGACTCGCCTCTGGTCCTCTGCTCCTGGTTCTCATTGTATTTAATGAATCGCCTCTGCTCCTCCGCTCCTGATTCTCATTCTATTAAATGACTTGTCTCTGCTCCTCCGCTCCTGGTTCTCATTGAATTTGATGACTCGTCTCTGCTCCTCCGCTCCTGGTTCTCATTGTATTTGATGACTCATCTCTGCTCCTCCGCTCCTGATTCTCATTGTATTTAATGACTTGTCTCTGCTCGTCCGCTCCTGGTTCTCATTGTATTTAATGACTCGCCTCTGCGCCTCCGCTCCTGGTTCTCATTGTATTTAATGACTCCTTTCTGCTCCTCCGCTCCTGGTTCTCATTGTATTTAATGACTCGTCTCTGCTCCTCCGCTCCTGGTTCTCATTGTATTTAATGACTCGCCTCCGCTCCTGGTTCTCATTGTATTTAATCACTCGTCCATGCTCGTCCGCTCCTGGTTCTCATTGTATTTAATGACTCGACTCTGCTCGCCCGCTCCTGGTTCATTGTATTTAATGACTCGCCTCTGCTCCTCTTCTCCAGGTTCTCATTGTATTTAATGACTCACATCAGCTTCTCCGCTCCTGGTTCTCATTGTATTTAATGACTCGTCTCTACTTCTCCGCTCCTGGTTCTCATTGTACTTAATGACTCGTCTCTGCTCCTCCGCTCCTGGTTCTCATTGAATTTGATGACTCGCCTCTGCTCCTCTGCTCCTGGTTCTCATTGTATTTTTTGACTCGCCTCTGCTCCTGGTTACATTGTATTTATTGACTCGCCTCTGCTCCTCCGCTAACACTTCTCATTGTATTTATTGACTCGTCTCTGCTCCTCCGCTCCTGGTTCTCATTGAATTTGATGACTCACCTCTGCTCCCCTGCTCCTGGTTCTCATTGTATTTAATGACTCGTCTCTGCTCCTCCGCGCCTGGTTCTCATTGTATTTGATGACTCATCTCTGCTCCTCTGCTCCTGTTTCTCATTGTACTTAATGACTCGCCTCTGCTCCTCCGCTCCTGGTTCTCATTGTATTTAATGACTTGTTTCTGCTCCTCCGCTCCTGGTTCTCATTGTATTTAATGACTCGTCTCTGCTCCTCTGCTCCTGGTTCTCATTGTATTTATTGACTCGCCTCTGCTCCTCCGCTCCTGCTTCTCATTGTATTTTTTGACTCGCCTCTGCTCCTGGTTACATTGTATTTATTGACTCGCCTCTGCTCCTCCGCTAACACTTCTCATTGTATTTATTGACTCGTCTCTGCTCCTCCGCTCCTGGTTCTCATTGAATTTGATGACTCACCTCTGCTCCCCTGCTCCTGGTTCTCATTGTATTTGATGACTTATCTCTGCTCCTCCGCTCCTGGTTCTCATTGTATTTAATGACTCGTCTCTGCTCCTCCGCTCCTGGTTCTCATTGTATTTGATGACTCACCTCTGCTCCTCCGCTCCTGGTTCTCATTGTATTTAATGACTTGTTTCTGCTCTTCCGCTCCTGGTTCTCATTGTATTTAATGAATCGTCTCTGCTCCTCTGCTCCTGGTTCTCATTGTATTTATTGACTCGCCTCTGCTCCTCCGCTCCTGGTTCTCATTGTATTTATTGACTCGCCTCTGCTCCTCCGCTCCTGTTTCTCATTGTATTTAAAGACTCGCCTCTGCTCCTCTGCTCCTGGTTCTCATTGTATTTAATGACTCGCCTCTGCTCCTACGCTCCTGGTTCTCATTGTATTTAATGACTCGTCTCTGCTCCTCCGCTCCTGGTTCTCATTGTAATTAATGACTCGCCTCTGCTCCTCCGCTCCTGGTTCTCATTGTATTTAATGACTTGTTTCTGCTCCTCCGCTCCTGGTTCTCATTGTATTTAATGACGCGTCTCTGCTCCTCCGCTCCTGGTTCTCATTGTATTTAGTGACTCGCCTCTGCTCCTCCGCTCCTGGTTCTCATTGTATTTAATGACTCGTCTCTGCTCCTGGTTCTCATGGTATTTAATGACTCGCCTCTGCTCCTCCGCTCCTGGTTCTCATTGTATTTAATGACGCGTCTCTGCTCCTCCGCTCCTCGTTCTCATTGTATTTAATGACTCACCTCTGCTTCTCCGCTCCTGGTTCTGATTGTATTTAATGACTCGTCTCTACTCCTCCGCTCCTGGTTCTCATTGTATTTAATGACTCGTCTCTGCTCCTCCGCTCCTGGTTCTCATTGAATTTGATGACTCGCCTCTGCTCCTCTGCTCCTGGTTCTCATTGTATTTGATGACTCATCTCTGCTCCTCCGCTCCTGGTTCTCATTGTATTTAATGACTCGTCTCTGCTCCTCCGCGCCTAGTTCTCATTGTATTTGATGACTCATCTCTGCTCCTCCGCTCCTGTTTCTCATTGTATTTAATGACTCGCCTCTGCTCCTCCGCTCCTGGTTCTCATTGTATTTAATGACTCGTTTCTGCTCCTCCGCTCCTGGTTCTCATTGTATTTAATGACTCGTCTCTGCTCCTCTGCTCCTGGTTCTCATTGTATTTATTGACTCGCCTCTGCTCCTCCGCTCCTGCTTCTCATTGTATTTTATGACTCGCCTCTGCTCCTCCGCTCCTGGTTCTCATTGTATTTATTGACTCACCTCTGCTCCTCCGCTACTGCTTCTCATTGTATTTATTGACTCGTCTCTGCTCCTCCACTCCTGGTTCTCATTGAATTTGATGACTCGCCTCTGCTCCTCTGCTCCTGGTTCTCATTGTATTTGATGACTCATCTCTGCTCCTCTGCTCCTGGTTCTCATTGTATTTAATGACTCGCCTCTGCTCCTCCGCTCCTGGTTCTCATTGTATTTAATGACTTGTTTCTGCTCCTCCGCTCCTGGTTCTCATTGTATTTAATGAATCGTCTCTGCTCCTCTGCTCCTGGTTCTCATGGTATTTAATGACTCGCCTCTGCTCCTCCGCTCCTGGTTCTCATTGTATTTAATGACGCGTCTCTGCTCCTCCGCTCCTCGTTCTCATTGTATTTAATGACTCACCTCTGCTTCTCCGCTCCTGGTTCTGATTGTATTTAATGACTCGTCTCTACTTCTCCGCTCCTGGTTCTCATTGTACTTAATGACTCGTCTCTGCTCCTCCGCTCCTGGTTCTCATTGAATTTGATGACTCGCCTCTGCTCCTCTGCTCCTGGTTCTCATTGTATTTGATGACTCATCTCTGCTCCTCCGCTCCTGGTTCTCATTGTATTTAATGACTCGTCTCTGCTCCTCCGCGCCTGGTTCTCATTGTATTTGATGACTCATCTCTGCTCCTCCGCTCCTGTTTCTCATTGTACTTAATGACTCGCCTCTGCTCCTCCGCTCCTGGTTCTCATTGTATTTAATGACTTGTTTCTGCTCCTCCGCTCCTGGTTCTCATTGCATTTAATGACTCGTCTCTGCTCCTCTGCTCCTGGTTCTCATTGTATTTATTGACTCGCCTCGGCTCCTCCGCTCCTGCTTCTCATTGTATTTTTTGACTCGCCTCTGCTCCTGGTTATCATTGTATTTATTGACTCGCCTCTGCTCCTCCGCTAACACTTCTCATTGTATTTATTGACTCGTCTCTGCTCCTCCGCTCCTGGTTCTCATTGAATTTGATGACTCACCTCTGCTCCTCTGCTCCTGGTTCTCATTGTATTTGATGACTCATCTCTGCTCCTCCGCTCCTGGTTCTCATTGTATTTAATGACTCGTCTCTGCTCCTCCGCTCCTGGTTCTCATTGTATTTGATGACTCGCCTCTGCTCCTCCGCTCCTGGTTCTCATTGTATTTAATGACTTGTTTCTGCTCCTCCGCTCCTGGTTCTCATTGTATTTAATGAATCGTCTCTGCTCCTCTGCTCCTGGTTCTCATTGTATTTATTGACTCGCCTCTGCTCCTCCGCTCCTGGTTCTCATTGTATTTATTGACTCGCCTCTGCTCCTCCGCTCCTGTTTCTCATTGTATTTAAAGACTCGCCTCTGCTCCTCTGCTCCTGGTTCTCATTGTATTTAATGACTCGCCTCTGCTCCTACGCTCCTGGTTCTCATTGTATTTAATGACTCGTCTCTGCTCCTCCGCTCCTGGTTCTCATTGTATTTAATGACTCGCCTCTGCTCCTCCGCTCCTGGTTCTCATTGTATTTAATGACTTGTTTCTGCTCCTCCGCTCCTGGTTCTCATTGTATTTAGTGACTCGCCTCTGCTCCTCCGCTCCTGGTTCTCATTGTATTTAATGACTCGTCTCTGCTCCTGGTTCTCATGGTATTTAATGACTCGCCTCTGCTCCTCCGCTCCTGGTTCTCATTGTATTTAATGACGCGTCTCTGCTCCTCCGCTCCTCGTTCTCATTGTATTTAATGACTCACCTCTGCTTCTCCGCTCCTGGTTCTGATTGTATTTAATGACTCGTCTCTACTCCTCCGCTCCTGGTTCTCATTGTATTTAATGACTCGTCTCTGCTCCTCCGCTCCTGGTTCTCATTGAATTTGATGACTCGCCTCTGCTCCTCTGCTCCTGGTTCTCATTGTATTTGATGACTCATCTCTGCTCCTCCGCTCCTGGTTCTCATTGTATTTAATGACTCGTCTCTGCTCCTCCGCGCCTAGTTCTCATTGTATTTGATGACTCATCTCTGCTCCTCCGCTCCTGGTTCTCATTGTATTTAATGACTCGCCTCTGCTCCTCCGCTCCTGGTTCTCATTGTATTTAATGACTCGCCTCTGCTCCTCCGCTCCTGGTTCTCATTGTATTTCATGACTCGCCTCTGCTCCTCTGCTCCTGGTCCTCATTGTATTTAATGACTCGCCTCTGCTCCTCCGCTCCTGGTTCTCATTGCATTTAATGACGCGTCTCTCCTCCTCCACTCCTGGTTCTCATTGTATTTAATGACTCGCCTCTGCTCCTCCGCTCCTGGTTCTCATTGTATTTATTGACTCATCTCTGCTCCTCCGCTCCTGGTTCTCATTGTATTTAATGACGTGTCTCTGCTCCTCTGCTCCTCGTTCTCATTGTATTTAATGACTCACCTCTGCTTCTCCGCTCCTGGTTCTGATTGTACTTAGTGACTCGTCTCTGCTCCTCCGCTCCTGGTTCTCATTTTATTTCATGACTCGCCTCTGCTCCGACGCTCCTGGTTCTATGACTCGTCTCTGCTCCTCCGCTCCTGGTTCTCATTGTATTTAATGACTCACCTCTGCTGCTCCGCTCCTGGTTCTCATTGTATTTAATGACTCGCCTCTGCTCCGACGCTCCTGGTTCTATGACTCGTCTCTACTCCTCCGCTCCTGCTTCTCAGTGTATTTAATGACTCGCCACTGCTCCTCTAATCCTGGTTCTCATTGCATTTAAAGACTTGCCTCTGCTCCGCCGCTCCTGGTTCTCATTGTATTTAATGACTCGTCTCTGCTCCTCTGCTCCTGGTTCTCATTGTATTTAATGACTCGCCTCTGCTCCTCCGCTCCTGGTTCTCATTGTATTTAATGACTCGTCTCTGCTCCTCCGCTCCTGGTTCTCATTGTATTTAATGACTTCTCTCTGCTCCTCCGCTCCTGGTTCTCATTGTATTTAATGACTCGCTTCTGCTCCTCCGCTCCTGGTTCTCATTGTATTTAATGACTCAACTCTGCTCTTCTGCTCCTGGTTCTCATTGTATTTAATGACTCGCCTCTGCTCCTTCGCTCCTGGTTCTCATTGTATTTAATGACTCGCCTCTGCTCCACCGCTCCTTGTTCTCATTGTATTTAATGACGCGTCTCTGCTCCTCCGCTCCTCCGCTCCTGGTTCTCATAGTATTTAATGACTCGCCTCTGCTCCTCTGCTCCTGGTTCTCATTGTATTTAATGACTCGTCTCTGCTCCTCCACTCCTGGTTCTCATTGTATTTAATGACTCGTCTCTGCTCCTCCGCTCCTGGTTCTCATGGTATTTAATGACTCGCTTCTGCTCCTCTGTTCCTGGTTCTCATTGTATTTAATGACTCGCCTGTGCTCCTCCACTCCTGGTTCTCATTGTATTTAATGACTTGCCTGTGCTCCTCCACTCCTGGTTGTCATTGTATTTAATGACTTGTCTCTGCTCCTCCGCTCCTGGTTCTCATTGTATTTAATGACTCGCCTCTGCTCCTCTGCTCCTGGTTCTCATTGTATTTAATGACTCGTCTCTGCTCCTCCACTCCTGGTTCTCATTGTATTTAATGACTCGTCTCTGATCCTCCGCTACTGGTTCTCATTGTATTTAATGACTCGCCTCTGCTCCTCTGCTCCTGGTTCTCATTGTATTTAATGACTCGCCTGTGCTCCTCCACTCCTGGTTCTCATTGTATTTAGTGACTTGTCTCTGATCCTCCGCTCCTGGTTCTCATTGTATTTAATGACTCGCCTCTGGTCCTCTGCTCCTGGTTCTCATTGTATTTAATGAATCGCCTCTGCTCCTCCGCTCCTGATTCTCATTCTATTAAATGACTTGTCTCTGCTCCTCCGCTCCTGGTTCTCATTGAATTTGATGACTCGTCTCTGCTCCTCCGCTCCTGGTTCTCATTGTATTTGATGACTCATCTCTGCTCCTCCGCTCCTGATTCTCATTGTATTTAATGACTTGTCTCTGCTCGTCCGCTCCTGGTTCTCATTGTATTTAATGACTCGCCTCTGTGCCTCCGCTCCTGGTTCTCATTGTATTTAATGACTCCTTTCTGCTCCTCCGCTCCTGGTTCTCATTGTATTTAATGACTCGTCTCTGCTCCTCCGCTCCTGGTTCTCATTGTATTTAATGACTCGCCTCCGCTCCTGGTTCTCATTGTATTTAATCACTCGTCCATGCTCGTCCGCTCCTGGTTCTCATTGTATTTAATGACTCGACTCTGCTCGCCCGCTCCTGGTTCATTGTATTTAATGACTCGCCTCTGCTCCTCTGCTCCAGGTTCTCATTGTATTTAATGACTCACATCAGCTTCTCCGCTCCTGGTTCTCATTGTATTTAATGACTCGTCTCTACTTCTCCGCTCCTGGTTCTTATTGTACTTAATGACTCGTCTCTGCTCCTCCGCTCCTGGTTCTCATTGAATTTGATGACTCGCCTCTGCTCCTCTGTTCCTGGTTCTCATTGTATTTGATGACTCATCTCTGCTCCTCCGCTCCTGGTTCTCATTGTATTTAATGACTCGTCTCTGCTCCTCCGCGCCTGGTTCTCATTGTATTTGATGACTCATCTCTGCTCCTCCGCTCCTGTTTCTCATTGTACTTAATGACTCGCCTCTGCTCCTCCGCTCCTGGTTCTCATTGTATTTAATGACTTGTTTCTGCTCCTCCGCTCCTGGTTCTCATTGTATTTAATGACTCGTCTCTGCTCCTCTGCTCCTGGTTCTCATTGTATTTATTGACTCGCCTCTGCTCCTCCGCTCCTGCTTCTCATTGTATTTTTTGACTCGCCTCTGCTCCTGGTTCTCATTGTATTTATTGACTCGCCTCTGCTCCTCCGCTAACACTTCTCATTGTATTTATTGACTCGTCTCTGCTCCTCCGCTCCTGGTTCTCATTGAATTTGATGACTCACCTCTGCTCCTCTGCTCCTGGTTCTCATTGTATTTGATGACTCATCTCTGCTCCTCCGCTCCTGGTTCTCATTGTATTTAATGACTCGTCTCTGCTCCTCCGCTCCTGGTTCTCATTGTATTTGATGACTCGCCTCTGCTCCTCCGCTCCTGGTTCTCATTGTATTTAATGACTTGTTTCTGCTCCTCCGCTCCTGGTTCTCATTGTATTTAATGAATCGTCTCTGCTCCTCTGCTCCTGGTTCTCATTGTATTTATTGACTCGCCTCTGCTCCTCCGCTCCTGGTTCTCATTGTATTTATTGACTCGCCTCTGCTCCTCCGCTCCTGTTTCTCATTGTATTTAAAGACTCGCCTCTGCTCCTCTGCTCCTGGTTCTCATTGTATTTAATGACTCGCCTCTGCTCCTACGCTCCTGGTTCTCATTGTATTTAATGACTCGTCTCTGCTCCTCCGCTCCTGGTTCTCATTGTATTTAATGACTCGCCTCTGCTCCTCCGCTCCTGGTTCTCATTGTATTTAATGACTTGTTTCTGCTCCTCCGCTCCTGGTTCTCATTGTATTTAATGACGCGTCTCTGCTCCTCCGCTCCTGGTTCTCATTGTATTTAGTGACTCGCCTCTGCTCCTCCGCTCCTGGTTCTCATTGTATTTAATGACTCGTCTCTGCTCCTGGTTCTCATGGTATTTAATGACTCGCCTCTGCTCCTCCGCTCCTGGTTCTCATTGTATTTATTGACTCGCCTCTGCTCCTCCGCTCCTGCTTCTCATTGTATTTTATGACTCGCCTCTGCTCCTCCGCTCCTGGTTCTCATTGTATTTATTGACTCACCTCTGCTCCTCCGCTACTGCTTCTCATTGTATTTATTGACTCGTCTCTGCTCCTCCGCTCCTGGTTCTCATTGTATTTAATGACTCGCCTCTGCTCCTCCGCTCCTGGTTCTCATTGTATTTAATGACTCGTTTCTGCTCCTCCGCTCCTGGTTCTCATTGTATTTATTGACTCACCTCTGCTCCTCCGCTACTGCTTCTCATTGTATTTGATGACTCATCTCTGCTCCTCCGCTCCTGGTTCTCATTGTATTTAATGACTCGCCTCTGCTCCTCCGCTCCTGGTTCTCATTGTATTTAATGACTCGTTTCTGCTCCTCCGCTCCTGGTTCTCATTGTATTTAATGACTCGTCTCTGCTCCTCTGCTCCTGGTTCTCATTGTATTTATTGACTCGCCTCTGCTCCTCCGCTCCTGCTTCTCATTGTATTTTATGACTCGCCTCTGCTCCTCCGCTCCTGGTTCTCATTGTATTTATTGACTCACCTCTGCTCCTCCGCTACTGCTTCTCATTGTATTTATTGACTCGTCTCTGCTCCTCCGCTCCTGGTTCTCATTGAATTTGATGACTCGCCTCTGCTCCTCTGCTCCTGGTTCTCATTGTATTTGATGACTCATCTCTGCTCCTCCGCTCCTGGTTCTCATTGTATTTAATGACTCGCCTCTGCTCCTCCGCTCCTGGTTCTCATTGCATTTAATGACTTGTTTCTGCTCCTCCGCTCCTGGTTCTCATTGTATTTAATGAATCGTCTCTGCTCCTCTGCTCCTGGTTCTCATGGTATTTAATGACTCGCCTCTGCTCCTCCGCTCCTGGTTCTCATTGTATTTAATGACGCGTCTCTGCTCCTCCGCTCCTCGTTCTGATTGTATTTAATGACTCACCTCTGCTTCTCCGCTCCTGGTTCTGATTGTATTTAATGACTCGTCTCTACTTCTCCGCTCCTGGTTCTCATTGTACTTAATGACTCGTCTCTGCTCCTCCGCTCCTGGTTCTCATTGAATTTGATGACTCGCCTCTGCTCCTCTGCTCCTGGTTCTCATTGTATTTGATGACTCATCTCTGCTCCTCCGCTCCTGGTTCTCATTGTATTTAATGACTCGTCTCTGCTCCTCCGCGCCTGGTTCTCATTGTGTTTGATGACTCATCTCTGCTCCTCCGCTCCTGTTTCTCATTGTACTTAATGACTCGCCTCTGCTCCTCCGCTCCTGGTTCTCATTGTATTTAATGACTTGTTTCTGCTCCTCCGCTCCTGGTTCTCATTGCATTTAATGACTCGTCTCTGCTCCTCTGCTCCTGGTTCTCATTGTATTTATTGACTCGCCTCTGCTCCTCCGCTCCTGCTTCTCATTGTATTTTTTGACTCGCCTCTGCTCCTGGTTCTCATTGTATTTATTGACTCGCCTCTGCTCCTCCGCTAACACTTCTCATTGTATTTATTGACTCGTCTCTGCTCCTCCGCTCCTGGTTCTCATTGAATTTGATGACTCACCTCTGCTCCTCTGCTCCTGGTTCTCATTGTATTTGATGACTCATCTCTGCTCCTCCGCTCCTGGTTCTCATTGTATTTAATGACTCGTCTCTGCTCCTCCGCTCCTGGTTCTCATTGTATTTGATGACTCGCCTCTGCTCCTCCGCTCCTGGTTCTCATTGTATTTAATGACTTGTTTCTGCTCCTCCGCTCCTGGTTCTCATTGTATTTAATGAATCGTCTCTGCTCCTCTGCTCCTGGTTCTCATTGTATTTATTGACTCGCCTCTGCTCCTCCGCTCCTGGTTCTCATTGTATTTATTGACTCGCCTCTGCTCCTCCGCTCCTGTTTCTCATTGTATTTAAAGACTCGCCTCTGCTCCTCTGCTCCTGGTTCTCATTGTATTTAATGACTCGCCTCTGCTCTTACGCTCCTGGTTCTCATTGTATTTAATGACTCGTCTCTGCTCCTCCGCTCCTGGTTCTCATTGTATTTAATGACTCGCCTCTGCTCCTCCGCTCCTGGTTCTCATTGTATTTAATGACTTGTTTCTGCTCCTCCGCTGCTGGTTCTCATTGTATTTAATGACGCGTCTCTGCTCCTCCGCTCCTGGTTCTCATTGTATTTAGTGACTCGCCTCTGCTCCTCCGCTCCTGGTTCTCATTGTATTTAATGACTCGTCTCTGCTCCTGGTTCTCATGGTATTTAATGACTCGCCTCTGCTCCTCCGCTCCTGGTTCTCATTGTATTTAATGACGCGTCTCTGCTCCTCCGCTCCTCGTTCTCATTGTATTTAATGACTCACCTCTGCTTCTCCGCTCCTGGTTCTGATTGTATTTAATGACTCGTCTCTACTCCTCCGCTCCTGGTTCTCATTGTATTTAATGACTCGTCTCTGCTCCTCCGCTCCTGGTTCTCATTGAATTTGATGACTCGCCTCTGCTCCTCTGCTCCTGGTTCTCATTGTATTTGATGACTCATCTCTGCTCCTCCGCTCCTGGTTCTCATTGTATTTAATGACTCGTCTCTGCTCCTCCGCGCCTAGTTCTCATTGTATTTGATGACTCATCTCTGCTCCTCCGCTCCTGGTTCTCATTGTATTTAATGACTCGCCTCTGCTCCTCCGCTCCTGGTTCTCATTGTATTTAATGACTCGCCTCTGCTCCTCCGCTCCTGGTTCTCATTGTATTTCATGACTCGCCTCTGCTCCTCTGCTCCTGGTCCTCATTGTATTTAATGACTCGCCTCTGCTCCTCCGCTCCTGGTTCTCATTGCATTTAATGACGCGTCTCTGCTCCTCCACTCCTGGTTCTCATTGTATTTAATGACTCGCCTCTGCTCCTCCGCTCCTGGTTCTCATTGTATTTATTGACTCATCTCTGCTCCTCCGCTCCTGGTTCTCATTGTATTTAATGACGTGTCTCTGCTCCTCTGCTCCTCGTTCTCATTGTATTTAATGACTCACCTCTGCTTCTCCGCTCCTGGTTCTGATTGTACTTAGTGACTCGTCTCTGCTCCTCCGCTCCTGGTTCTCATTTTATTTAATGACTCGCCTGTGCTCCTCCACTCCTGGTTCTCATTGTATTTATTGACTCGTCTCTGCTCCTCCGCTCCTGGTTCTCATTGTATTTAATGACTCGTCTCTGCTCCTCCGCTCCTGGTTCTCATTGTATTTAATGACTCGCCTCTGCTCCTCCGCTCCTGTTTCTCATTGTATTTAATGACTCGCCTCTACTCTGACGCTCCTGGTTCTATGACTCGTCTCTGCTCCTCCGCTCCTGGTTCTCATTGTATTTAATGACTTGTTTCTGCTCCTCCGCTCCTGGTTCTCATTGTATTTAATGAATCGTCTCTGCTCCTCTGCTCCTGGTTCTCATTGTATTTATTGACTCGCCTCTGCTCCTCCGCTCCTGGTTCTCATTGTATTTATTGACTCGCCTCTGCTCCTCCGCTCCTGTTTCTCATTGTATTTAAAGACTCGCCTCTGCTCCTCTGCTCCTGGTTCTCATTGTATTTAATGACTCGCCTCTGCTCTTACGCTCCTGGTTCTCATTGTATTTAATGACTCGTCTCTGCTCCTCCGCTCCTGGTTCTCATTGTATTTAATGACTCGCCTCTGCTCCTCCGCTCCTGGTTCTCATTGTATTTAATGACTTGTTTCTGCTCCTCCGCTGCTGGTTCTCATTGTATTTAATGACGCGTCTCTGCTCCTCCGCTCCTGGTTCTCATTGTATTTAGTGACTCGCCTCTGCTCCTCCGCTCCTGGTTCTCATTGTATTTAATGACTCGTCTCTGCTCCTGGTTCTCATGGTATTTAATGACTCGCCTCTGCTCCTCCGCTCCTGGTTCTCATTGTATTTAATGACGCGTCTCTGCTCCTCCGCTCCTCGTTCTCATTGTATTTAATGACTCACCTCTGCTTCTCCGCTCCTGGTTCTGATTGTATTTAATGACTCGTCTCTACTCCTCCGCTCCTGGTTCTCATTGTATTTAATGACTCGTCTCTGCTCCTCCGCTCCTGGTTCTCATTGAATTTGATGACTCGCCTCTGCTCCTCTGCTCCTGGTTCTCATTGTATTTGATGACTCATCTCTGCTCCTCCGCTCCTGGTTCTCATTGTATTTAATGACTCGTCTCTGCTCCTCCGCGCCTAGTTCTCATTGTATTTGATGACTCATCTCTGCTCCTCCGCTCCTGGTTCTCATTGTATTTAATGACTCGCCTCTGCTCCTCCGCTCCTGGTTCTCATTGTATTTAATGACTCGCCTCTGCTCCTCCGCTCCTGGTTCTCATTGTATTTCATGACTCGCCTCTGCTCCTCTGCTCCTGGTCCTCATTGTATTTAATGACTCGCCTCTGCTCCTCCGCTCCTGGTTCTCATTGCATTTAATGACGCGTCTCTGCTCCTCCACTCCTGGTTCTCATTGTATTTAATGACTCGCCTCTGCTCCTCCGCTCCTGGTTCTCATTGTATTTATTGACTCATCTCTGCTCCTCCGCTCCTGGTTCTCATTGTATTTAATGACGTGTCTCTGCTCCTCTGCTCCTCGTTCTCATTGTATTTAATGACTCACCTCTGCTTCTCCGCTCCTGGTTCTGATTGTACTTAGTGACTCGTCTCTGCTCCTCCGCTCCTGGTTCTCATTTTATTTAATGACTCGCCTGTGCTCCTCCGCTCCTGGTTCTCATTGTATTTATTGACTCGTCTCTGCTCCTCCGCTCCTGGTTCTCATTGTATTTAATGACTCGTCTCTGCTCCTCCGCTCCTGGTTCTCATTGTATTTAATGACTCGCCTCTGCTCCTCCGCTCCTGGTTCTCATTGTATTTAATGACTCGCCTCTACTCTGACGCTCCTGGTTCTATGACTCGTCTCTGCTCCTCCGCTCCTGGTTCTCATTGTATTTAATGACTTGCCTCTGCTCCGACGCTCCTGGTTCTCATTGTATTTCATGACTCGCCTCTGCTCCGACGCTCCTGGTTCTATGACTCGTCTCTGCTCCTCCGCTCCTGGTTCTCATTGTATTTAATGACTCACCTCTGCTGCTCCGCTCCTGGTTCTCATTGTATTTAATGACTCGCCTCTGCTCCGACGCTCCTGGTTCTATAACTCGTCTCTACTCCTCCGCTCCTGCTTCTCAGTGTATTTAATGACTCGCCTCTGCTCCTCTTATCCTGGTTCTCATTGCATTTAAAGACTTGCCTCTGCTCCGCCGCTCCTGGTTCTCATTGTATTTAATGACTCGTCTCTGCTCCTCTGCTCCTGGTTCTCATTGTATTTAATGACTCGCCTCTGCTCCTCCGCTCCTGGTTCTCATTGTATTTAATGACTCGTCTCTGCTCCTCCGCTCCTGGTTCTCATTGTATTTAATGACTTCTCTCTGCTCCTCCGCTCCTGGTTCTCATTGTATTTAATGACTCGCTTCTGCTCCTCCGCTCCTGGTTCTCATTGTATTTAATGACTCAACTCTGCTCTTCTGCTCCTGGTTCTCATTGTATTTAATGACTCGCCTCTGCTCCTTCGCTCCTGGTTCTCATTGTATTGAATGACTCGCCTCTGCTCCTCCGCTCCTTGTTCTCATTGTATTTAATGACGCGTCTCTGCTCCTCCGCTCCTCCGCTCCTGGTTCTCATAGTATTTAATGACTCGCCTCTGCTCCTCTGCTCCTGGTTCTCATTGTATTTAATGACTCGTCTCTGCTCCTCCACTCCTGGTTCTCATTGTATTTAATGACTCGTCTCTGCTCCTCCGCTCCTGGTTCTCATGGTATTTAATGACTCGCTTCTGCTCCTCTGTTCCTGGTTCTCATTGTATTTAATGACTCGCCTGTGCTCCTCCACTCCTGGTTCTCATTGTATTTAATGACTCGCCTGTGCTCCTCCACTCCTGGTTGTCATTGTATTTAATGACTTGTCTCTGCTCCTCCGCTCCTGGTTCTCATTGTATTTAATGACTCGCCTCTGCTCCTCTGCTCCTGGTTCTCATTGTATTTAATGACTCGTCTCTGCTCCTCCACTCCTGGTTCTCATTGTATTTAATGACTCGTCTCTGATCCTCCGCTACTGGTTCTCATTGTATTTAATGACTCGCCTCTGCTCCTCTGCTCCTGGTTCTCATTGTATTTAATGACTCGCCTGTGCTCCTCCACTCCTGGTTCTCATTGTATTTAATGACTCGCCTGTGCTCCTCCACTCCTGGTTCTCATTGTATTTAGTGACTTGTCTCTGATCCTCCGCTCCTGGTTCTCATTGTATTTAATGACTCGCCTCTGGTCCTCTGCTCCTGGTTCTCATTGTATTTAATGAATCGCCTCTGCTCCTCCGCTCCTGATTCTCATTCTATTAAATGACTTGTCTCTGCTCCTCCGCTCCTGGTTCTCATTGAATTTGATGACTCGTCTCTGCTCCTCCGCTCCTGGTTCTCATTGTATTTGATGACTCATCTCTGCTCCTCCGCTCCTGATTCTCATTGTATTTAATGACTTGTCTCTGCTCGTCCGCTCCTGGTTCTCATTGTATTTAATGACTCGCCTCTGCGCCTCCGCTCCTGGTTCTCATTGTATTTAATGACTCCTTTCTGCTCCTCCGCTCCTGGTTCTCATTGTATTTAATGACTCGTCTCTGCTCCTCCGCTCCTGGTTCTCATTGTATTTAATGACTCGCCTCCGCTCCTGGTTCTCATTGTATTTAATCACTCGTCCATGCTCGTCCGCTCCTGGTTCTCATTGTATTTAATGACTCGACTCTGCTCGCCCGCTCCTGGTTCATTGTATTTAATGACTCGCCTCTGCTCCTCTTCTCCAGGTTCTCATTGTATTTAATGACTCACATCAGCTTCTCCGCTCCTGGTTCTCATTGTATTTAATGACTCGTCTCTACTTCTCCGCTCCTGGTTCTCATTGTACTTAATGACTCGTCTCTGCTCCTCCGCTCCTGGTTCTCATTGAATTTGATGACTCGCCTCTGCTCCTCTGCTCCTGGTTCTCATTGTATTTTTTGACTCGCCTCTGCTCCTGGTTACATTGTATTTATTGACTCGCCTCTGCTCCTCCGCTAACACTTCTCATTGTATTTATTGACTCGTCTCTGCTCCTCCGCTCCTGGTTCTCATTGAATTTGATGACTCACCTCTGCTCCCCTGCTCCTGGTTCTCATTGTATTTAATGACTCGTCTCTGCTCCTCCGCGCCTGGTTCTCATTGTATTTGATGACTCATCTCTGCTCCTCCGCTCCTGTTTCTCATTGTACTTAATGACTCGCCTCTGCTCCTCCGCTCCTGGTTCTCATTGTATTTAATGACTTGTTTCTGCTCCTCCGCTCCTGGTTCTCATTGTATTTAATGACTCGTCTCTGCTCCTCTGCTCCTGGTTCTCATTGTATTTATTGACTCGCCTCTGCTCCTCCGCTCCTGCTTCTCATTGTATTTTTTGACTCGCCTCTGCTCCTGGTTACATTGTATTTATTGACTCGCCTCTGCTCCTCCGCTAACACTTCTCATTGTATTTATTGACTCGTCTCTGCTCCTCCGCTCCTGGTTCTCATTGAATTTGATGACTCACCTCTGCTCCCCTGCTCCTGGTTCTCATTGTATTTGATGACTTATCTCTGCTCCTCCGCTCCTGGTTCTCATTGTATTTAATGACTCGTCTCTGCTCCTCCGCTCCTGGTTCTCATTGTATTTGATGACTCACCTCTGCTCCTCCGCTCCTGGTTCTCATTGTATTTAATGACTTGTTTCTGCTCTTCCGCTCCTGGTTCTCATTGTATTTAATGAATCGTCTCTGCTCCTCTGCTCCTGGTTCTCATTGTATTTATTGACTCGCCTCTGCTCCTCCGCTCCTGGTTCTCATTGTATTTATTGACTCGCCTCTGCTCCTCCGCTCCTGTTTCTCATTGTATTTAAAGACTCGCCTCTGCTCCTCTGCTCCTGGTTCTCATTGTATTTAATGACTCGCCTCTGCTCCTACGCTCCTGGTTCTCATTGTATTTAATGACTCGTCTCTGCTCCTCCGCTCCTGGTTCTCATTGTATTTAATGACTCGCCTCTGCTCCTCCGCTCCTGGTTCTCATTGTATTTAATGACTTGTTTCTGCTCCTCCGCTCCTGGTTCTCATTGTATTTAATGACGCGTCTCTGCTCCTCCGCTCCTGGTTCTCATTGTATTTAGTGACTCGCCTCTGCTCCTCCGCTCCTGGTTCTCATTGTATTTAATGACTCGTCTCTGCTCCTGGTTCTCATGGTATTTAATGACTCGCCTCTGCTCCTCCGCTCCTGGTTCTCATTGTATTTAATGACGCGTCTCTGCTCCTCCGCTCCTCGTTCTCATTGTATTTAATGACTCACCTCTGCTTCTCCGCTCCTGGTTCTGATTGTATTTAATGACTCGTCTCTACTCCTCCGCTCCTGGTTCTCATTGTATTTAATGACTCGTCTCTGCTCCTCCGCTCCTGGTTCTCATTGAATTTGATGACTCGCCTCTGCTCCTCTGCTCCTGGTTCTCATTGTATTTGATGACTCATCTCTGCTCCTCCGCTCCTGGTTCTCATTGTATTTAATGACTCGTCTCTGCTCCTCCGCGCCTAGTTCTCATTGTATTTGATGACTCATCTCTGCTCCTCCGCTCCTGTTTCTCATTGTATTTAATGACTCGCCTCTGCTCCTCCGCTCCTGGTTCTCATTGTATTTAATGACTCGTTTCTGCTCCTCCGCTCCTGGTTCTCATTGTATTTAATGACTCGTCTCTGCTCCTCTGCTCCTGGTTCTCATTGTATTTATTGACTCGCCTCTGCTCCTCCGCTCCTGCTTCTCATTGTATTTTATGACTCGCCTCTGCTCCTCCGCTCCTGGTTCTCATTGTATTTATTGACTCACCTCTGCTCCTCCGCTACTGCTTCTCATTGTATTTATTGACTCGTCTCTGCTCCTCCACTCCTGGTTCTCATTGAATTTGATGACTCGCCTCTGCTCCTCTGCTCCTGGTTCTCATTGTATTTGATGACTCATCTCTGCTCCTCTGCTCCTGGTTCTCATTGTATTTAATGACTCGCCTCTGCTCCTCCGCTCCTGGTTCTCATTGTATTTAATGACTTGTTTCTGCTCCTCCGCTCCTGGTTCTCATTGTATTTAATGAATCGTCTCTGCTCCTCTGCTCCTGGTTCTCATGGTATTTAATGACTCGCCTCTGCTCCTCCGCTCCTGGTTCTCATTGTATTTAATGACGCGTCTCTGCTCCTCCGCTCCTCGTTCTCATTGTATTTAATGACTCACCTCTGCTTCTCCGCTCCTGGTTCTGATTGTATTTAATGACTCGTCTCTACTTCTCCGCTCCTGGTTCTCATTGTACTTAATGACTCGTCTCTGCTCCTCCGCTCCTGGTTCTCATTGAATTTGATGACTCGCCTCTGCTCCTCTGCTCCTGGTTCTCATTGTATTTGATGACTCATCTCTGCTCCTCCGCTCCTGGTTCTCATTGTATTTAATGACTCGTCTCTGCTCCTCCGCGCCTGGTTCTCATTGTATTTGATGACTCATCTCTGCTCCTCCGCTCCTGTTTCTCATTGTACTTAATGACTCGCCTCTGCTCCTCCGCTCCTGGTTCTCATTGTATTTAATGACTTGTTTCTGCTCCTCCGCTCCTGGTTCTCATTGCATTTAATGACTCGTCTCTGCTCCTCTGCTCCTGGTTCTCATTGTATTTATTGACTCGCCTCGGCTCCTCCGCTCCTGCTTCTCATTGTATTTTTTGACTCGCCTCTGCTCCTGGTTATCATTGTATTTATTGACTCGCCTCTGCTCCTCCGCTAACACTTCTCATTGTATTTATTGACTCGTCTCTGCTCCTCCGCTCCTGGTTCTCATTGAATTTGATGACTCACCTCTGCTCCTCTGCTCCTGGTTCTCATTGTATTTGATGACTCATCTCTGCTCCTCCGCTCCTGGTTCTCATTGTATTTAATGACTCGTCTCTGCTCCTCCGCTCCTGGTTCTCATTGTATTTGATGACTCGCCTCTGCTCCTCCGCTCCTGGTTCTCATTGTATTTAATGACTTGTTTCTGCTCCTCCGCTCCTGGTTCTCATTGTATTTAATGAATCGTCTCTGCTCCTCTGCTCCTGGTTCTCATTGTATTTATTGACTCGCCTCTGCTCCTCCGCTCCTGGTTCTCATTGTATTTATTGACTCGCCTCTGCTCCTCCGCTCCTGTTTCTCATTGTATTTAAAGACTCGCCTCTGCTCCTCTGCTCCTGGTTCTCATTGTATTTAATGACTCGCCTCTGCTCCTACGCTCCTGGTTCTCATTGTATTTAATGACTCGTCTCTGCTCCTCCGCTCCTGGTTCTCATTGTATTTAATGACTCGCCTCTGCTCCTCCGCTCCTGGTTCTCATTGTATTTAATGACTTGTTTCTGCTCCTCCGCTCCTGGTTCTCATTGTATTTAGTGACTCGCCTCTGCTCCTCCGCTCCTGGTTCTCATTGTATTTAATGACTCGTCTCTGCTCCTGGTTCTCATGGTATTTAATGACTCGCCTCTGCTCCTCCGCTCCTGGTTCTCATTGTATTTAATGACGCGTCTCTGCTCCTCCGCTCCTCGTTCTCATTGTATTTAATGACTCACCTCTGCTTCTCCGCTCCTGGTTCTGATTGTATTTAATGACTCGTCTCTACTCCTCCGCTCCTGGTTCTCATTGTATTTAATGACTCGTCTCTGCTCCTCCGCTCCTGGTTCTCATTGAATTTGATGACTCGCCTCTGCTCCTCTGCTCCTGGTTCTCATTGTATTTGATGACTCATCTCTGCTCCTCCGCTCCTGGTTCTCATTGTATTTAATGACTCGTCTCTGCTCCTCCGCGCCTAGTTCTCATTGTATTTGATGACTCATCTCTGCTCCTCCGCTCCTGGTTCTCATTGTATTTAATGACTCGCCTCTGCTCCTCCGCTCCTGGTTCTCATTGTATTTAATGACTCGTTTCTGCTCCTCCGCTCCTGGTTCTCATTGTATTTAATGACTCGTCTCTGCTCCTCCGCTCCTGGTTCTCATTGTATTTATTGACTCGCCTCTGCTCCTCCGCTCCTGCTTCTCATTGTATTTTATGACTCGCCTCTGCTCCTCCGCTCCTGGTTCTCATTGTATTTATTGACTCACCTCTGCTCCTCCGCTACTGCTTCTCATTGTATTTATTGACTCGTCTCTGCTCCTCCGCTCCTGGTTCTCATTGAATTTGATGACTCGCCTCTGCTCCTCTGCTCCTGGTTCTCATTGTATTTGATGACTCATCTCTGCTCCTCCGCTCCTGGTTCTCATTGTATTTAATGACTCGTCTCTGCTCCTCCGCTCCTGGTTCTCATTGTATTTAATGACTCGCCTCTGCTCCTCCGCTCCTGGTTCTCATTGTATTTAATGACTTGTTTCTGCTCCTCCGCTCCTGGTTCTCATTGTATTTAATGAATCGTCTCTGCTCCTCTGCTCCTGGTTCTCATTGTATTTATTGACTCGCCTCTGCTCCTCCGCTCCTGGTTCTCATTGTATTTATTGACTCGCCTCTGCTCCTCCGCTCCTGCTTCTCATTGTATTTTATGACTCGCCTCTGCTCTTTCGCTCCTGGTTCTCATTGTATTTAATGACTCATCTCTGCTCCTCTGCTCCTGGTTCTCATTGTATTTATTGACTCGCCTCTGCTCCTCCGCTCCAGGTTCTCATTGTATTTAATGACTTGCCTCTCCTCCTCCGCTCCTGTTTCTCATTGTATTTTATGACTCACCTCTGCTCCTCCGCTCCTGGTTCTCATTGTATTTAATGACTCGCCTCTGCTCCTCCGCTCCTGGTTCTCATTGTATTTAATGACTCGTCTCTGCTCCTCTGCTCCTGGTTCTCATTGTATTTAATGACTCGCCTGTGCTCCTCCGCTCCTGGTTCTCATTGTATTTATTGACTCCCCTCTGCTCCTCCGCTCCTGGTTCTCATTGTATTTCATGACTTGCCTCTGCTTCTCAGCTCCTGGTTCTCATTGTATTTCATGACTCGTCTCTGCTCCTCTGGTCCTCGTTCTCATTGTATTTAATGACTCACCTCTGCTTCTCCGCTCCTGGTTCTGATTGTATTTAATGACTCATCTCTGCTCCTCCGCTCCTGGTTCTCATTGTATTTAATGACTCGCCTCTGCTCCTCTGCTCCTGGTTCTCATTGTATTTAATGACTCGCCTCTGCTCCTGCTTCTCATTGTATTTAATGACTCGTCTCTGCTCCTCCGCTCCTGGTTCTCATTGTATTTGATGACTCGCCTCTGCTCCTCCGCTCCTGGTTCTCATTGTATTTAATGACTCGCCTCTGCTCCTCCGCTCCTGGTTCTCATTGTATTTAATCACTCGTCTCTGCTCCTCCGCTCGTGGTTCTCATTGTATTTAATGACTCGCCTCTGCTCCTCCGCTCCTGGTTCTCATTGTATTTAATCACTCGTCTCTGCTCCTCCGCTCCTGTTTCTCATTGTATTTAATGACTCGCCTCTGCTCCTCCGCTCCAGGTTCTCATTGTATTTAATGACTCGCCTCTGCTCCTCCGCTCCTGGTTCTCATTGTATTTAATGACTCGCCTATGCTCCTCCGCTCCTGGTTCTCATTGTATTTAATGACTCGCCTCTGCTCCTCTGCTCCTGGTTCTCATTGTATTTAATGACTCGCCGCTAATCCTCCGCTCCAGGTTCTCATTGTATTTATTGACTCGCCTCTGCTCCTCCGCTACTGCTTCTCATTGTATTTATTGACTCGTCTCTGCTCCTCCGCTCCTGGTTCTCATTGTATTTAATGACTCGCCTCTGCTCCTCCGCTCCTGGTTCTCATTGTATTTAATGACTCGTTTCTGCTCCTCCGCTCCTGGTTCTCATTGTATTTATTGACTCACCTCTGCTCCTCCGCTACTGCTTCTCATTGTATTTGATGACTCATCTCTGCTCCTCCGCTCCTGGTTCTCATTGTATTTAATGACTCGCCTCTGCTCCTCCGCTCCTGGTTCTCATTGTATTTAATGACTCGTTTCTGCTCCTCCGCTCCTGGTTCTCATTGTATTTAATGACTCGTCTCTGCTCCTCTGCTCCTGGTTCTCATTGTATTTATTGACTCGCCTCTGCTCCTCCGCTCCTGCTTCTCATTGTATTTTATGACTCGCCTCTGCTCCTCCGCTCCTGGTTCTCATTGTATTTATTGACTCACCTCTGCTCCTCCGCTACTGCTTCTCATTGTATTTATTGACTCGTCTCTGCTCCTCCGCTCCTGGTTCTCATTGAATTTGATGACTCGCCTCTGCTCCTCTGCTCCTGGTTCTCATTGTATTTGATGACTCATCTCTGCTCCTCCGCTCCTGGTTCTCATTGTATTTAATGACTCGCCTCTGCTCCTCCGCTCCTGGTTCTCATTGCATTTAATGACTTGTTTCTGCTCCTCCGCTCCTGGTTCTCATTGTATTTAATGAATCGTCTCTGCTCCTCTGCTCCTGGTTCTCATGGTATTTAATGACTCGCCTCTGCTCCTCCGCTCCTGGTTCTCATTGTATTTAATGACGCGTCTCTGCTCCTCCGCTCCTCGTTCTGATTGTATTTAATGACTCACCTCTGCTTCTCCGCTCCTGGTTCTGATTGTATTTAATGACTCGTCTCTACTTCTCCGCTCCTGGTTCTCATTGTACTTAATGACTCGTCTCTGCTCCTCCGCTCCTGGTTCTCATTGAATTTGATGACTCGCCTCTGCTCCTCTGCTCCTGGTTCTCATTGTATTTGATGACTCATCTCTGCTCCTCCGCTCCTGGTTCTCATTGTATTTAATGACTCGTCTCTGCTCCTCCGCGCCTGGTTCTCATTGTGTTTGATGACTCATCTCTGCTCCTCCGCTCCTGTTTCTCATTGTACTTAATGACTCGCCTCTGCTCCTCCGCTCCTGGTTCTCATTGTATTTAATGACTTGTTTCTGCTCCTCCGCTCCTGGTTCTCATTGCATTTAATGACTCGTCTCTGCTCCTCTGCTCCTGGTTCTCATTGTATTTATTGACTCGCCTCTGCTCCTCCGCTCCTGCTTCTCATTGTATTTTTTGACTCGCCTCTGCTCCTGGTTCTCATTATATTTATTGACTCGCCTCTGCTCCTCCGCTAACACTTCTCATTGTATTTATTGACTCGTCTCTGCTCCTCCGCTCCTGGTTCTCATTGAATTTGATGACTCACCTCTGCTCCTCTGCTCCTGGTTCTCATTGTATTTGATGACTCATCTCTGCTCCTCCGCTCCTGGTTCTCATTGTATTTAATGACTCGTCTCTGCTCCTCCGCTCCTGGTTCTCATTGTATTTGATGACTCGCCTCTGCTCCTCCGCTCCTGGTTCTCATTGTATTTAATGACTTGTTTCTGCTCCTCCGCTCCTGGTTCTCATTGTATTTAATGAATCGTCTCTGCTCCTCTGCTCCTGGTTCTCATTGTATTTATTGACTCGCCTCTGCTCCTCCGCTCCTGGTTCTCATTGTATTTATTGACTCGCCTCTGCTCCTCCGCTCCTGTTTCTCATTGTATTTAAAGACTCGCCTCTGCTCCTCTGCTCCTGGTTCTCATTGTATTTAATGACTCGCCTCTGCTCTTACGCTCCTGGTTCTCATTGTATTTAATGACTCGTCTCTGCTCCTCCGCTCCTGGTTCTCATTGTATTTAATGACTCGCCTCTGCTCCTCCGCTCCTGGTTCTCATTGTATTTAATGACTTGTTTCTGCTCCTCCGCTGCTGGTTCTCATTGTATTTAATGACGCGTCTCTGCTCCTCCGCTCCTGGTTCTCATTGTATTTAGTGACTCGCCTCTGCTCCTCCGCTCCTGGTTCTCATTGTATTTAATGACTCGTCTCTGCTCCTGGTTCTCATGGTATTTAATGACTCGCCTCTGCTCCTCCGCTCCTGGTTCTCATTGTATTTAATGACGCGTCTCTGCTCCTCCGCTCCTCGTTCTCATTGTATTTAATGACTCACCTCTGCTTCTCCGCTCCTGGTTCTGATTGTATTTAATGACTCGTCTCTACTTCTCCGCTCCTGGTTCTCATTGTACTTAATGACTCGTCTCTGCTCCTCCGCTCCTGGTTCTCATTGAATTTGATGACTCGCCTCTGCTCCTCTGCTCCTGGTTCTCATTGTATTTGATGACTCATCTCTGCTCCTCCGCTCCTGGTTCTCATTGTATTTAATGACTCGTCTCTGCTCCTCCGCTCCTATTTCTCATTGTACTTAATGACTCGCCTCTGCTCCTCCGCTCCTGGTTCTCATTGTATTTAATGACTTGTTTCTGCTCCTCCGCTCCTGGTTCTCATTGCATTTAATGACTCGTCTCTGCTCCTCTGCTCCTGGTTCTCATTGTATTTATTGACTCGCCTCTGCTCCTCCGCTCCTGCTTCTCATTGTATTTTTTGACTCGCCTCTGCTCCTGGTTCTCATTGTATTTATTGACTCGCCTCTGCTCCTCCGCTAACACTTCTCATTGTATTTATTGACTCGTCTCTGCTCCTCCGCTCCTGGTTCTCATTGAATTTGATGACTCACCTCTGCTCCTCTGCTCCTGGTTCTCATTGTATTTGATGACTCATCTCTGCTCCTCCGCTCCTGGTTCTCATTGTATTTAATGACTCGTCTCTGCTCCTCCGCTCCTGGTTCTCATTGTATTTGATGACTCGCCTCTGCTCCTCCGCTCCTGGTTCTCATTGTATTTAATGACTTGTTTCTGCTCCTCCGCTCCTGGTTCTCATTGTATTTAATGAATCGTCTCTGCTCCTCTGCTCCTGGTTCTCATTGTATTTATTGACTCGCCTCTGCTCCTCCGCTCCTGGTTCTCATTGTATTTATTGACTCGCCTCTGCTCCTCCGCTCCTGTTTCTCATTGTATTTAAAGACTCGCCTCTGCTCCTCTGCTCCTGGTTCTCATTGTATTTAATGACTCGCCTCTGCTCCTACGCTCCTGGTTCTCATTGTATTTAATGACTCGTCTCTGCTCCTCCGCTCCTGGTTCTCATTGTATTTAATGACTCGCCTCTGCTCCTCCGCTCCTGGTTCTCATTGTATTTAATGACTTGTTTCTGCTCCTCCGCTCCTGGTTCTCATTGTATTTAATGACGCGTCTCTGCTCCTCCGCTCCTGGTTCTCATTGTATTTAGTGACTCGCCTCTGCTCCTCCGCTCCTGGTTCTCATTGTATTTAATGACTCGTCTCTGCTCCTGGTTCTCATGGTATTTAATGACTCGCCTCTGCTCCTCCGCTCCTGGTTCTCATTGTATTTAATGACGCGTCTCTGCTCCTCCGCTCCTCGTTCTCATTGTATTTAATGACTCACCTCTGCTTCTCCGCTCCTGGTTCTGATTGTATTTAATGACTCATCTCTACTCCTCCGCTCCTGGTTCTCATTGTATTTAATGACTCGTCTCTGCTCCTCCGCTCCTGGTTCTCATTGAATTTGATGACTCGCCTCTGCTCCTCTGCTCCTGGTTCTCATTGTATTTGATGACTCATCTCTGCTCCTCCGCTCCTGGTTCTCATTGTATTTAATGACTCGTCTCTGCTCCTCCGCGCCTAGTTCTCATTGTATTTGATGACTCATCTCTGCTCCTCCGCTCCTGGTTCTCATTGTATTTAATGACTCGCCTCTGCTCCTCCGCTCCTGGTTCTCATTGTATTTAATGACTCGCCTCTGCTCCTCCGCTCCTGGTTCTCATTGTATTTCATGACTCGCCTCTGCTCCTCTGCTCCTGGTCCTCATTGTATTTAATGACTCGCCTCTGCTCCTCCGCTCCTGGTTCTCATTGCATTTAATGACGCGTCTCTCCTCCTCCACTCCTGGTTCTCATTGTATTTAATGACTCGCCTCTGCTCCTCCGCTCCTGGTTCTCATTGTATTTATTGACTCATCTCTGCTCCTCCGCTCCTGGTTCTCATTGTATTTAATGACGTGTCTCTGCTCCTCTGCTCCTCGTTCTCATTGTATTTAATGACTCACCTCTGCTTCTCCGCTCCTGGTTCTGATTGTACTTAGTGACTCGTCTCTGCTCCTCCGCTCCTGGTTCTCATTTTATTTCATGACTCGCCTCTGCTCCGACGCTCCTGGTTCTATGACTCGTCTCTGCTCCTCCGCTCCTGGTTCTCATTGTATTTAATGACTCACCTCTGCTGCTCCGCTCCTGGTTCTCATTGTATTTAATGACTCGCCTCTGCTCCGACGCTCCTGGTTCTATGACTCGTCTCTACTCCTCCGCTCCTGCTTCTCAGTGTATTTAATGACTCGCCACTGCTCCTCTAATCCTGGTTCTCATTGCATTTAAAGACTTGCCTCTGCTCCGCCGCTCCTGGTTCTCATTGTATTTAATGACTCGTCTCTGCTCCTCTGCTCCTGGTTCTCATTGTATTTAATGACTCGCCTCTGCTCCTCCGCTCCTGGTTCTCATTGTATTTAATGACTCGTCTCTGCTCCTCCGCTCCTGGTTCTCATTGTATTTAATGACTTCTCTCTGCTCCTCCGCTCCTGGTTCTCATTGTATTTAATGACTCGCTTCTGCTCCTCCGCTCCTGGTTCTCATTGTATTTAATGACTCAACTCTGCTCTTCTGCTCCTGGTTCTCATTGTATTTAATGACTCGCCTCTGCTCCTTCGCTCCTGGTTCTCATTGTATTTAATGACTCGCCTCTGCTCCACCGCTCCTTGTTCTCATTGTATTTAATGACGCGTCTCTGCTCCTCCGCTCCTCCACTCCTGGTTCTCATAGTATTTAATGACTCGCCTCTGCTCCTCTGCTCCTGGTTCTCATTGTATTTAATGACTCGTCTCTGCTCCTCCACTCCTGGTTCTCATTGTATTTAATGACTCGTCTCTGCTCCTCCGCTCCTGGTTCTCATGGTATTTAATGACTCGCTTCTGCTCCTCTGTTCCTGGTTCTCATTGTATTTAATGACTCGCCTGTGCTCCTCCACTCCTGGTTCTCATTGTATTTAATGACTTGCCTGTGCTCCTCCACTCCTGGTTGTCATTGTATTTAATGACTTGTCTCTGCTCCTCCGCTCCTGGTTCTCATTGTATTTAATGACTCGCCTCTGCTCCTCTGCTCCTGGTTCTCATTGTATTTAATGACTCGTCTCTGCTCCTCCACTCCTGGTTCTCATTGTATTTAATGACTCGTCTCTGATCCTCCGCTACTGGTTCTCATTGTATTTAATGACTCGCCTCTGCTCCTCTGCTCCTGGTTCTCATTGTATTTAATGACTCGCCTGTGCTCCTCCACTCCTGGTTCTCATTGTATTTAGTGACTTGTCTCTGATCCTCCGCTCCTGGTTCTCATTGTATTTAATGACTCGCCTCTGGTCCTCTGCTCCTGGTTCTCATTGTATTTAATGAATCGCCTCTGCTCCTCCGCTCCTGATTCTCATTCTATTAAATGACTTGTCTCTGCTCCTCCGCTCCTGGTTCTCATTGAATTTGATGACTCGTCTCTGCTCCTCCGCTCCTGGTTCTCATTGTATTTGATGACTCATCTCTGCTCCTCCGCTCCTGATTCTCATTGTATTTAATGACTTGTCTCTGCTCGTCCGCTCCTGGTTCTCATTGTATTTAATGACTCGCCTCTGCGCCTCCGCTCCTGGTTCTCATTGTATTTAATGACTCCTTTCTGCTCCTCCGCTCCTGGTTCTCATTGTATTTAATGACTCGTCTCTGCTCCTCCGCTCCTGGTTCTCATTGTATTTAATGACTCGCCTCCGCTCCTGGTTCTCATTGTATTTAATCACTCGTCCATGCTCGTCCGCTCCTGGTTCTCATTGTATTTAATGACTCGACTCTGCTCGCCCGCTCCTGGTTCATTGTATTTAATGACTCGCCTCTGCTCCTCTGCTCCAGGTTCTCATTGTATTTAATGACTCACATCAGCTTCTCCGCTCCTGGTTCTCATTGTATTTAATGACTCGTCTCTACTTCTCCGCTCCTGGTTCTTATTGTACTTAATGACTCGTCTCTGCTCCTCCGCTCCTGGTTCTCATTGAATTTGATGACTCGCCTCTGCTCCTCTGTTCCTGGTTCTCATTGTATTTGATGACTCATCTCTGCTCCTCCGCTCCTGGTTCTCATTGTATTTAATGACTCGTCTCTGCTCCTCCGCGCCTGGTTCTCATTGTATTTGATGACTCATCTCTGCTCCTCCGCTCCTGTTTCTCATTGTACTTAATGACTCGCCTCTGCTCCTCCGCTCCTGGTTCTCATTGTATTTAATGACTTGTTTCTGCTCCTCCGCTCCTGGTTCTCATTGTATTTAATGACTCGTCTCTGCTCCTCTGCTCCTGGTTCTCATTGTATTTATTGACTCGCCTCTGCTCCTCCGCTCCTGCTTCTCATTGTATTTTTTGACTCGCCTCTGCTCCTGGTTCTCATTGTATTTATTGACTCGCCTCTGCTCCTCCGCTAACACTTCTCATTGTATTTATTGACTCGTCTCTGCTCCTCCGCTCCTGGTTCTCATTGAATTTGATGACTCACCTCTGCTCCTCTGCTCCTGGTTCTCATTGTATTTGATGACTCATCTCTGCTCCTCCGCTCCTGGTTCTCATTGTATTTAATGACTCGTCTCTGCTCCTCCGCTCCTGGTTCTCATTGTATTTGATGACTCGCCTCTGCTCCTCCGCTCCTGGTTCTCATTGTATTTAATGACTTGTTTCTGCTCCTCCGCTCCTGGTTCTCATTGTATTTAATGAATCGTCTCTGCTCCTCTGCTCCTGGTTCTCATTGTATTTATTGACTCGCCTCTGCTCCTCCGCTCCTGGTTCTCATTGTATTTATTGACTCGCCTCTGCTCCTCCGCTCCTGTTTCTCATTGTATTTAAAGACTCGCCTCTGCTCCTCTGCTCCTGGTTCTCATTGTATTTAATGACTCGCCTCTGCTCCTACGCTCCTGGTTCTCATTGTATTTAATGACTCGTCTCTGCTCCTCCGCTCCTGGTTCTCATTGTATTTAATGACTCGCCTCTGCTCCTCCGCTCCTGGTTCTCATTGTATTTAATGACTTGTTTCTGCTCCTCCGCTCCTGGTTCTCATTGTATTTAATGACGCGTCTCTGCTCCTCCGCTCCTGGTTCTCATTGTATTTAGTGACTCGCCTCTGCTCCTCCGCTCCTGGTTCTCATTGTATTTAATGACTCGTCTCTGCTCCTGGTTCTCATGGTATTTAATGACTCGCCTCTGCTCCTCCGCTCCTGGTTCTCATTGTATTTATTGACTCGCCTCTGCTCCTCCGCTCCTGCTTCTCATTGTATTTTATGACTCGCCTCTGCTCCTCCGCTCCTGGTTCTCATTGTATTTATTGACTCACCTCTGCTCCTCCGCTACTGCTTCTCATTGTATTTATTGACTCGTCTCTGCTCCTCCGCTCCTGGTTCTCATTGTATTTAATGACTCGCCTCTGCTCCTCCGCTCCTGGTTCTCATTGTATTTAATGACTCGTTTCTGCTCCTCCGCTCCTGGTTCTCATTGTATTTATTGACTCACCTCTGCTCCTCCGCTACTGCTTCTCATTGTATTTGATGACTCATCTCTGCTCCTCCGCTCCTGGTTCTCATTGTATTTAATGACTCGCCTCTGCTCCTCCGCTCCTGGTTCTCATTGTATTTAATGACTCGTTTCTGCTCCTCCGCTCCTGGTTCTCATTGTATTTAATGACTCGTCTCTGCTCCTCTGCTCCTGGTTCTCATTGTATTTATTGACTCGCCTCTGCTCCTCCGCTCCTGCTTCTCATTGTATTTTATGACTCGCCTCTGCTCCTCCGCTCCTGGTTCTCATTGTATTTATTGACTCACCTCTGCTCCTCCGCTACTGCTTCTCATTGTATTTATTGACTCGTCTCTGCTCCTCCGCTCCTGGTTCTCATTGAATTTGATGACTCGCCTCTGCTCCTCTGCTCCTGGTTCTCATTGTATTTGATGACTCATCTCTGCTCCTCCGCTCCTGGTTCTCATTGTATTTAATGACTCGCCTCTGCTCCTCCGCTCCTGGTTCTCATTACATTTAATGACTTGTTTCTGCTCCTCCGCTCCTGGTTCTCATTGTATTTAATGAATCGTCTCTGCTCCTCTGCTCCTGGTTCTCATGGTATTTAATGACTCGCCTCTGCTCCTCCGCTCCTGGTTCTCATTGTATTTAATGACGCGTCTCTGCTCCTCCGCTCCTCGTTCTGATTGTATTTAATGACTCACCTCTGCTTCTCCGCTCCTGGTTCTGATTGTATTTAATGACTCGTCTCTACTTCTCCGCTCCTGGTTCTCATTGTACTTAATGACTCGTCTCTGCTCCTCCGCTCCTGGTTCTCATTGAATTTGATGACTCGCCTCTGCTCCTCTGCTCCTGGTTCTCATTGTATTTGATGACTCATCTCTGCTCCTCCGCTCCTGGTTCTCATTGTATTTAATGACTCGTCTCTGCTCCTCCGCGCCTGGTTCTCATTGTGTTTGATGACTCATCTCTGCTCCTCCGCTCCTGTTTCTCATTGTACTTAATGACTCGCCTCTGCTCCTCCGCTCCTGGTTCTCATTGTATTTAATGACTTGTTTCTGCTCCTCCGCTCCTGGTTCTCATTGCATTTAATGACTCGTCTCTGCTCCTCTGCTCCTGGTTCTCATTGTATTTATTGACTCGCCTCTGCTCCTCCGCTCCTGCTTCTCATTGTATTTTTTGACTCGCCTCTGCTCCTGGTTCTCATTGTATTTATTGACTCGCCTCTGCTCCTCCGCTAACACTTCTCATTGTATTTATTGACTCGTCTCTGCTCCTCCGCTCCTGGTTCTCATTGAATTTGATGACTCACCTCTGCTCCTCTGCTCCTGGTTCTCATTGTATTTGATGACTCATCTCTGCTCCTCCGCTCCTGGTTCTCATTGTATTTAATGACTCGTCTCTGCTCCTCCGCTCCTGGTTCTCATTGTATTTGATGACTCGCCTCTGCTCCTCCGCTCCTGGTTCTCATTGTATTTAATGACTTGTTTCTGCTCCTCCGCTCCTGGTTCTCATTGTATTTAATGAATCGTCTCTGCTCCTCTGCTCCTGGTTCTCATTGTATTTATTGACTCGCCTCTGCTCCTCCGCTCCTGGTTCTCATTGTATTTATTGACTCGCCTCTGCTCCTCCGCTCCTGTTTCTCATTGTATTTAAAGACTCGCCTCTGCTCCTCTGCTCCTGGTTCTCATTGTATTTAATGACTCGCCTCTGCTCTTACGCTCCTGGTTCTCATTGTATTTAATGACTCGTCTCTGCTCCTCCGCTCCTGGTTCTCATTGTATTTAATGACTCGCCTCTGCTCCTCCGCTCCTGGTTCTCATTGTATTTAATGACTTGTTTCTGCTCCTCCGCTGCTGGTTCTCATTGTATTTAATGACGCGTCTCTGCTCCTCCGCTCCTGGTTCTCATTGTATTTAGTGACTCGCCTCTGCTCCTCCGCTCCTGGTTCTCATTGTATTTAATGACTCGTCTCTGCTCCTGGTTCTCATGGTATTTAATGACTCGCCTCTGCTCCTCCGCTCCTGGTTCTCATTGTATTTAATGACGCGTCTCTGCTCCTCCGCTCCTCGTTCTCATTGTATTTAATGACTCACCTCTGCTTCTCCGCTCCTGGTTCTGATTGTATTTAATGACTCGTCTCTACTCCTCCGCTCCTGGTTCTCATTGTATTTAATGACTCGTCTCTGCTCCTCCGCTCCTGGTTCTCATTGAATTTGATGACTCGCCTCTGCTCCTCTGCTCCTGGTTCTCATTGTATTTGATGACTCATCTCTGCTCCTCCGCTCCTGGTTCTCATTGTATTTAATGACTCGTCTCTGCTCCTCCGCGCCTAGTTCTCATTGTATTTGATGACTCATCTCTGCTCCTCCGCTCCTGGTTCTCATTGTATTTAATGACTCGCCTCTGCTCCTCCGCTCCTGGTTCTCATTGTATTTAATGACTCGCCTCTGCTCCTCCGCTCCTGGTTCTCATTGTATTTCATGACTCGCCTCTGCTCCTCTGCTCCTGGTCCTCATTGTATTTAATGACTCGCCTCTGCTCCTCCGCTCCTGGTTCTCATTGCATTTAATGACGCGTCTCTGCTCCTCCACTCCTGGTTCTCATTGTATTTAATGACTCGCCTCTGCTCCTCCGCTCCTGGTTCTCATTGTATTTATTGACTCATCTCTGCTCCTCCGCTCCTGGTTCTCATTGTATTTAATGACGTGTCTCTGCTCCTCTGCTCCTCGTTCTCATTGTATTTAATGACTCACCTCTGCTTCTCCGCTCCTGGTTCTGATTGTACTTAGTGACTCGTCTCTGCTCCTCCGCTCCTGGTTCTCATTTTATTTAATGACTCGCCTGTGCTCCTCCGCTCCTGGTTCTCATTGTATTTATTGACTCGTCTCTGCTCCTCCGCTCCTGGTTCTCATTGTATTTAATGACTCGTCTCTGCTCCTCCGCTCCTGGTTCTCATTGTATTTAATGACTCGCCTCTGCTCCTCCGCTCCTGGTTCTCATTGTATTTAATGACTCGCCTCTACTCTGACGCTCCTGGTTCTATGACTCGTCTCTGCTCCTCCGCTCCTGGTTCTCATTGTATTTAATGACTTGCCTCTGCTCCGACGCTCCTGGTTCTCATTGTATTTCATGACTCGCCTCTGCTCCGACGCTCCTGGTTCTATGACTCGTCTCTGCTCCTCCGCTCCTGGTTCTCATTGTATTTAATGACTCACCTCTGCTGCTCCGCTCCTGGTTCTCATTGTATTTAATGACTCGCCTCTGCTCCGACGCTCCTGGTTCTATAACTCGTCTCTACTCCTCCGCTCCTGCTTCTCAGTGTATTTAATGACTCGCCTCTGCTCCTCTTATCCTGGTTCTCATTGCATTTAAAGACTTGCCTCTGCTCCGCCGCTCCTGGTTCTCATTGTATTTAATGACTCGTCTCTGCTCCTCTGCTCCTGGTTCTCATTGTATTTAATGACTCGCCTCTGCTCCTCCGCTCCTGGTTCTCATTGTATTTAATGACTCGTCTCTGCTCCTCCGCTCCTGGTTCTCATTGTATTTAATGACTTCTCTCTGCTCCTCCGCTCCTGGTTCTCATTGTATTTAATGACTCGCTTCTGCTCCTCCGCTCCTGGTTCTCATTGTATTTAATGACTCAACTCTGCTCTTCTGCTCCTGGTTCTCATTGTATTTAATGACTCGCCTCTGCTCCTTCGCTCCTGGTTCTCATTGTATTGAATGACTCGCCTCTGCTCCTCCGCTCCTTGTTCTCATTGTATTTAATGACGCGTCTCTGCTCCTCCGCTCCTCCGCTCCTGGTTCTCATAGTATTTAATGACTCGCCTCTGCTCCTCTGCTCCTGGTTCTCATTGTATTTAATGACTCGTCTCTGCTCCTCCACTCCTGGTTCTCATTGTATTTAATGACTCGTCTCTGCTCCTCCGCTCCTGGTTCTCATGGTATTTAATGACTCGCTTCTGCTCCTCTGTTCCTGGTTCTCATTGTATTTAATGACTCGCCTGTGCTCCTCCACTCCTGGTTCTCATTGTATTTAATGACTCGCCTGTGCTCCTCCACTCCTGGTTGTCATTGTATTTAATGACTTGTCTCTGCTCCTCCGCTCCTGGTTCTCATTGTATTTAATGACTCGCCTCTGCTCCTCTGCTCCTGGTTCTCATTGTATTTAATGACTCGTCTCTGCTCCTCCACTCCTGGTTCTCATTGTATTTAATGACTCGTCTCTGATCCTCCGCTACTGGTTCTCATTGTATTTAATGACTCGCCTCTGCTCCTCTGCTCCTGGTTCTCATTGTATTTAATGACTCGCCTGTGCTCCTCCACTCCTGGTTCTCATTGTATTTAATGACTCGCCTGTGCTCCTCCACTCCTGGTTCTCATTGTATTTAGTGACTTGTGTCTGATCCTCCGCTCCTGGTTCTCATTGTATTTAATGACTCGCCTCTGGTCCTCTGCTCCTGGTTCTCATTGTATTTAATGAATCGCCTCTGCTCCTCCGCTCCTGATTCTCATTCTATTAAATGACTTGTCTCTGCTCCTCCGCTCCTGGTTCTCATTGAATTTGATGACTCGTCTCTGCTCCTCCGCTCCTGGTTCTCATTGTATTTGATGACTCATCTCTGCTCCTCCGCTCCTGATTCTCATTGTATTTAATGACTTGTCTCTGCTCGTCCGCTCCTGGTTCTCATTGTATTTAATGACTCGCCTCTGCGCCTCCGCTCCTGGTTCTCATTGTATTTAATGACTCCTTTCTGCTCCTCCGCTCCTGGTTCTCATTGTATTTAATGACTCGTCTCTGCTCCTCCGCTCCTGGTTCTCATTGTATTTAATGACTCGCCTCCGCTCCTGGTTCTCATTGTATTTAATCACTCGTCCATGCTCGTCCGCTCCTGGTTCTCATTGTATTTAATGACTCGACTCTGCTCGCCCGCTCCTGGTTCATTGTATTTAATGACTCGCCTCTGCTCCTCTTCTCCAGGTTCTCATTGTATTTAATGACTCACATCAGCTTCTCCGCTCCTGGTTCTCATTGTATTTAATGACTCGTCTCTACTTCTCCGCTCCTGGTTCTCATTGTACTTAATGACTCGTCTCTGCTCCTCCGCTCCTGGTTCTCATTGAATTTGATGACTCGCCTCTGCTCCTCTGCTCCTGGTTCTCATTGTATTTTTTGACTCGCCTCTGCTCCTGGTTACATTGTATTTATTGACTCGCCTCTGCTCCTCCGCTAACACTTCTCATTGTATTTATTGACTCGTCTCTGCTCCTCCGCTCCTGGTTCTCATTGAATTTGATGACTCACCTCTGCTCCCCTGCTCCTGGTTCTCATTGTATTTAATGACTCGTCTCTGCTCCTCCGCGCCTGGTTCTCATTGTATTTGATGACTCATCTCTGCTCCTCCGCTCCTGTTTCTCATTGTACTTAATGACTCGCCTCTGCTCCTCCGCTCCTGGTTCTCATTGTATTTAATGACTTGTTTCTGCTCCTCCGCTCCTGGTTCTCATTGTATTTAATGACTCGTCTCTGCTCCTCTGCTCCTGGTTCTCATTGTATTTATTGACTCGCCTCTGCTCCTCCGCTCCTGCTTCTCATTGTATTTTTTGACTCGCCTCTGCTCCTGGTTACATTGTATTTATTGACTCGCCTCTGCTCCTCCGCTAACACTTCTCATTGTATTTATTGACTCGTCTCTGCTCCTCCGCTCCTGGTTCTCATTGAATTTGATGACTCACCTCTGCTCCCCTGCTCCTGGTTCTCATTGTATTTGATGACTTATCTCTGCTCCTCCGCTCCTGGTTCTCATTGTATTTAATGACTCGTCTCTGCTCCTCCGCTCCTGGTTCTCATTGTATTTGATGACTCACCTCTGCTCCTCCGCTCCTGGTTCTCATTGTATTTAATGACTTGTTTCTGCTCTTCCGCTCCTGGTTCTCATTGTATTTAATGAATCGTCTCTGCTCCTCTGCTCCTGGTTCTCATTGTATTTATTGACTCGCCTCTGCTCCTCCGCTCCTGGTTCTCATTGTATTTATTGACTCGCCTCTGCTCCTCCGCTCCTGTTTCTCATTGTATTTAAAGACTCGCCTCTGCTCCTCTGCTCCTGGTTCTCATTGTATTTAATGACTCGCCTCTGCTCCTACGCTCCTGGTTCTCATTGTATTTAATGACTCGTCTCTGCTCCTCCGCTCCTGGTTCTCATTGTATTTAATGACTCGCCTCTGCTCCTCCGCTCCTGGTTCTCATTGTATTTAATGACTTGTTTCTGCTCCTCCGCTCCTGGTTCTCATTGTATTTAATGACGCGTCTCTGCTCCTCCGCTCCTGGTTCTCATTGTATTTAGTGACTCGCCTCTGCTCCTCCGCTCCTGGTTCTCATTGTATTTAATGACTCGTCTCTGCTCCTGGTTCTCATGGTATTTAATGACTCGCCTCTGCTCCTCCGCTCCTGGTTCTCATTGTATTTAATGACGCGTCTCTGCTCCTCCGCTCCTCGTTCTCATTGTATTTAATGACTCACCTCTGCTTCTCCGCTCCTGGTTCTGATTGTATTTAATGACTCGTCTCTACTCCTCCGCTCCTGGTTCTCATTGTATTTAATGACTCGTCTCTGCTCCTCCGCTCCTGGTTCTCATTGAATTTGATGACTCGCCTCTGCTCCTCTGCTCCTGGTTCTCATTGTATTTGATGACTCATCTCTGCTCCTCCGCTCCTGGTTCTCATTGTATTTAATGACTCGTCTCTGCTCCTCCGCGCCTAGTTCTCATTGTATTTGATGACTCATCTCTGCTCCTCCGCTCCTGTTTCTCATTGTATTTAATGACTCGCCTCTGCTCCTCCGCTCCTGGTTCTCATTGTATTTAATGACTCGTTTCTGCTCCTCCGCTCCTGGTTCTCATTGTATTTAATGACTCGTCTCTGCTCCTCTGCTCCTGGTTCTCATTGTATTTATTGACTCGCCTCTGCTCCTCCGCTCCTGCTTCTCATTGTATTTTATGACTCGCCTCTGCTCCTCCGCTCCTGGTTCTCATTGTATTTATTGACTCACCTCTGCTCCTCCGCTACTGCTTCTCATTGTATTTATTGACTCGTCTCTGCTCCTCCACTCCTGGTTCTCATTGAATTTGATGACTCGCCTCTGCTCCTCTGCTCCTGGTTCTCATTGTATTTGATGACTCATCTCTGCTCCTCTGCTCCTGGTTCTCATTGTATTTAATGACTCGCCTCTGCTCCTCCGCTCCTGGTTCTCATTGTATTTAATGACTTGTTTCTGCTCCTCCGCTCCTGGTTCTCATTGTATTTAATGAATCGTCTCTGCTCCTCTGCTCCTGGTTCTCATGGTATTTAATGACTCGCCTCTGCTCCTCCGCTCCTGGTTCTCATTGTATTTAATGACGCGTCTCTGCTCCTCCGCTCCTCGTTCTCATTGTATTTAATGACTCACCTCTGCTTCTCCGCTCCTGGTTCTGATTGTATTTAATGACTCGTCTCTACTTCTCCGCTCCTGGTTCTCATTGTACTTAATGACTCGTCTCTGCTCCTCCGCTCCTGGTTCTCATTGAATTTGATGACTCGCCTCTGCTCCTCTGCTCCTGGTTCTCATTGTATTTGATGACTCATCTCTGCTCCTCCGCTCCTGGTTCTCATTGTATTTAATGACTCGTCTCTGCTCCTCCGCGCCTGGTTCTCATTGTATTTGATGACTCATCTCTGCTCCTCCGCTCCTGTTTCTCATTGTACTTAATGACTCGCCTCTGCTCCTCCGCTCCTGGTTCTCATTGTATTTAATGACTTGTTTCTGCTCCTCCGCTCCTGGTTCTCATTGCATTTAATGACTCGTCTCTGCTCCTCTGCTCCTGGTTCTCATTGTATTTATTGACTCGCCTCGGCTCCTCCGCTCCTGCTTCTCATTGTATTTTTTGACTCGCCTCTGCTCCTGGTTATCATTGTATTTATTGACTCGCCTCTGCTCCTCCGCTAACACTTCTCATTGTATTTATTGACTCGTCTCTGCTCCTCCGCTCCTGGTTCTCATTGAATTTGATGACTCACCTCTGCTCCTCTGCTCCTGGTTCTCATTGTATTTGATGACTCATCTCTGCTCCTCCGCTCCTGGTTCTCATTGTATTTAATGACTCGTCTCTGCTCCTCCGCTCCTGGTTCTCATTGTATTTGATGACTCGCCTCTGCTCCTCCGCTCCTGGTTCTCATTGTATTTAATGACTTGTTTCTGCTCCTCCGCTCCTGGTTCTCATTGTATTTAATGAATCGTCTCTGCTCCTCTGCTCCTGGTTCTCATTGTATTTATTGACTCGCCTCTGCTCCTCCGCTCCTGGTTCTCATTGTATTTATTGACTCGCCTCTGCTCCTCCGCTCCTGTTTCTCATTGTATTTAAAGACTCGCCTCTGCTCCTCTGCTCCTGGTTCTCATTGTATTTAATGACTCGCCTCTGCTCCTACGCTCCTGGTTCTCATTGTATTTAATGACTCGTCTCTGCTCCTCCGCTCCTGGTTCTCATTGTATTTAATGACTCGCCTCTGCTCCTCCGCTCCTGGTTCTCATTGTATTTAATGACTTGTTTCTGCTCCTCCGCTCCTGGTTCTCATTGTATTTAGTGACTCGCCTCTGCTCCTCCGCTCCTGGTTCTCATTGTATTTAATGACTCGTCTCTGCTCCTGGTTCTCATGGTATTTAATGACTCGCCTCTGCTCCTCCGCTCCTGGTTCTCATTGTATTTAATGACGCGTCTCTGCTCCTCCGCTCCTCGTTCTCATTGTATTTAATGACTCACCTCTGCTTCTCCGCTCCTGGTTCTGATTGTATTTAATGACTCGTCTCTACTCCTCCGCTCCTGGTTCTCATTGTATTTAATGACTCGTCTCTGCTCCTCCGCTCCTGGTTCTCATTGAATTTGATGACTCGCCTCTGCTCCTCTGCTCCTGGTTCTCATTGTATTTGATGACTCATCTCTGCTCCTCCGCTCCTGGTTCTCATTGTATTTAATGACTCGTCTCTGCTCCTCCGCGCCTAGTTCTCATTGTATTTGATGACTCATCTCTGCTCCTCCGCTCCTGGTTCTCATTGTATTTAATGACTCGCCTCTGCTCCTCCGCTCCTGGTTCTCATTGTATTTAATGACTCGTTTCTGCTCCTCCGCTCCTGGTTCTCATTGTATTTAATGACTCGTCTCTGCTCCTCCGCTCCTGGTTCTCATTGTATTTATTGACTCGCCTCTGCTCCTCCGCTCCTGCTTCTCATTGTATTTTATGACTCGCCTCTGCTCCTCCGCTCCTGGTTCTCATTGTATTTATTGACTCACCTCTGCTCCTCCGCTACTGCTTCTCATTGTATTTATTGACTCGTCTCTGCTCCTCCGCTCCTGGTTCTCATTGAATTTGATGACTCGCCTCTGCTCCTCTGCTCCTGGTTCTCATTGTATTTGATGACTCATCTCTGCTCCTCCGCTCCTGGTTCTCATTGTATTTAATGACTCGTCTCTGCTCCTCCGCTCCTGGTTCTCATTGTATTTAATGACTCGCCTCTGCTCCTCCGCTCCTGGTTCTCATTGTATTTAATGACTTGTTTCTGCTCCTCCGCTCCTGGTTCTCATTGTATTTAATGAATCGTCTCTGCTCCTCTGCTCCTGGTTCTCATTGTATTTATTGACTCGCCTCTGCTCCTCCGCTCCTGGTTCTCATTGTATTTATTGACTCGCCTCTGCTCCTCCGCTCCTGCTTCTCATTGTATTTTATGACTCGCCTCTGCTCTTTCGCTCCTGGTTCTCATTGTATTTAATGACTCATCTCTGCTCCTCTGCTCCTGGTTCTCATTGTATTTATTGACTCGCCTCTGCTCCTCCGCTCCAGGTTCTCATTGTATTTAATGACTTGCCTCTCCTCCTCCGCTCCTGTTTCTCATTGTATTTTATGACTCACCTCTGCTCCTCCGCTCCTGGTTCTCATTGTATTTAATGACTCGCCTCTGCTCCTCCGCTCCTGGTTCTCATTGTATTTAATGACTCGTCTCTGCTCCTCTGCTCCTGGTTCTCATTGTATTTAATGACTCGCCTGTGCTCCTCCGCTCCTGGTTCTCATTGTATTTATTGACTCCCCTCTGCTCCTCCGCTCCTGGTTCTCATTGTATTTCATGACTTGCCTCTGCTTCTCAGCTCCTGGTTCTCATTGTATTTCATGACTCGTCTCTGCTCCTCTGCTCCTCGTTCTCATTGTATTTAATGACTCACCTCTGCTTCTCCGCTCCTGGTTCTGATTGTATTTAATGACTCATCTCTGCTCCTCCGCTCCTGGTTCTCATTGTATTTAATGACTCGCCTCTGCTCCTCTGCTCCTGGTTCTCATTGTATTTAATGACTCGCCTCTGCTCCTGCTTCTCATTGTATTTAATGACTCGTCTCTGCTCCTCCGCTCCTGGTTCTCATTGTATTTGATGACTCGCCTCTGCTCCTCCGCTCCTGGTTCTCATTGTATTTAATGACTCGCCTCTGCTCCTCCGCTCCTGGTTCTCATTGTATTTAATCACTCGTCTCTGCTCCTCCGCTCGTGGTTCTCATTGTATTTAATGACTCGCCTCTGCTCCTCCGCTCCTGGTTCTCATTGTATTTAATCACTCGTCTCTGCTCCTCCGCTCCTGTTTCTCATTGTATTTAATGACTCGCCTCTGCTCCTCCGCTCCAGGTTCTCATTGTATTTAATGACTCGCCTCTGCTCCTCCGCTCCTGGTTCTCATTGTATTTAATGACTCGCCTATGCTCCTCCGCTCCTGGTTCTCATTGTATTTAATGACTCGCCTCTGCTCCTCTGCTCCTGGTTCTCATTGTATTTAATGACTCGCCGCTAATCCTCCGCTCCAGGTTCTCATTGTATTTATTGACTCGCCTCTGCTCCTCCGCTACTGCTTCTCATTGTATTTATTGACTCGTCTCTGCTCCTCCGCTCCTGGTTCTCATTGTATTTAATGACTCGCCTCTGCTCCTCCGCTCCTGGTTCTCATTGTATTTAATGACTCGTTTCTGCTCCTCCGCTCCTGGTTCTCATTGTATTTATTGACTCACCTCTGCTCCTCCGCTACTGCTTCTCATTGTATTTGATGACTCATCTCTGCTCCTCCGCTCCTGGTTCTCATTGTATTTAATGACTCGCCTCTGCTCCTCCGCTCCTGGTTCTCATTGTATTTAATGACTCGTTTCTGCTCCTCCGCTCCTGGTTCTCATTGTATTTAATGACTCGTCTCTGCTCCTCTGCTCCTGGTTCTCATTGTATTTATTGACTCGCCTCTGCTCCTCCGCTCCTGCTTCTCATTGTATTTTATGACTCGCCTCTGCTCCTCCGCTCCTGGTTCTCATTGTATTTATTGACTCACCTCTGCTCCTCCGCTACTGCTTCTCATTGTATTTATTGACTCGTCTCTGCTCCTCCGCTCCTGGTTCTCATTGAATTTGATGACTCGCCTCTGCTCCTCTGCTCCTGGTTCTCATTGTATTTGATGACTCATCTCTGCTCCTCCGCTCCTGGTTCTCATTGTATTTAATGACTCGCCTCTGCTCCTCCGCTCCTGGTTCTCATTGCATTTAATGACTTGTTTCTGCTCCTCCGCTCCTGGTTCTCATTGTATTTAATGAATCGTCTCTGCTCCTCTGCTCCTGGTTCTCATGGTATTTAATGACTCGCCTCTGCTCCTCCGCTCCTGGTTCTCATTGTATTTAATGACGCGTCTCTGCTCCTCCGCTCCTCGTTCTGATTGTATTTAATGACTCACCTCTGCTTCTCCGCTCCTGGTTCTGATTGTATTTAATGACTCGTCTCTACTTCTCCGCTCCTGGTTCTCATTGTACTTAATGACTCGTCTCTGCTCCTCCGCTCCTGGTTCTCATTGAATTTGATGACTCGCCTCTGCTCCTCTGCTCCTGGTTCTCATTGTATTTGATGACTCATCTCTGCTCCTCCGCTCCTGGTTCTCATTGTATTTAATGACTCGTCTCTGCTCCTCCGCGCCTGGTTCTCATTGTGTTTGATGACTCATCTCTGCTCCTCCGCTCCTGTTTCTCATTGTACTTAATGACTCGCCTCTGCTCCTCCGCTCCTGGTTCTCATTGTATTTAATGACTTGTTTCTGCTCCTCCGCTCCTGGTTCTCATTGCATTTAATGACTCGTCTCTGCTCCTCTGCTCCTGGTTCTCATTGTATTTATTGACTCGCCTCTGCTCCTCCGCTCCTGCTTCTCATTGTATTTTTTGACTCGCCTCTGCTCCTGGTTCTCATTATATTTATTGACTCGCCTCTGCTCCTCCGCTAACACTTCTCATTGTATTTATTGACTCGTCTCTGCTCCTCCGCTCCTGGTTCTCATTGAATTTGATGACTCACCTCTGCTCCTCTGCTCCTGGTTCTCATTGTATTTGATGACTCATCTCTGCTCCTCCGCTCCTGGTTCTCATTGTATTTAATGACTCGTCTCTGCTCCTCCGCTCCTGGTTCTCATTGTATTTGATGACTCGCCTCTGCTCCTCCGCTCCTGGTTCTCATTGTATTTAATGACTTGTTTCTGCTCCTCCGCTCCTGGTTCTCATTGTATTTAATGAATCGTCTCTGCTCCTCTGCTCCTGGTTCTCATTGTATTTATTGACTCGCCTCTGCTCCTCCGCTCCTGGTTCTCATTGTATTTATTGACTCGCCTCTGCTCCTCCGCTCCTGTTTCTCATTGTATTTAAAGACTCGCCTCTGCTCCTCTGCTCCTGGTTCTCATTGTATTTAATGACTCGCCTCTGCTCTTACGCTCCTGGTTCTCATTGTATTTAATGACTCGTCTCTGCTCCTCCGCTCCTGGTTCTCATTGTATTTAATGACTCGCCTCTGCTCCTCCGCTCCTGGTTCTCATTGTATTTAATGACTTGTTTCTGCTCCTCCGCTGCTGGTTCTCATTGTATTTAATGACGCGTCTCTGCTCCTCCGCTCCTGGTTCTCATTGTATTTAGTGACTCGCCTCTGCTCCTCCGCTCCTGGTTCTCATTGTATTTAATGACTCGTCTCTGCTCCTGGTTCTCATGGTATTTAATGACTCGCCTCTGCTCCTCCGCTCCTGGTTCTCATTGTATTTAATGACGCGTCTCTGCTCCTCCGCTCCTCGTTCTCATTGTATTTAATGACTCACCTCTGCTTCTCCGCTCCTGGTTCTGATTGTATTTAATGATTCGTCTCTACTCCTCCGCTCCTGGTTCTCATTGTATTTAATGACTCGTCTCTGCTCCTCCGCTCCTGGTTCTCATTGAATTTGATGACTCGCCTCTGCTCCTCTGCTCCTGGTTCTCATTGTATTTGATGACTCATCTCTGCTCCTCCGCTCCTGGTTCTCATTGTATTTAATGACTCGTCTCTGCTCCTCCGCGCCTAGTTCTCATTGTATTTGATGACTCATCTCTGCTCCTCCGCTCCTGGTTCTCATTGTATTTAATGACTCGCCTCTGCTCCTCCGCTCCTGGTTCTCATTGTATTTAATGACTCGCCTCTGCTCCTCCGCTCCTGGTTCTCATTGTATTTCATGACTCGCCTCTGCTCCTCTGCTCCTGGTCCTCATTGTATTTAATGACTCGCCTCTGCTCCTCCGCTCCTGGTTCTCATTGCATTTAATGACGCGTCTCTGCTCCTCCACTCCTGGTTCTCATTGTATTTAATGACTCGCCTCTGCTCCTCCGCTCCTGGTTCTCATTGTATTTATTGACTCATCTCTGCTCCTCCGCTCCTGGTTCTCATTGTATTTAATGACGTGTCTCTGCTCCTCTGCTCCTCGTTCTCATTGTATTTAATGACTCACCTCTGCTTCTCCGCTCCTGGTTCTGATTGTACTTAGTGACTCGTCTCTGCTCCTCCGCTCCTGGTTCTCATTTTATTTAATGACTCGCCTGTGCTCCTCCGCTCCTGGTTCTCATTGTATTTATTGACTCGTCTCTGCTCCTCCGCTCCTGGTTCTCATTGTATTTAATGACTCGTCTCTGCTCCTCCGCTCCTGGTTCTCATTGTATTTAATGACTCGCCTCTGCTCCTCCGCTCCTGGTTCTCATTGTATTTAATGACTCGCCTCTACTCTGACGCTCCTGGTTCTATGACTCGTCTCTGCTCCTCCGCTCCTGGTTCTCATTGTATTTAATGACTTGCCTCTGCTCCGACGCTCCTGGTTCTCATTGTATTTCATGACTCGCCTCTGCTCCGACGCTCCTGGTTCTATGACTCGTCTCTGCTCCTCCGCTCCTGGTTCTCATTGTATTTAATGACTCACCTCTGCTGCTCCGCTCCTGGTTCTCATTGTATTTAATGACTCGCCTCTGCTCCGACGCTCCTGGTTCTATAACTCGTCTCTACTCCTCCGCTCCTGCTTCTCAGTGTATTTAATGACTCGCCTCTGCTCCTCTAATCCTGGTTCTCATTGCATTTAAAGACTTGCCTCTGCTCCGCCGCTCCTGGTTCTCATTGTATTTAATGACTCGTCTCTGCTCCTCTGCTCCTGGTTCTCATTGTATTTAATGACTCGCCTCTGCTCCTCCGCTCCTGGTTCTCATTGTATTTAATGACTCGTCTCTGCTCCTCCGCTCCTGGTTCTCATTGTATTTAATGACTTCTCTCTGCTCCTCCGCTCCTGGTTCTCATTGTATTTAATGACTCGCTTCTGCTCCTCCGCTCCTGGTTCTCATTGTATTTAATGACTCAACTCTGCTCTTCTGCTCCTGGTTCTCATTGTATTTAATGACTCGCCTCTGCTCCTTCGCTCCTGGTTCTCATTGTATTGAATGACTCGCCTCTGCTCCTCCGCTCCTTGTTCTCATTGTATTTAATGACGCGTCTCTGCTCCTCCGCTCCTCCGCTCCTGGTTCTCATAGTATTTAATGACTCGCCTCTGCTCCTCTGCTCCTGGTTCTCATTGTATTTAATGACTCGTCTCTGCTCCTCCACTCCTGGTTCTCATTGTATTTAATGACTCGTCTCTGCTCCTCCGCTCCTGGTTCTCATGGTATTTAATGACTCGCTTCTGCTCCTCTGTTCCTGGTTCTCATTGTATTTAATGACTCGCCTGTGCTCCTCCACTCCTGGTTCTCATTGTATTTAATGACTCGCCTGTGCTCCTCCACTCCTGGTTGTCATTGTATTTAATGACTTGTCTCTGCTCCTCCGCTCCTGGTTCTCATTGTATTTAATGACTCGCCTCTGCTCCTCTGCTCCTGGTTCTCATTGTATTTAATGACTCGTCTCTGCTCCTCCACTCCTGGTTCTCATTGTATTTAATGACTCGTCTCTGATCCTCCGCTACTGGTTCTCATTGTATTTAATGACTCGCCTCTGCTCCTCTGCTCCTGGTTCTCATTGTATTTAATGACTCGCCTGTGCTCCTCCACTCCTGGTTCTCATTGTATTTAATGACTCGCCTGTGCTCCTCCACTCCTGGTTCTCATTGTATTTAGTGACTTGTCTCTGATCCTCCGCTCCTGGTTCTCATTGTATTTAATGACTCGCCTCTGGTCCTCTGCTCCTGGTTCTCATTGTATTTAATGAATCGCCTCTGCTCCTCCGCTCCTGATTCTCATTCTATTAAATGACTTGTCTCTGCTCCTCCGCTCCTGGTTCTCATTGAATTTGATGACTCGTCTCTGCTCCTCCGCTCCTGGTTCTCATTGTATTTGATGACTCATCTCTGCTCCTCCGCTCCTGATTCTCATTGTATTTAATGACTTGTCTCTGCTCGTCCGCTCCTGGTTCTCATTGTATTTAATGACTCGCCTCTGCGCCTCCGCTCCTGGTTCTCATTGTATTTAATGACTCCTTTCTGCTCCTCCGCTCCTGGTTCTCATTGTATTTAATGACTCGTCTCTGCTCCTCCGCTCCTGGTTCTCATTGTATTTAATGACTCGCCTCCGCTCCTGGTTCTCATTGGATTTAATCACTCGTCCATGCTCGTCCGCTCCTGGTTCTCATTGTATTTAATGACTCGACTCTGCTCGCCCGCTCCTGGTTCATTGTATTTAATGACTCGCCTCTGCTCCTCTTCTCCAGGTTCTCATTGTATTTAATGACTCACATCAGCTTCTCCGCTCCTGGTTCTCATTGTATTTAATGACTCGTCTCTACTTCTCCGCTCCTGGTTCTCATTGTACTTAATGACTCGTCTCTGCTCCTCCGCTCCTGGTTCTCATTGAATTTGATGACTCGCCTCTGCTCCTCTGCTCCTGGTTCTCATTGTATTTGATGACTCATCTCTGCTCCTCCGCTCCTGGTTCTCATTGTATTTAATGACTCGTCTCTGCTCCTCCGCGCCTGGTTCTCATTGTATTTGATGACTCATCTCTGCTCCTCCGCTCCTGTTTCTCATTGTACTTAATGACTCGCCTCTGCTCCTCCGCTCCTGGTTCTCATTGTATTTAATGACTTGTTTCTGCTCCTCCGCTCCTGGTTCTCATTGTATTTAATGACTCGTCTCTGCTCCTCTGCTCCTGGTTCTCATTGTATTTATTGACTCGCCTCTGCTCCTCCGCTCCTGCTTCTCATTGTATTTTTTGACTCGCCTCTGCTCCTGGTTACATTGTATTTATTGACTCGCCTCTGCTCCTCCGCTAACACTTCTCATTGTATTTATTGACTCGTCTCTGCTCCTCCGCTCCTGGTTCTCATTGAATTTGATGACTCACCTCTGCTCCCCTGCTCCTGGTTCTCATTGTATTTGATGACTTATCTCTGCTCCTCCGCTCCTGGTTCTCATTGTATTTAATGACTCGTCTCTGCTCCTCCGCTCCTGGTTCTCATTGTATTTGATGACTCACCTCTGCTCCTCCGCTCCTGGTTCTCATTGTATTTAATGACTTGTTTCTGCTCTTCCGCTCCTGGTTCTCATTGTATTTAATGAATCGTCTCTGCTCCTCTGCTCCTGGTTCTCATTGTATTTATTGACTCGCCTCTGCTCCTCCGCTCCTGGTTCTCATTGTATTTATTGACTCGCCTCTGCTCCTCCGCTCCTGTTTCTCATTGTATTTAAAGACTCGCCTCTGCTCCTCTGCTCCTGGTTCTCATTGTATTTAATGACTCGCCTCTGCTCCTACGCTCCTGGTTCTCATTGTATTTAATGACTCGTCTCTGCTCCTCCGCTCCTGGTTCTCATTGTATTTAATGACTCGCCTCTGCTCCTCCGCTCCTGGTTCTCATTGTATTTAATGACTTGTTTCTGCTCCTCCGCTCCTGGTTCTCATTGTATTTAATGACGCGTCTCTGCTCCTCCGCTCCTGGTTCTCATTGTATTTAGTGACTCGCCTCTGCTCCTCCGCTCCTGGTTCTCATTGTATTTAATGACTCGTCTCTGCTCCTGGTTCTCATGGTATTTAATGACTCGCCTCTGCTCCTCCGCTCCTGGTTCTCATTGTATTTAATGACGCGTCTCTGCTCCTCCGCTCCTCGTTCTCATTGTATTTAATGACTCACCTCTGCTTCTCCGCTCCTGGTTCTGATTGTATTTAATGACTCGTCTCTACTCCTCCGCTCCTGGTTCTCATTGTATTTAATGACTCGTCTCTGCTCCTCCGCTCCTGGTTCTCATTGAATTTGATGACTCGCCTCTGCTCCTCTGCTCCTGGTTCTCATTGTATTTGATGACTCATCTCTGCTCCTCCGCTCCTGGTTCTCATTGTATTTAATGACTCGTCTCTGCTCCTCCGCGCCTAGTTCTCATTGTATTTGATGACTCATCTCTGCTCCTCCGCTCCTGTTTCTCATTGTATTTAATGACTCGCCTCTGCTCCTCCGCTCCTGGTTCTCATTGTATTTAATGACTCGTTTCTGCTCCTCCGCTCCTGGTTCTCATTGTATTTAATGACTCGTCTCTGCTCCTCTGCTCCTGGTTCTCATTGTATTTATTGACTCGCCTCTGCTCCTCCGCTCCTGCTTCTCATTGTATTTTATGACTCGCCTCTGCTCCTCCGCTCCTGGTTCTCATTGTATTTATTGACTCACCTCTGCTCCTCCGCTACTGCTTCTCATTGTATTTATTGACTCGTCTCTGCTCCTCCACTCCTGGTTCTCATTGAATTTGATGACTCGCCTCTGCTCCTCTGCTCCTGGTTCTCATTGTATTTGATGACTCATCTCTGCTCCTCTGCTCCTGGTTCTCATTGTATTTAATGACTCGCCTCTGCTCCTCCGCTCCTGGTTCTCATTGTATTTAATGACTTGTTTCTGCTCCTCCGCTCCTGGTTCTCATTGTATTTAATGAATCGTCTCTGCTCCTCTGCTCCTGGTTCTCATGGTATTTAATGACTCGCCTCTGCTCCTCCGCTCCTGGTTCTCATTGTATTTAATGACGCGTCTCTGCTCCTCCGCTCCTCGTTCTCATTGTATTTAATGACTCACCTCTGCTTCTCCGCTCCTGGTTCTGATTGTATTTAATGACTCGTCTCTACTTCTCCGCTCCTGGTTCTCATTGTACTTAATGACTCGTCTCTGCTCCTCCGCTCCTGGTTCTCATTGAATTTGATGACTCGCCTCTGCTCCTCTGCTCCTGGTTCTCATTGTATTTGATGACTCATCTCTGCTCCTCCGCTCCTGGTTCTCATTGTATTTAATGACTCGTCTCTGCTCCTCCGCGCCTGGTTCTCATTGTATTTGATGACTCATCTCTGCTCCTCCGCTCCTGTTTCTCATTGTACTTAATGACTCGCCTCTGCTCCTCCGCTCCTGGTTCTCATTGTATTTAATGACTTGTTTCTGCTCCTCCGCTCCTGGTTCTCATTGCATTTAATGACTCGTCTCTGCTCCTCTGCTCCTGGTTCTCATTGTATTTATTGACTCGCCTCGGCTCCTCCGCTCCTGCTTCTCATTGTATTTTTTGACTCGCCTCTGCTCCTGGTTATCATTGTATTTATTGACTCGCCTCTGCTCCTCCGCTAACACTTCTCATTGTATTTATTGACTCGTCTCTGCTCCTCCGCTCCTGGTTCTCATTGAATTTGATGACTCACCTCTGCTCCTCTGCTCCTGGTTCTCATTGTATTTGATGACTCATCTCTGCTCCTCCGCTCCTGGTTCTCATTGTATTTAATGACTCGTCTCTGCTCCTCCGCTCCTGGTTCTCATTGTATTTGATGACTCGCCTCTGCTCCTCCGCTCCTGGTTCTCATTGTATTTAATGACTTGTTTCTGCTCCTCCGCTCCTGGTTCTCATTGTATTTAATGAATCGTCTCTGCTCCTCTGCTCCTGGTTCTCATTGTATTTATTGACTCGCCTCTGCTCCTCCGCTCCTGGTTCTCATTGTATTTATTGACTCGCCTCTGCTCCTCCGCTCCTGTTTCTCATTGTATTTAAAGACTCGCCTCTGCTCCTCTGCTCCTGGTTCTCATTGTATTTAATGACTCGCCTCTGCTCCTACGCTCCTGGTTCTCATTGTATTTAATGACTCGTCTCTGCTCCTCCGCTCCTGGTTCTCATTGTATTTAATGACTCGCCTCTGCTCCTCCGCTCCTGGTTCTCATTGTATTTAATGACTTGTTTCTGCTCCTCCGCTCCTGGTTCTCATTGTATTTAGTGACTCGCCTCTGCTCCTCCGCTCCTGGTTCTCATTGTATTTAATGACTCGTCTCTGCTCCTGGTTCTCATGGTATTTAATGACTCGCCTCTGCTCCTCCGCTCCTGGTTCTCATTGTATTTAATGACGCGTCTCTGCTCCTCCGCTCCTCGTTCTCATTGTATTTAATGACTCACCTCTGCTTCTCCGCTCCTGGTTCTGATTGTATTTAATGACTCGTCTCTACTCCTCCGCTCCTGGTTCTCATTGTATTTAATGACTCGTCTCTGCTCCTCCGCTCCTGGTTCTCATTGAATTTGATGACTCGCCTCTGCTCCTCTGCTCCTGGTTCTCATTGTATTTGATGACTCATCTCTGCTCCTCCGCTCCTGGTTCTCATTGTATTTAATGACTCGTCTCTGCTCCTCCGCGCCTAGTTCTCATTGTATTTGATGACTCATCTCTGCTCCTCCGCTCCTGGTTCTCATTGTATTTAATGACTCGCCTCTGCTCCTCCGCTCCTGGTTCTCATTGTATTTAATGACTCGTTTCTGCTCCTCCGCTCCTGGTTCTCATTGTATTTAATGACTCGTCTCTGCTCCTCCGCTCCTGGTTCTCATTGTATTTATTGACTCGCCTCTGCTCCTCCGCTCCTGCTTCTCATTGTATTTTATGACTCGCCTCTGCTCCTCCGCTCCTGGTTCTCATTGTATTTATTGACTCACCTCTGCTCCTCCGCTACTGCTTCTCATTGTATTTATTGACTCGTCTCTGCTCCTCCGCTCCTGGTTCTCATTGAATTTGATGACTCGCCTCTGCTCCTCTGCTCCTGGTTCTCATTGTATTTGATGACTCATCTCTGCTCCTCCGCTCCTGGTTCTCATTGTATTTAATGACTCGTCTCTGCTCCTCCGCTCCTGGTTCTCATTGTATTTAATGACTCGCCTCTGCTCCTCCGCTCCTGGTTCTCATTGTATTTAATGACTTGTTTCTGCTCCTCCGCTCCTGGTTCTCATTGTATTTAATGAATCGTCTCTGCTCCTCTGCTCCTGGTTCTCATTGTATTTATTGACTCGCCTCTGCTCCTCCGCTCCTGGTTCTCATTGTATTTATTGACTCGCCTCTGCTCCTCCGCTCCTGCTTCTCATTGTATTTTATGACTCGCCTCTGCTCTTTCGCTCCTGGTTCTCATTGTATTTAATGACTCATCTCTGCTCCTCTGCTCCTGGTTCTCATTGTATTTATTGACTCGCCTCTGCTCCTCCGCTCCAGGTTCTCATTGTATTTAAAGACTTGCCTCTCCTCCTCCGCTCCTGTTTCTCATTGTATTTTATGACTCACCTCTGCTCCTCCGCTCCTGGTTCTCATTGTATTTAATGACTCGCCTCTGCTCCTCCGCTCCTGGTTCTCATTGTATTTAATGACTCGTCTCTGCTCCTCTGCTCCTGGTTCTCATTGTATTTAATGACTCGCCTGTGCTCCTCCGCTCCTGGTTCTCATTGTATTTATTGACTCCCCTCTGCTCCTCCGCTCCTGGTTCTCATTGTATTTCATGACTTGCCTCTGCTTCTCAGCTCCTGGTTCTCATTGTATTTCATGACTCGTCTCTGCTCCTCTGCTCCTCGTTCTCATTGTATTTAATGACTCACCTCTGCTTCTCCGCTCCTGGTTCTGATTGTATTTAATGACTCATCTCTGCTCCTCCGCTCCTGGTTCTCATTGTATTTAATGACTCGCCTCTGCTCCTCTGCTCCTGGTTCTCATTGTATTTAATGACTCGCCTCTGCTCCTGCTTCTCATTGTATTTAATGACTCGTCTCTGCTCCTCCGCTCCTGGTTCTCATTGTATTTGATGACTCGCCTCTGCTCCTCCGCTCCTGGTTCTCATTGTATTTAATGACTCGCCTCTGCTCCTCCGCTCCTGGTTCTCATTGTATTTAATCACTCGTCTCTGCTCCTCCGCTCGTGGTTCTCATTGTATTTAATGACTCGCCTCTGCTCCTCCGCTCCTGGTTCTCATTGTATTTAATCACTCGTCTCTGCTCCTCCGCTCCTGGTTCTCATTGCATTTAATGACTCGTCTCTGCTCCTCTGCTCCTGGTTCTCATTGTATTTATTGACTCGCCTCTGCTCCTCCGCTCCTGCTTCTCATTGTATTTTTTGACTCGCCTCTGCTCCTGGTTCTCATTGTATTTATTGACTCGCCTCTGCTCCTCCGCTAACACTTCTCATTGTATTTATTGACTCGTCTCTGCTCCTCCGCTCCTGGTTCTCATTGAATTTGATGACTCACCTCTGCTCCTCTGCTCCTGGTTCTCATTGTATTTGATGACTCATCTCTGCTCCTCCGCTCCTGGTTCTCATTGTATTTAATGACTCGTCTCTGCTCCTCCGCTCCTGGTTCTCATTGTATTTGATGACTCGCCTCTGCTCCTCCGCTCCTGGTTCTCATTGTATTTAATGACTTGTTTCTGCTCCTCCGCTCCTGGTTCTCATTGTATTTAATGAATCGTCTCTGCTCCTCTGCTCCTGGTTCTCATTGTATTTATTGACTCGCCTCTGCTCCTCCGCTCCTGGTTCTCATTGTATTTATTGACTCGCCTCTGCTCCTCCGCTCCTGTTTCTCATTGTATTTAAAGACTCGCCTCTGCTCCTCTGCTCCTGGTTCTCATTGTATTTAATGACTCGCCTCTGCTCTTACGCTCCTGGTTCTCATTGTATTTAATGACTCGTCTCTGCTCCTCCGCTCCTGGTTCTCATTGTATTTAATGACTCGCCTCTGCTCCTCCGCTCCTGGTTCTCATTGTATTTAATGACTTGTTTCTGCTCCTCCGCTGCTGGTTCTCATTGTATTTAATGACGCGTCTCTGCTCCTCCGCTCCTGGTTCTCATTGTATTTAGTGACTCGCCTCTGCTCCTCCGCTCCTGGTTCTCATTGTATTTAATGACTCGTCTCTGCTCCTGGTTCTCATGGTATTTAATGACTCGCCTCTGCTCCTCCGCTCCTGGTTCTCATTGTATTTAATGACGCGTCTCTGCTCCTCCGCTCCTCGTTCTCATTGTATTTAATGACTCACCTCTGCTTCTCCGCTCCTGGTTCTGATTGTATTTAATGACTCGTCTCTACTCCTCCGCTCCTGGTTCTCATTGTATTTAATGACTCGTCTCTGCTCCTCCGCTCCTGGTTCTCATTGAATTTGATGACTCGCCTCTGCTCCTCTGCTCCTGGTTCTCATTGTATTTGATGACTCATCTCTGCTCCTCCGCTCCTGGTTCTCATTGTATTTAATGACTCGTCTCTGCTCCTCCGCGCCTAGTTCTCATTGTATTTGATGACTCATCTCTGCTCCTCCGCTCCTGGTTCTCATTGTATTTAATGACTCGCCTCTGCTCCTCCGCTCCTGGTTCTCATTGTATTTAATGACTCGCCTCTGCTCCTCCGCTCCTGGTTCTCATTGTATTTCATGACTCGCCTCTGCTCCTCTGCTCCTGGTCCTCATTGTATTTAATGACTCGCCTCTGCTCCTCCGCTCCTGGTTCTCATTGCATTTAATGACGCGTCTCTGCTCCTCCACTCCTGGTTCTCATTGTATTTAATGACTCGCCTCTGCTCCTCCGCTCCTGGTTCTCATTGTATTTATTGACTCATCTCTGCTCCTCCGCTCCTGGTTCTCATTGTATTTAATGACGTGTCTCTGCTCCTCTGCTCCTCGTTCTCATTGTATTTAATGACTCACCTCTGCTTCTCCGCTCCTGGTTCTGATTGTACTTAGTGACTCGTCTCTGCTCCTCCGCTCCTGGTTCTCATTTTATTTAATGACTCGCCTGTGCTCCTCCGCTCCTGGTTCTCATTGTATTTATTGACTCGTCTCTGCTCCTCCGCTCCTGGTTCTCATTGTATTTAATGACTCGTCTCTGCTCCTCCGCTCCTGGTTCTCATTGTATTTAATGACTCGCCTCTGCTCCTCCGCTCCTGGTTCTCATTGTATTTAATGACTCGCCTCTACTCTGACGCTCCTGGTTCTATGACTCGTCTCTGCTCCTCCGCTCCTGGTTCTCATTGTATTTAATGACTTGCCTCTGCTCCGACGCTCCTGGTTCTCATTGTATTTCATGACTCGCCTCTGCTCCGACGCTCCTGGTTCTATGACTCGTCTCTGCTCCTCCGCTCCTGGTTCTCATTGTATTTAATGACTCACCTCTGCTGCTCCGCTCCTGGTTCTCATTGTATTTAATGACTCGCCTCTGCTCCGACGCTCCTGGTTCTATAACTCGTCTCTACTCCTCCGCTCCTGCTTCTCAGTGTATTTAATGACTCGCCTCTGCTCCTCTAATCCTGGTTCTCATTGCATTTAAAGACTTGCCTCTGCTCCGCCGCTCCTGGTTCTCATTGTATTTAATGACTCGTCTCTGCTCCTCTGCTCCTGGTTCTCATTGTATTTAATGACTCGCCTCTGCTCCTCCGCTCCTGGTTCTCATTGTATTTAATGACTCGTCTCTGCTCCTCCGCTCCTGGTTCTCATTGTATTTAATGACTTCTCTCTGCTCCTCCGCTCCTGGTTCTCATTGTATTTAATGACTCGCTTCTGCTCCTCCGCTCCTGGTTCTCATTGTATTTAATGACTCAACTCTGCTCTTCTGCTCCTGGTTCTCATTGTATTTAATGACTCGCCTCTGCTCCTTCGCTCCTGGTTCTCATTGTATTGAATGACTCGCCTCTGCTCCTCCGCTCCTTGTTCTCATTGTATTTAATGACGCGTCTCTGCTCCTCCGCTCCTCCGCTCCTGGTTCTCATAGTATTTAATGACTCGCCTCTGCTCCTCTGCTCCTGGTTCTCATTGTATTTAATGACTCGTCTCTGCTCCTCCACTCCTGGTTCTCATTGTATTTAATGACTCGTCTCTGCTCCTCCGCTCCTGGTTCTCATGGTATTTAATGACTCGCTTCTGCTCCTCTGTTCCTGGTTCTCATTGTATTTAATGACTCGCCTGTGCTCCTCCACTCCTGGTTCTCATTGTATTTAATGACTCGCCTGTGCTCCTCCACTCCTGGTTGTCATTGTATTTAATGACTTGTCTCTGCTCCTCCGCTCCTGGTTCTCATTGTATTTAATGACTCGCCTCTGCTCCTCTGCTCCTGGTTCTCATTGTATTTAATGACTCGTCTCTGCTCCTCCACTCCTGGTTCTCATTGTATTTAATGACTCGTCTCTGATCCTCCGCTACTGGTTCTCATTGTATTTAATGACTCGCCTCTGCTCCTCTGCTCCTGGTTCTCATTGTATTTAATGACTCGCCTGTGCTCCTCCACTCCTGGTTCTCATTGTATTTAATGACTCGCCTGTGCTCCTCCACTCCTGGTTCTCATTGTATTTAGTGACTTGTCTCTGATCCTCCGCTCCTGGTTCTCATTGTATTTAATGACTCGCCTCTGGTCCTCTGCTCCTGGTTCTCATTGTATTTAATGAATCGCCTCTGCTCCTCCGCTCCTGATTCTCATTCTATTAAATGACTTGTCTCTGCTCCTCCGCTCCTGGTTCTCATTGAATTTGATGACTCGTCTCTGCTCCTCCGCTCCTGGTTCTCATTGTATTTGATGACTCATCTCTGCTCCTCCGCTCCTGATTCTCATTGTATTTAATGACTTGTCTCTGCTCGTCCGCTCCTGGTTCTCATTGTATTTAATGACTCGCCTCTGCGCCTCCGCTCCTGGTTCTCATTGTATTTAATGACTCCTTTCTGCTCCTCCGCTCCTGGTTCTCATTGTATTTAATGACTCGTCTCTGCTCCTCCGCTCCTGGTTCTCATTGTATTTAATGACTCGCCTCCGCTCCTGGTTCTCATTGTATTTAATCACTCGTCCATGCTCGTCCGCTCCTGGTTCTCATTGTATTTAATGACTCGACTCTGCTCGCCCGCTCCTGGTTCATTGTATTTAATGACTCGCCTCTGCTCCTCTTCTCCAGGTTCTCATTGTATTTAATGACTCACATCAGCTTCTCCGCTCCTGGTTCTCATTGTATTTAATGACTCGTCTCTACTTCTCCGCTCCTGGTTCTCATTGTACTTAATGACTCGTCTCTGCTCCTCCGCTCCTGGTTCTCATTGAATTTGATGACTCGCCTCTGCTCCTCTGCTCCTGGTTCTCATTGTATTTGATGACTCATCTCTGCTCCTCCGCTCCTGGTTCTCATTGTATTTAATGACTCGTCTCTGCTCCTCCGCGCCTGGTTCTCATTGTATTTGATGACTCATCTCTACTCCTCCGCTCCTGTTTCTCATTGTACTTAATGACTCGCCTCTGCTCCTCCGCTCCTGGTTCTCATTGTATTTAATGACTTGTTTCTGCTCCTCCGCTCCTGGTTCTCATTGTATTTAATGACTCGTCTCTGCTCCTCTGCTCCTGGTTCTCATTGTATTTATTGACTCGCCTCTGCTCCTCCGCTCCTGCTTCTCATTGTATTTTTTGACTCGCCTCTGCTCCTGGTTACATTGTATTTATTGACTCGCCTCTGCTCCTCCGCTAACACTTCTCATTGTATTTATTGACTCGTCTCTGCTCCTCCGCTCCTGGTTCTCATTGAATTTGATGACTCACCTCTGCTCCCCTGCTCCTGGTTCTCATTGTATTTGATGACTTATCTCTGCTCCTCCGCTCCTGGTTCTCATTGTATTTAATGACTCGTCTCTGCTCCTCCGCTCCTGGTTCTCATTGTATTTGATGACTCACCTCTGCTCCTCCGCTCCTGGTTCTCATTGTATTTAATGACTTGTTTCTGCTCTTCCGCTCCTGGTTCTCATTGTATTTAATGAATCGTCTCTGCTCCTCTGCTCCTGGTTCTCATTGTATTTATTGACTCGCCTCTGCTCCTCCGCTCCTGGTTCTCATTGTATTTATTGACTCGCCTCTGCTCCTCCGCTCCTGTTTCTCATTGTATTTAAAGACTCGCCTCTGCTCCTCTGCTCCTGGTTCTCATTGTATTTAATGACTCGCCTCTGCTCCTACGCTCCTGGTTCTCATTGTATTTAATGACTCGTCTCTGCTCCTCCGCTCCTGGTTCTCATTGTATTTAATGACTCGCCTCTGCTCCTCCGCTCCTGGTTCTCATTGTATTTAATGACTTGTTTCTGCTCCTCCGCTCCTGGTTCTCATTGTATTTAATGACGCGTCTCTGCTCCTCCGCTCCTGGTTCTCATTGTATTTAGTGACTCGCCTCTGCTCCTCCGCTCCTGGTTCTCATTGTATTTAATGACTCGTCTCTGCTCCTGGTTCTCATGGTATTTAATGACTCGCCTCTGCTCCTCCGCTCCTGGTTCTCATTGTATTTAATGACGCGTCTCTGCTCCTCCGCTCCTCGTTCTCATTGTATTTAATGACTCACCTCTGCTTCTCCGCTCCTGGTTCTGATTGTATTTAATGACTCGTCTCTACTCCTCCGCTCCTGGTTCTCATTGTATTTAATGACTCGTCTCTGCTCCTCCGCTCCTGGTTCTCATTGAATTTGATGACTCGCCTCTGCTCCTCTGCTCCTGGTTCTCATTGTATTTGATGACTCATCTCTGCTCCTCCGCTCCTGGTTCTCATTGTATTTAATGACTCGTCTCTGCTCCTCCGCGCCTAGTTCTCATTGTATTTGATGACTCATCTCTGCTCCTCCGCTCCTGTTTATCATTGTATTTAATGACTCGCCTCTGCTCCTCCGCTCCTGGTTCTCATTGTATTTAATGACTCGTTTCTGCTCCTCCGCTCCTGGTTCTCATTGTATTTAATGACTCGTCTCTGCTCCTCTGCTCCTGGTTCTCATTGTATTTATTGACTCGCCTCTGCTCCTCCGCTCCTGCTTCTCATTGTATTTTATGACTCGCCTCTGCTCCTCCGCTCCTGGTTCTCATTGTATTTATTGACTCACCTCTGCTCCTCCGCTACTGCTTCTCATTGTATTTATTGACTCGTCTCTGCTCCTCCACTCCTGGTTCTCATTGAATTTGATGACTCGCCTCTGCTCCTCTGCTCCTGGTTCTCATTGTATTTGATGACTCATCTCTGCTCCTCTGCTCCTGGTTCTCATTGTATTTAATGACTCGCCTCTGCTCCTCCGCTCCTGGTTCTCATTGTATTTAATGACTTGTTTCTGCTCCTCCGCTCCTGGTTCTCATTGTATTTAATGAATCGTCTCTGCTCCTCTGCTCCTGGTTCTCATGGTATTTAATGACTCGCCTCTGCTCCTCCGCTCCTGGTTCTCATTGTATTTAATGACGCGTCTCTGCTCCTCCGCTCCTCGTTCTCATTGTATTTAATGACTCACCTCTGCTTCTCCGCTCCTGGTTCTGATTGTATTTAATGACTCGTCTCTACTTCTCCGCTCCTGGTTCTCATTGTACTTAATGACTCGTCTCTGCTCCTCCGCTCCTGGTTCTCATTGAATTTGATGACTCGCCTCTGCTCCTCTGCTCCTGGTTCTCATTGTATTTGATGACTCATCTCTGCTCCTCCGCTCCTGGTTCTCATTGTATTTAATGACTCGTCTCTGCTCCTCCGCGCCTGGTTCTCATTGTATTTGATGACTCATCTCTGCTCCTCCGCTCCTGTTTCTCATTGTACTTAATGACTCGCCTCTGCTCCTCCGCTCCTGGTTCTCATTGTATTTAATGACTTGTTTCTGCTCCTCCGCTCCTGGTTCTCATTGCATTTAATGACTCGTCTCTGCTCCTCTGCTCCTGGTTCTCATTGTATTTATTGACTCGCCTCGGCTCCTCCGCTCCTGCTTCTCATTGTATTTTTTGACTCGCCTCTGCTCCTGGTTATCATTGTATTTATTGACTCGCCTCTGCTCCTCCGCTAACACTTCTCATTGTATTTATTGACTCGTCTCTGCTCCTCCGCTCCTGGTTCTCATTGAATTTGATGACTCACCTCTGCTCCTCTGCTCCTGGTTCTCATTGTATTTGATGACTCATCTCTGCTCCTCCGCTCCTGGTTCTCATTGTATTTAATGACTCGTCTCTGCTCCTCCGCTCCTGGTTCTCATTGTATTTGATGACTCGCCTCTGCTCCTCCGCTCCTGGTTCTCATTGTATTTAATGACTTGTTTCTGCTCCTCCGCTCCTGGTTCTCATTGTATTTAATGAATCGTCTCTGCTCCTCTGCTCCTGGTTCTCATTGTATTTATTGACTCGCCTCTGCTCCTCCGCTCCTGGTTCTCATTGTATTTATTGACTCGCCTCTGCTCCTCCGCTCCTGTTTCTCATTGTATTTAAAGACTCGCCTCTGCTCCTCTGCTCCTGGTTCTCATTGTATTTAATGACTCGCCTCTGCTCCTACGCTCCTGGTTCTCATTGTATTTAATGACTCGTCTCTGCTCCTCCGCTCCTGGTTCTCATTGTATTTAATGACTCGCCTCTGCTCCTCCGCTCCTGGTTCTCATTGTATTTAATGACTTGTTTCTGCTCCTCCGCTCCTGGTTCTCATTGTATTTAGTGACTCGCCCCTGCTCCTCCGCTCCTGGTTCTCATTGTATTTAATGACTCGTCTCTGCTCCTGGTTCTCATGGTATTTAATGACTCGCCTCTGCTCCTCCGCTCCTGGTTCTCATTGTATTTAATGACGCGTCTCTGCTCCTCCGCTCCTCGTTCTCATTGTATTTAATGACTCACCTCTGCTTCTCCGCTCCTGGTTCTGATTGTATTTAATGACTCGTCTCTACTCCTCCGCTCCTGGTTCTCATTGTATTTAATGACTCGTCTCTGCTCCTCCGCTCCTGGTTCTCATTGAATTTGATGACTCGCCTCTGCTCCTCTGCTCCTGGTTCTCATTGTATTTGATGACTCATCTCTGCTCCTCCGCTCCTGGTTCTCATTGTATTTAATGACTCGTCTCTGCTCCTCCGCGCCTAGTTCTCATTGTATTTGATGACTCATCTCTGCTCCTCCGCTCCTGGTTCTCATTGTATTTAATGACTCGCCTCTGCTCCTCCGCTCCTGGTTCTCATTGTATTTAATGACTCGTTTCTGCTCCTCCGCTCCTGGTTCTCATTGTATTTAATGACTCGTCTCTGCTCCTCCGCTCCTGGTTCTCATTGTATTTATTGACTCGCCTCTGCTCCTCCGCTCCTGCTTCTCATTGTATTTTATGACTCGCCTCTGCTCCTCCGCTCCTGGTTCTCATTGTATTTATTGACTCACCTCTGCTCCTCCGCTACTGCTTCTCATTGTATTTATTGACTCGTCTCTGCTCCTCCGCTCCTGGTTCTCATTGAATTTGATGACTCGCCTCTGCTCCTCTGCTCCTGGTTCTCATTGTATTTGATGACTCATCTCTGCTCCTCCGCTCCTGGTTCTCATTGTATTTAATGACTCGTCTCTGCTCCTCCGCTCCTGGTTCTCATTGTATTTAATGACTCGCCTCTGCTCCTCCGCTCCTGGTTCTCATTGTATTTAATGACTTGTTTCTGCTCCTCCGCTCCTGGTTCTCATTGTATTTAATGAATCGTCTCTGCTCCTCTGCTCCTGGTTCTCATTGTATTTATTGACTCGCCTCTGCTCCTCCGCTCCTGGTTCTCATTGTATTTATTGACTCGCCTCTGCTCCTCCGCTCCTGCTTCTCATTGTATTTCATGACTCGCCTCTGCTCTTTCGCTCCTGGTTCTCATTGTATTTAATGACTCATCTCTGCTCCTCTGCTCCTGGTTCTCATTGTATTTATTGACTCGCCTCTGCTCCTCCGCTCCAGGTTCTCATTGTATTTAAAGACTTGCCTCTCCTCCTCCGCTCCTGTTTCTCATTGTATTTTATGACTCACCTCTGCTCCTCCGCTCCTGGTTCTCATTGTATTTAATGACTCGCCTCTGCTCCTCCGCTCCTGGTTCTCATTGTATTTAATGACTCGTCTCTGCTCCTCTGCTCCTGGTTCTCATTGTATTTAATGACTCGCCTGTGCTCCTCCGCTCCTGGTTCTCATTGTATTTATTGACTCCCCTCTGCTCCTCCGCTCCTGGTTCTCATTGTATTTCATGACTTGCCTCTGCTTCTCAGCTCCTGGTTCTCATTGTATTTCATGACTCGTCTCTGCTCCTCTGCTCCTCGTTCTCATTGTATTTAATGACTCACCTCTGCTTCTCCGCTCCTGGTTCTGATTGTATTTAATGACTCATCTCTGCTCCTCCGCTCCTGGTTCTCATTGTATTTAATGACTCGCCTCTGCTCCTCTGCTCCTGGTTCTCATTGTATTTAATGACTCGCCTCTGCTCCTGCTTCTCATTGTATTTAATGACTCGTCTCTGCTCCTCCGCTCCTGGTTCTCATTGTATTTGATGACTCGCCTCTGCTCCTCCGCTCCTGGTTCTCATTGTATTTAATGACTCGCCTCTGCTCCTCCGCTCCTGGTTCTCATTGTATTTAATCACTCGTCTCTGCTCCTCCGCTCGTGGTTCTCATTGTATTTAATGACTCGCCTCTGCTCCTCCGCTCCTGGTTCTCATTGTATTTAATCACTCGTCTCTGCTCCTCCGCTCCTGTTTCTCATTGTATTTAATGACTCGCCTCTGCTCCTCCGCTCCAGGTTCTCATTGTATTTAATGACTCGCCTCTGCTCCTCCGCTCCTGGTTCTCATTGTATTTAATGACTCGCCTATGCTCCTCCGCTCCTGGTTCTCATTGTATTTAATGACTCGCCTCTGCTCCTCTGCTCCTGGTTCTCATTGTATTTAATGACTCGCCGCTAATCCTCCGCTCCAGGTTCTCATTGTATTTATTGACTCGCCTCTGCTCCTCCGCTCCTGGTTCTCATTGTATTTATTGACTCGTCTCTGCTCCTCTGCTCCAGGATCTCATTGTATTTGATGACTCGCCTCTGCTCCTCCGCTCCTGGTTCTCATTGCATTTAATGACTCGCCTCTGCTCCTCCGCTCCTGGTTCTCATTGTATTTAATGACTCGCCTCTGCTCCTCCGCTCCTGGTTCTCATTGGATTTGATGACTCGCCTCTGCTCCTCTGCTCCTGGTTCTCATTGTATTTAATGACTCGCCTCTGCTCCTCCGCTCCAGGTTCTCATTGTATTTAATGACTCGCCTCTGCTCCTCTGCTCCTGGTTCTCATTGTATTTAATGACTCGCCTCTGCTCCTCCGCTCCTGGTTCTCATTGTATTTCATGACTCGCCTCTGCTCCTCTGCACCTGGTTCTCATTGTATTTAATGACTCGCCTGTGCTCCTCCGCTCCTGGTTCTCATTGTATTTAATGACTCGCCTCTGCTCCTCTGCTCCTGGTTTTCATTGTATTTAATGACTCGCCTGTGCTCCTCCGCTCCTGGTTCTCATTGTATTTCATGACTCGCCTCTGCTCCTCTGCTCCTGGTTTTCATTGTATTTAATGACTCGCCTCTGCTCCTCCGTCCTGGTTCTCATTGTATTTAATGACTCGCCTCTGCTCCTGGTTCTCATTGTATTTATTGACTCGCCTCTGTTCCTCTGCTCCTGGTTCTCATTGTATTTATTGACTCGCCTCTGCTCCTCCGCTCCTGTTTCTCATTGTATTTAAAGACTTGCCTCTGCTCCTCTGCTCCTGGTTCTCATTGTATTTAATGACTCGCCTCTGCTACTCCGCTCCTGGTTCTCATTGTATTTAATGACTCGCCTCTGCTCCTCCGCTCCTGGTTCTCATTGTATTTAATGACTCATCTCTGCTCCTCCTCTCCTGGTTCTCATTGTATTTAATGACTCGCCTCTGCTCCTGGTTTTTATTGTATTTAATGACTCGCCTCTGCTCCTCCGCTCCTGGTTCTCATTGTATTTAATGACTCGCCTCTGCTCCTCTGCTCCTGGTTCTCATTGTATTTAATGACTCGCCTCTGCTCCTCCGCTCCTGGTTCTCATTGTATTTCATGACTCGCCTCTGCTCCTTTGCACCCGGTTCTCATTGTATTTAATGACTCGCCTGTGCTCCTCCGCTCCTGGTTCTCATTGTATTTAATGACTCGCCTCTGCTCCTCTGCTCCTGGTTTTCATTGTATTTAATGACTCGCCTGTGCTCCTCCGCTCCTGGTTCTCATTGTATTTCATGACTCGCCTCTGCTCCTCTGCTCCTGGTTTTCATTGTATTTAATGACTCGCCTCTGCTCCTCCGCTCCTGGTTCTCATTGTATTTAATGACTCGCCTCTGCTCCTCCGCTCCTGGTTCCCATTGTATTTATTGACTCGCCTCTGCTCCTCCGCTCCTGGTTCTTATTGTATTTATTGACTCGCCTCTGCTCCTCCGCTCCTGGTTCTCATTGTATTTAATGACTCGTCTCTGCTCCTCTGCTCCTGGTTCTCATTGTATTTAATGACTCGCCTCTGCTCCTCCGCTCCTGGTTCTCATTGTATTTCATGACTCGCCTCTGCTCCTCTGCTCCTGATCCTCATTGTATTTAATGACTCGCCTCTGCTCCTCCGCTCCTGGTTCTCATTGCATTTAATGACGCGTCTCTGCTCCTCCACTCCTGGTTCTCATTGTATTTAATGACTCGCCTCTGCTCCTCCGCTCCTGGTTCTCATTGTATTTATTGACTCATCTCTGCTCCTCCGCTCCTGGTTCTCATTGTATTTAATGACGTGTCTCTGCTCCTCTGCTCCTCGTTCTCATTGTATTTAATGACTCACCTCTGCTTCTCCGCTCCTGGTTCTGATTGTACTTAGTGACTCGTCTCTGCTCCTCCGCTCCTGGTTCTCATTTTATTTAATGACTCGCCTGTGCTCCTCCGCTCCTGGTTCTCATTGTATTTATTGACTCGTCTCTGCTCCTCCGCTCCTGGTTCTCATTGTATTTAATGACTCGTCTCTGCTCCTCCGCTCCTGGTTCTCATTGTATTTAATGACTCGCCTCTGCTCCTCCGCTCCTGGTTCTCATTGTATTTAATGACTCGCCTCTACTCTGACGCTCCTGGTTCTATGACTCGTCTCTGCTCCTCCGCTCCTGGTTCTCATTGTATTTAATGACTTCCCTCTGCTCCGACGCTCCTGGTTCTCATTGTATTTCATGACTCGCCTCTGCTCCGACGCTCCTGGTTCTATGACTCGTCTCTGCTCCTCCGCTCCTGGTTCTCATTGTATTTAATGACTCACCTCTGCTGCTCCGCTCCTGGTTCTCATTGTATTTAATGACTCGCCTCTGCTCCGACGCTCCTGGTTCTATGACTCGTCTCTACTCCTCCGCTCCTGCTTCTCAGTGTATTTAATGACTCGCCTCTGCTCCTCTAATCCTGGTTCTCATTGCATTTAAAGACTTGCCTCTGCTGCTCCGCTCCTGGTTCTCATTGTATTTAATGACTCGCCTCTGCTCCGACGCTCCTGGTTCTATGACTCGTCTCTGCTCCTCCGCTCCTGGTTCTCATTGTATTTAATGACTCGTCTCTGCTCCTCTGCTCCTGGTTCTCATTGTATTTAATGACTCGCCTCTGCTCCTCCGCTCCTGGTTCTCATTGTATTTAATGACTCGTCTCTGCTCCTCCGCTCCTAGTTCTCATTGTATTTAATGACTTCTCTCTGCTCCTCCGCTCCTGGTTCTCATTGTATTTAATGACTCGCCTCTGCTCCTCCGCTCCTGGTTCTCATTGTATTTAATGACTCGCCTCTGCTCCTCTGCTCCTGGTTCTCATTGTATTTAATGACTCGTCTCTGCTCCTCCACTCCTGGTTCTCATTGTATTTAATGACTCGTCTCTGCTCCTCCGCTCCTGGTTCTCATGGTATTTAATGACTCGCTTCTGCTCCTCTGTTCCTGGTTCTCATTGTATTTAATGACTCGCCTGTGCTCCTCCACTCCTGGTTCTCATTGTATTTAATGACTCGCCTGTGCTCCTCCACTCCTGGTTGTCATTGTATTTAATGACTTGTCTCTGCTCCTCCGCTCCTGGTTCTCATTGTATTTAATGACTCGCCTCTGCTCCTCTGCTCCTGGTTCTCATTGTATTTAATGACTCGTCTCTGCTCCTCCTCTCCTGGTTCTCATTGTATTTAATGACTCGTCTCTGATCCTCCGCTACTGGTTCTCATTGTATTTAATGACTCGCCTCTGCTCCTCTGCTCCTGGTTCTCATTGTATTTAATGACTCGCCTGTGCTCCTCCACTCCTGGTTCTCATTGTATTTAATGACTCGCCTGTGCTCCTGCACTCCTGGTTCTCATTGTATTTAGTGACTTGTCTCTGATCCTCCGCTCCTGGTACTCATTGTATTTAATGACTCGCCTCTGGTCCTCTGCTCCTGGTTCTCATTGTATTTAATGAATCGCCTCTGCTCCTCCGCTCCTGATTCTCATTCTATTAAATGACTTGTCTCTGCTCCTCCGCTCCTGGTTCTCATTGAATTTGATGACTCGTCTCTGCTCCTCCGCTCCTGGTTCTCATTGTATTTGATGACTCATCTCTGCTCCTCCGCTCCTGATTCTCATTGTATTTAATGACTTGTCTCTGCTCGTCCGCTCCTGGTTCTCATTGTATTTAATGACTCGCCTCTGCGCCTCCGCTCCTGGTTCTCATTGTATTTAATGACTCCTTTCTGCTCCTCCGCTCCTGGTTCTCATTGTATTTAATGACTCGTCTCTGCTCCTCCGCTCCTGGTTCTCATTGTATTTAATGACTCGCCTCCGCTCCTGGTTCTCATTGTATTTAATCACTCGTCCATGCTCGTCCGCTCCTGGTTCTCATTGTATTTAATGACTCGACTCTGCTCGCCCGCTCCTGGTTCATTGTATTTAATGACTCGCCTCTGCTCCTCTGCTCCAGGTTCTCATTGTATTTAATGACTCACCTCAGCTTCTCCGCTCCTGGTTCTCATTGTATTTAATGACGCGTCTCTGCTCCTCCGCTCCTGGTTCTCATTGTATTTGATGACTCGTCTCTGCTCCTCCGCTCCTGGTTCTCATTGTATTTAATGACTCGCTCCTGGTCTCATTGTATTTAATGACACGTCTCTGCTCCTCCGCTTCTGGTTCTCATTGTATTTAATGACTCACCTCTGCTCCTCTGCTCCTGGTTCTCATTGTATTTAATGACTCGTCTCTACTCCTCCGCTCCTGGTTCTCATTGTATTTAATGACTCGCCTCTGCTCCTCTGCTCCTGGTTCTCATTGTATTTAAAGACTTGCCTCTGCTCCTCCGCTCCTGGTTCTCATTGTATTTAATGACTCGCCTCTGCTCCTCCGCTCCTGGTTCTCATTGTATTTAATGACTCGCCTCTGCTCCTCTGCTCCTGGTTCTCATTGTATTTAATGACTCACCTCTGCTCCTCTGCTCCTGGTTCTCATGGTATTTAATGACTCGTCTCTGCTCCTCCGCTCCTGGTTCTCATTGTATTTAATGACTCGCCTCTGCTCCTCCGCTCCTGGTTCTCATTGTATTTAATGACTTGTTTCTGCTCCTCCGCTCCTGGTTCTCATTGTATTTAATGACGCGTCTCTGCTCCTCCGCTCCTGGTTCTCATTGTATTTAGTGACTCGCCTCTGCTCCTCTGCTCCTGGTTCTCATTGTATTTAATGACTCGTCTCTGCTCCTCCACTCCTGGTTCTCATTGTATTTAATGACTCGTCTCTGATCCTCCGCTACAGGTTCTCATTGTATTTAATGACTCGCCTCTGCTCCTCTGCTCCTGGTTCTCATTGTATTTAATGACTCGCCTGTGCTCCTCCACTCCTGGTTCTCATTGTATTTAATGACTCGCCTGTGCTCCTCCACTCCTGGTTCTCATTGTATTTAGTGACTTGTCTCTGATCCTCCGCTCCTGGTTCTCATTGTATTTAATGACTCGCCTCTGGTCCTCCACTCCTGGTTCTCATTGTATTTAATGAATCGCCTCTGCTCCTCCGCTCCTGATTCTCATTGTATTAAATGACTTGTCTCTGCTCCTCCGCTCCTGGTTCTCATTGTATTTAATGACTCGCCTGTGCTCCTCCACTCCTGGTTCTCATTGTATTTAATGACTCGCCTGTGCTCCTCCACTCCTGGTTGTCATTGTATTTTATGACTCACCTCTGCTCCTCCGCTCCTGGTTCTCATTGTATTTAATGACTCGCCTCTGCTCCTCCGCTCCTGGTTCTCATTGTATTTAATGACTCGTCTCTGCTCCTCTGCTCCTGGTTCTCATTGTATTTAATGACTCGCCTGTGCTCCTCCGCTCCTGGTTCTCATTGTATTTATTGACTCCCCTCTGCTCCTCCGCTCCTGGTTCTCATTGTATTTCATGACTTGCCTCTGCTTCTCAGCTCCTGGTTCTCATTGTATTTCATGACTCGTCTCTGCTCCTCTGCTCCTCGTTCTCATTGTATTTAATGACTCACCTCTGCTTCTCCGCTCCTGGTTCTGATTGTATTTAATGACGCATCTCTGCTCCTCCGCTCCTGGTTCTCATTGTATTTAATGACTCGCCTCTGCTCCTCTGCTCCTGGTTCTCATTGTATTTAATGACTCGCCTCTGCTCCTGCTTCTCATTGTATTTAATGACTCGTCTCTGCTCCTCCGCTCCTGGTTCTCATTGTATTTGATGACTCGCCTCTGCTCCTCCGCTCCTGGTTCTCATTGTATTTAATGACTCGCCTCTGCTCCTCCGCTCCTGGTTCTCATTGTATTTAATCACTTGTCTCTGCTCCTCCGCTCCTGGTTCTCATTGTATTTAATGACTCGCCTCTGCTCCTCCGCTCCTGGTTCTCATTGTATTTAATCACTCGTCTCTGCTCCTCCGCTCCTGTTTCTCATTGTATTTAATGACTCGCCTCTGCTCCTCCGCTCCAGGTTCTCATTGTATTTAATGACTCGCCTCTGCTCCTCCGCTCCTGGTTCTCATTGTATTTAATGACTCGCCTATGCTCCTCCGCTCCTGGTTCTCATTGTATTTAATGACTCACCTCTGCTCCTCTGCTCCTGGTTCTCATTGTATTTAATGACTCGTCTCTACTCCTCCGCTCCTGGTTCTCATTGTATTTAATGACTCGCCTCTGCTCCTCTGCTCCTGGTTCTCATTGTATTTAAAGACTTGCCTCTGCTCCTCCGCTCCTGGTTCTCATTGTATTTAATGACTCGCCTCTGCTCCTCCGCTCCTGGTTCTCATTGCATTTAATGACTCGCCTCTGCTCCTCTGCTCCTGGTTCTCATTGTATTTAATGACTCACCTCTGCTCCTCTGCTCCTGGTTCTCATGGTATTTAATGACTCGTCTCTGCTCCTCCGCTCCTGGTTCTCATTGTATTTAATGACTCGCCTCTGCTCCTCCGCTCGTGGTTCTCATTGTATTTAATGACTTGTTTCTGCTCCTCCGCTCCTGGTTCTCATTGTATTTAATGACGCGTCTCTGCTCCTCCGCTCCTGGTTCTCATTGTATTTAGTGACTCGCCTCTGCTCCTCTGCTCCTGGTTCTCATTGTATTTAATGACTCGTCTCTGCTCCTCCACTCCTGGTTCTCATTGTATTTAATGACTCGTCTCTGATCCTCCGCTACTGGTTCTCATTGTATTTAATGACTCGCCTCTGCTCCTCTGCTCCTGGTTCTCATTGTATTTAATGACTCGCCTGTGCTCCTCCACTCCTGGTTCTCATTGTATTTAATGACTCGCCTGTGCTCCTCCACTCCTGGTTCTCATTGTATTTAGTGACTTGTCTCTGATCCTCCGCTCCTGGTTCTCATTGTATTTAATGACTCGCCTCTGGTCCTCTGCTCCTGGTTCTCATTGTATTTAATGAATCGCCTCTGCTCCTCCGCTCCTGATTCTCATTGTATTAAATGACTTGTCTCTGCTCCTCCGCTCCTGGTTCTCATTGAATTTGATGACTCGTCTCTGCTCCTCCGCTCCTGGTTCTCATTGTATTTGATGACTCATCTCTGCTCCTCCGCTCCTGATTCTCATTGTATTTAATGACTTGTCTCTGCTCGTCCGCTCCTGGTTCTCATTGTATTTAATGACTCGCCTCTGCGCCTCCGCTCCTGGTTCTCATTGTATTTAATGACTCCTTTCTGCTCCTCCGCTCCTGGTTCTCATTGTATTTAATGACTTGTCTCTGCTCCTCCGCTCCTGGTTCTCATTGTATTTAATGACTCGCCTCCGCTCCTGGTTCTCATTGTATTTAATGTCTCGTCTCTGCTCCTCCGCTCCTGGTTCTCATTGTATTTAATGACTCGCCTCTGCTCCTCCGCTCCTGGTTCTCATTGTATTTAATCACTCGTCCATGCTCGTCCGCTCCTGGTTCTCATTGTATTTAATGACTCGACTCTGCTCGCCCGCTCCTGGTTCATTGTATTTAATGACTCGCCTCTGCTCCTCTGCTCCAGGTTCTCATTGTATTTAATGACTCACATCAGCTTCTCCGCTCCTGGTTCTCATTGTATTTAATGACGCGTCTCTGCTCCTCCGCTCCTGGTTCTCATTGTATTTGATGACTCGTCTCTGCTCCTGCGCTCCTGGTTCTCATTGTATTTAATGACTCGCTCCTGGTCTCATTGTATTTAATGACACGTCTCTGCTCCTCCGCTTCTGGTTCTCATTGTATTTAATGACTCACCTCTGCTCCTCTGCTCCTGGTTCTCATTGTATTTAATGACTCGTCTCTACTCCTCCGCTCCTGGTTCTCATTGTATTTAATGACTCGCCTCTGCTCCTCCGCTCCTGGTTCTCATTGTATTTAAAGACTTGCCTCTGCTCCTCCGCTCCTGGTTCTCATTGTATTTAAGGACTCGCCTCTGCTCCTCCGCTCCTGGTTCTCATTGTATTTAATGACTCGCCTCTGCTCCTCTGCTCCTGGTTCTCATTGTATTTAATGACTCACCTCTGCTCCTCTGCTCCTGGTTCTCATGGTATTTAATGACTCGTCTCTGCTCCTCCGCTCCTGGTTCTCATTGTATTTAATGACTCGCCTCTGCTCCTCCGCTCCTGGTTCTCATTGTATTTAATGACTTGTTTCTGCTCCTCCGCTCCTGGTTCTCATTGTATTTAATGACGCGTCTCTGCTCCTCCGCTCCTGGTTCTCATTGTATTTAGTGACTCGCCTCTGCTCCTCTGCTCCTGGTTCTCATTGTATTTAATGACTCGTCTCTGCTCCTCCACTCCTGGTTCTCATTGTATTTAATGACTCGTCTCTGATCCTCCGCTACTGGTTCTCATTGTATTTAATGACTCGCCTCTGCTCCTCTGCTCCTGGTTCTCATTGTATTTAATGACTCGCCTGTGCTCCTCCACTCCTGGTTCTCATTGTATTTAATGACTCGCCTGTGCTCCTCCACTCCTGGTTCTCATTGTATTTAGTGACTTGTCTCTGATCCTCCGCTCCTGGTTCTCATTGTATTTAATGACTCGCCTCTGGTCCTCTGCTCCTGGTTCTCATTGTATTTAATGAATCGCCTCTGCTCCTCCGCTCCTGATTCTCATTGTATTAAATGACTTGTCTCTGCTCCTCCGCTCCTGGTTCTCATTGAATTTGATGACTCGTCTCTGCTCCTCCGCTCCTGGTTCTCATTGTATTTGATGACTCATCTCTGCTCCTCCGCTCCTTATTCTCATTGTATTTAATGACTTGTCTCTGCTCGTCCGCTCCTGGTTCTCATTGTATTTAATGACTCGCCTCTGCGCCTCCGCTCCTGGTTCTCATTGTATTTAATGACTCCTTTCTGCTCCTCCGCTCCTGGTTCTCATTGTATTTAATGACTTGACTCTGCTCCTCCGCTCCTGGTTCTCATTGTATTTAATGACTCGCCTCCGCTCCTGGTTCTCATTGTATTTAATGACTCGTCTCTGCTCCTCCGCTCCTGGTTCTCATTGTATTTAATGACTCGCCTCTGCTCCTCCGCTCCTGGTTCTCATTGTATTTAATCACTCGTCCATGCTCGTCCGCTCCTGGTTCTCATTGTATTTAATGACTCGACTCTGCTCGCCCGCTCCTGGTTCATTGTATTTAATGACTCGCCTCTGCTCCTCTGCTCCAGGTTCTCATTGTATTTAATGACTCACATCAGCTTCTCCGCTCCTGGTTCTCATTGTATTTAATGACGCGTCTCTGCTCCTCCGCTCCTGGTTCTCATTGTATTTGATGACTCGTCTCTGCTCCTGCGCTCCTGGTTCTCATTGTATTTAATGACTCGCTCCTGGTCTCATTGTATTTAATGACACGTCTCTGCTCCTCCGCTTCTGGTTCTCATTGTATTTAATGACTCACCTCTGCTCCTCTGCTCCTGGTTCTCATTGTATTTAATGACTCGTCTCTACTCCTCCGCTCCTGGTTCTCATTGTATTTAATGACTCACCTCTGCTCCTCCGCTCCTGGTTCTTATTGTATTTAAAGACTTGCCTCTGCTCCTCCGCTCCTGGTTCTCATTGTATTTAATGACTCGCTTCTGCTCCTCCGCTCCTGGTTCTCATTGTATTTAATGACTCGCCTCTGCTCCTCCGCTCCTGGTTCTCATTGTATTTAATGACTCACCTCTGCTCCTCTGCTCCTGGTTCTCATGGTATTTAATGACTCGTCTCTGCTCCTCCGCTCCTGGTTCTCATTGTATTTAATGACTCGCCTCTGCTCCTCCGCTCCTGGTTCTCATTGTATTTAATGACTTGTTTCTGCTCCTCCGCTCCTGGTTCTCATTGTATTTAATGACGCGTCTCTGCTTCTCCGCTCCTGGTTCTCATTGTATTTAGTGACTCGCCTCTGCTCCTCCGCTCCTGGTTCTCATTGTATTTAATGACTCGTCTCTGCTCCTGGTTCTCATGGTATTTAATGACTCGCCTCTGCTCCTCCGCTCCTGGTTCTCATTGTATTTAATGACGCGTCTCTGCTCCTCCGCTCCTCGTTCTCATTGTATTTAATGACTCACCTCTGCTTCTCCGCTCCTGGTTCTGATTGTATTTAATGACTCGTCTCTACTTCTCCGCTCCTGGTTCTCATTGTACTTAATGACTCGTCTCTGCTCCTCCGCTCCTGGTTCTCATTGAATTTGATGACTCGCCTCTGCTCCTCTGCTCCTGGTTCTCATTGTATTTGATGACTCATCTCTGCTCCTCCGCTCCTGGTTCTCATTGTATTTAATGACTCGTCTCTGCTCCTCCGCGCCTGGTTCTCATTGTATTTGATGACTCATCTCTGCTCCTCCGCTCCTGTTTCTCATTGTACTTAATGACTCGTCTCTGCTCCTCCGCTCCTGGTTCTCATTGTATTTAATGACTTGTTTCTGCTCCTCCGCTCCTGGTTCTCATTGTATTTAATGACTCGTCTCTGCTCCTCTGCTCCTGGTTCTCATTGTATTTATTGACTCGCCTCTGCTCCTCCGCTCCTGCTTCTCATTGTATTTTTTGACTCGCCTCTGCTCCTGGTTCTCATTGTATTTATTGACTCGCCTCTGCTCCTCCGCTAACACTTCTCATTGTATTTATTGACTCGTCTCTGCTCCTCCGCTCCTGGTTCTCATTGAATTTGATGACTCACCTCTGCTCCCCTGCTCCTGATTCTCATTGTATTTGATGACTCATCTCTGCTCCTCCGCTCCTGGTTCTCATTGTATTTAATGACTCGTCTCTGCTCCTCCGCTCCTGGTTCTCATTGTATTTGATGACTCGCCTCTGCTCCTCCGCTCCTGGTTCTCATTGTATTTAATGACTTGTTTCTGCTCCTCCGCTCCTGGTTCTCATTGTATTTAATGAATCGTCTCTGCTCCTCTGCTCCTGGTTCTCATTGTATTTATTGACTCGCCTCTGCTCCTCCGCTCCTGGTTCTCATTGTATTTATTGACTCGCCTCTGCTCCTCCGCTCCTGTTTCTCATTGTATTTAAAGACTCGCCTCTGCTCCTCTGCTCCTGGTTCTCATTGTATTTAATGACTCGCCTCTGCTCCTACGCTCCTGGTTCTCATTGTATTTAATGACTCGTCTCTGCTCCTCCGCTCCTGGTTCTCATTGTATTTAATGACTCGCCTCTGCTCCTCCGCTCCTGGTTCTCATTGTATTTAATGACTTGTTTCTGCTCCTCCGCTCCTGGTTCTCATTGTATTTAATGATGCGTCTCTGCTCCTCCGCTCCTGGTTCTCATTGTATTTAGTGACTCGCCTCTGCTCCTCCGCTCCTGGTTCTCATTGTATTTAATGACTCGTCTCTGCTCCTGGTTCTCATGGTATTTAATGACTCGCCTCTGCTCCTCCGCTCCTGGTTCTCATTGTATTTAATGACGCGTCTCTGCTCCTCCGCTCCTCGTTCTCATTGTATTTAATGACTCACCTCTGCTTCTCCGCTCCTGGTTCTGATTGTATTTAATGACTCGTCTCTACTCCTCCGCTCCTGGTTCTCATTGTATTTAATGACTCGTCTCTGCTCCTCCGCTCCTGGTTCTCATTGAATTTGATGACTCGCCTCTGCTCCTCTGCTCCTGGTTCTCATTGTATTTGATGACTCATCTCTGCTCCTCCGCTCCTGGTTCTCATTGTATTTAATGACTCGTCTCTGCTCCTCCGCGCCTAGTTCTCATTGTATTTGATGACTCATCTCTGCTCCTCCGCTCCTGGTTCTCATTGTATTTAATGACTCGCCTCTGCTCCTCCGCTCCTGGTTCTCATTGTATTTAATGACTCGTTTCTGCTCCTCCGCTCCTGGTTCTCATTGTATTTAATGACTCGTCTCTGCTCCTCTGCTCCTGGTTCTCATTGTATTTATTGACTCGCCTCTGCTCCTCCGCTCCTGCTTCTCATTGTATTTTATGACTCGCCTCTGCTCCTCCGCTCCTGGTTCTCATTGTATTTATTGACTCACCTCTGCTCCTCCGCTACTGCTTCTCATTGTATTTATTGACTCGTCTCTGCTCCTCCGCTCCTGGTTCTCATTGAATTTGATGACTCGCCTCTGCTCCTCCGCTCCTGGTTCTCATTGTATTTAATGACTCGCCTCTGCTCCTCCGCTCCTGGTTCTCATTGTATTTAATGACTTGTTTCTGCTCCTCCGCTCCTGGTTCTCATTGTATTTAATGAATCGTCTCTGCTCCTCTGCTCCTGGTTCTCATGGTATTTAATGACTCGCCTCTGCTCCTCCGCTCCTGGTTCTCATTGTATTTAATGACGCGTCTCTGCTCCTCCGCTCCTCGTTCTCATTATATTTAGTGACTCACCTCTGCTTCTCCGCTCCTGGTTCTGATTGTATTTAATGACTCGTCTCTACTTCTCCGCTCCTGGTTCTCATTGTACTTAATGACTCGTCTCTGCTCCTCCGCTCCTGGTTCTCATTGAATTTGATGACTCGCCTCTGCTCCTCTGCTCCTGGTTCTCATTGTATTTGATGACTCATCTCTGCTCCTCCGCTCCTGGTTCTCATTGTATTTAATGACTCGTCTCTGCTCCTCCGCGCCTGGTTCTCATTGTATTTGATGACTCATCTCTGCTCCTCCGCTCCTGTTTCTCATTGTACTTAATGACTCGCCTCTGCTCCTCCGCTCCTGGTTCTCATTGTATTTAATGACTTGTTTCTGCTCCTCCGCTCCTGGTTCTCATTGTATTTAATGACTCGTCTCTGCTCCTCTGCTCCTGGTTCTCATTGTATTTATTGACTCGCCTCTGCTCCTCTGCTCCTGCTTCTCATTGTATTTTTTGACTCGCCTCTGCTCCTGGTTCTCATTGTATTTATTGACTCGCCTCTGCTCCTCCGCTAACACTTCTCATTGTATTTATTGACTCGTCTCTGCTCCTCCGCTCCTGGTTCTCATTGAATTTGATGACTCACCTCTGCTCCTCTGCTCCTGGTTCTCATTGTATTTGATGACTCATCTCTGCTCCTCCGCTCCTGGTTCTCATTGTATTTAATGACTCGTCTCTGCTCCTCCGCTCCTGGTTCTCATTGTATTTGATGACTCGCCTCTGCTCCTCCGCTCCTGGTTCTCATTGTATTTAATGACTTGTTTCTGCTCCTCCGCTCCTGGTTCTCATTGTATTTCATGACTCGCCTCTGCTCCGACGCTCCTGGTTCTATGACTCGTCTCTGCTCCTCCGCTCCTGGTTCTCATTGTATTTAATGACTCACCTCTGCTGCTCCGCTCCTGGTTCTCATTGTATTTAATGACTCGCCTCTGCTCCGACGCTCCTGGTTCTATGACTCGTCTCTACTCCTCCGCTCCTGCTTCTCAGTGTATTTAATGACTCGCCTCTGCTCCTCTAATCCTGGTTCTCATTGCATTTAAAGACTTGCCTCTGCTCCGCCGCTCCTGGTTCTCATTGTATTTAATGACTCGTCTCTGCTACTCTGCTCCTGGTTCTCATTGTATTTAATGACTCGCCTCTGCTCCTCCGCTCCTGGTTCTCATTGTATTTAATGACTCGTCTCTGCTCCTCCGCTCCTGGTTCTCATTGTATTTAATGACTTCTCTCTGCTCCTCCGCTCCTGGTTCTCATTGTATTTAATGACTCGCTTCTGCTCCTCCGCTCCTGGTTCTCATTGTATTTAATGACTCAACTCTGCTCTTCTGCTCCTGGTTCTCATTGTATTTAATGACTCGCCTCTGCTCCTTCGCTCCTGGTTCTCATTGTATTTAATGACTCGCCTCTGCTCCTCCACTCCTTGTTCTCATTGTATTTAATGACGCGTCTCTGCTCCTCCGCTCCTGGTTCTCATAGTATTTAATGACTCGCCTCTGCTCCTCTGCTCCTGGTTCTCATTGTATTTAATGGCTCGTCTCTGCTCCTCCACTCCTGGTTCTCATTGTATTTAATGACTCGTCTCTGCTCCTCCGCTCCTGGTTCTCATGGTATTTAATGACTCGCTTCTGCTCCTCTGTTCCTGGTTCTCATTGTATTTAATGACTCGCCTGTGCTCCTCCACTCCTGGTTCTCATTGTATTTAATGACTCGCCTGTGCTCCTCCACTCCTGGTTGTCATTGTATTTAATGACTTGTCTCTGCTCCTCCGCTCCTGGTTCTCATTGTATTTAATGACTCGCCTCTGCTCCTCTGCTCCTGGTTCTCATTGTATTTAATGACTCGTCTCTGCTCCTCCTCTCCTGGTTCTCATTGTATTTAATGACTCGTCTCTGATCCTCCGCTACTGGTTCTCATTGTATTTAATGACTCGCCTCTGCTCCTCTGCTCCTGGTTCTCATTGTATTTAATGACTCGCCTGTGCTCCTCCACTCCTGGTTCTCATTGTATTTAATGACTCGACTGTGCTCCTCCACTCCTGGTTCTCATTGTATTTAGTGACTTGTCTCTGATCCTCCGCTCCTGGTTCTCATTGTATTTAATGACTCGCCTCTGGTCCTCTGCTCCTGGTTCTCATTGTATTTAATGAATCGCCTCTGCTCCTCTGCTCCTCCGCTCCTGATTCTCATTCTATTAAATGACTTGTCTCTGCTCCTCCGCTCCTGGTTCTCATTGAATTTGATGACTCGTCTCTGCTCCTCCGCTCCTGGTTCTCATTGTATTTGATGACTCATCTCTGCTCCTCCGCTCCTGATTCTCATTGTATTTAATGACTTGTCTCTGCTCGTCCGCTCCTGGTTCTCATTGTATTTAATGACTCGCCTCTGCGCCTCCGCTCCTGGTTCTCATTGTATTTAATGACTCCTTTCTGCTCCTCCGCTCCTGGTTCTCATTGCATTTAATGACTCGTCTCTGCTCCTCCGCTCCTGGTTCTCATTGTATTTAATGACTCGCCTCCGCTCCTGTTTCTCATTGTATTTAATCACTCGTCCATGCTCGTCCGCTCCTGGTTCTCATTGTATTTAATGACTCGACTCTGCTCGCCCGCTCCTGGTTCATTGTATTTAATGACTCGCCTCTGCTCCTCTGCTCCAGGTTCTCATTGTATTTAATGACTCACCTCAGCTTCTCCGCTCCTGGTTCTCATTGTATTTAATGACGCGTCTCTGCTCCTCCGCTCCTGGTTCTCATTGTATTTGATGACTCGTCTTTGCTCCTGCGCTCCTGGTTCTCATTGTATTTAATGACTCGCTCCTGGTCTCATTGTATTTAATGACACGTCTCTGCTCCTCCGCTTCTGGTTCTCATTGTATTTAATGACTCACCTCTGCTCCTCTGCTCCTGGTTCTCATTGTATTTAATGACTCGTCTCTACTCCTCCGCTCCTGGTTCTCATTGTATTTAATGACTCGCCTCTGCTCCTCCGCTCCTGGTTCTCATTGTATTTAAAGACTTGCCTCTGCTCCTCCGCTCCTGGTTCTCATTGTATTTAATGACTCGCCTCTGCTCCTCCGCTCCTGGTTCTCATTGTATTTAATGACTCGCCTCTGCTCCTCTGCTCCTGGTTCTCATTGTATTTAATGACTCACCTCTGCTCCTCTGCTCCTGGTTCTCATGGTATTTAATGACTCGTCTCTGCTCCTCCGCTCCTGGTTCTCATTGTATTTAATGACTCGCCTCTGCTCCTCCGCTCCTGGTTCTCATTGTATTTAATGACTTGTTTCTGCTCCTCCGCTCCTGGTTCTCATTGTATTTAATGACGCGTCTCTGCTCCTCCGCTCCTGGTTCTCATTGTATTTAGTGACTCGCCTCTGCTCCTCTGCTCCTGGTTCTCATTGTATTTAATGACTCGTCTCTGCTCCTCCACTCCTGGTTCTCATTGTATTTAATGACTCGTCTCTGATCCTCCGCTACTGGTTCTCATTGTATTTAATGACTCGCCTCTGCTCCTCTGCTCCTGGTTCTCATTGTATTTAATGACTCGCCTGTGCTCCTCCACTCCTGGTTCTCATTGTATTTAATGACTCGCCTGTGCTCCTCCACTCCTGGTTCTCATTGTATTTAGTGACTTGTCTCTGATCCTCCGCTCCTGGTTCTCATTGTATTTAATGACTCGCCTCTGGTCCTCTGCTCCTGGTTCTCATTGTATTTAATGAATCGCCTCTGCTCCTCCGCTCCTGATTCTCATTGTATTAAATGACTTGTCTCTGCTCCTCCGCTCCTAGTTCTCATTGAATTTGATGACTCGTCTCTGCTCCTCCGCTCCTGGTTCTCATTGTATTTGATGACTCATCTCTGCTCCTCCGCTCCTGATTCTCATTGTATTTAATGACTTGTCTCTGCTCGTCCGCTCCTGGTTCTCATTGTATTTAATGACTCGCCTCTGCGCCTCCGCTCCTGGTTCTCATTGTATTTAATGACTCCTTTCTGCTCCTCCGCTCCTGGTTCTCATTGTATTTAATGACTTGTCTCTGCTCCTCCGCTCCTGGTTCTCATTGTATTTAATGACTCGCCTCTGCTCCTGGTTCTCATTGTATTTAATGACTCGTCTCTGCTCCTCCGCTCCTGGTTCTCATTGTATTTAATGACTCGCCTCTGCTCCTCCGCTCCTGGTTCTCATTGTATTTAATCACTCGTCCATGCTCGTCCGCTCCTGGTTCTCATTGTATTTAATGACTCGACTCTGCTCGCCCGCTCCTGGTTCATTGTATTTAATGACTCGCCTCTGCTCCTCTGCTCCAGGTTCTCATTGTATTTAATGACTCACCTCAGCTTCTCCGCTCCTGGTTCTCATTGTATTTAATGACGCGTCTCTGCTCCTCCGCTCCTGGTTCTCATTGTATTTGATGACTCGTCTCTGCTCCTGCGCTCCTGGTTCTCATTGTATTTAATGACTCGCTCCTGGTCTCATTGTATTTAATGACACGTCTCTGCTCCTCCGCTTCTGGTTCTCATTGTATTTAATGACTCACCTCTGCTCCTCTGCTCCTGGTTCTCATTGTATTTAATGACTCGTCTCTACTCCTCCGCTCCTGGTTCTCATTGTATTTAATGACTCGCCTCTGCTCCTCCGCTCCTGGTTCTCATTGTATTTAAAGACTTGCCTCTGCTCCTCCGCTCCTGGTTCTCATTGTATTTAATGACTCGCCTCTGCTCCTCCGCTCCTGGTTCTCATTGTATTTAATGACTCGCCTCTGCTCCTCTGCTCCTGGTTCTCATTGTATTTAATGACTCACCTCTGCTCCTCTGCTCCTGGTTCTCATGGTATTTAATGACTCGTCTCTGCTCCTCCGCTCCTGGTTCTCATTGTATTTAATGACTCGCCTCTGCTCCTCCGCTCCTGGTTCTCATTGTATTTAATGACTTGTTTCTGCTCCTCCGCTCCTGGTTCTCATTGTATTTAATGACGCGTCTCTGCTCCTCCGCTCCTGGTTCTCATTGTATTTAGTGACTCGCCTCTGCTCCTCTGCTCCTGGTTCTCATTGTATTTAATGACTCGTCTCTGCTCCTCCACTCCTGGTTCTCATTGTATTTAATGACTCGTCTCTGATCCTCCGCTACTGGTTCTCATTGTATTTAATGACTCGCCTCTGCTCCTCTGCTCCTGGTTCTCATTGTATTTAATGACTCGCCTGTGCTCCTCCACTCCTGGTTCTCATTGTATTTAATGACTCGCCTGTGCTCCTCCACTCCTGGTTCTCATTGTATTTAGTGACTTGTCTCTGATCCTCCGCTCCTGGTTCTCATTGTATTTAATGACTCGCCTCTGGTCCTCTGCTCCTGGTTCTCATTGTATTTAATGAATCGCCTCTGCTCCTCCGCTCCTGATTCTCATTGTATTAAATGACTTGTCTCTGCTCCTCCGCTCCTGGTTCTCATTGAATTTGATGACTCGTCTCTGCTCCTCCGCTCCTGGTTCTCATTGTATTTAATGACTTGTTTCTGCTCCTCCGCTCCTGGTTCTCATTGTATTTAATGAATCGTCTCTGCTCCTCTGCTCCTGGTTCTCATTGTATTTAATGACTCGCCTCTGCTCCTCCGCTCCTGGTTCTCATTGTATTTATTGACTCGCCTCTGCTCCTCCGCTCCTGTTTCTCATTGTATTTAAAGACTCACCTCTGCTCCTCTGCTCCTGGTTCTCATTGTATTTAATGACTCGTCTCTACTCCTCCGCTCCTGGTTCTCATTGTATTTAATGACTCACCTCTGCTCCTCCGCTCCTGGTTCTCATTGTATTTAAAGACTTGCCTCTGCTCCTCCGCTCCTGGTTCTCATTGTATTTAATGACTCGCCTCTGCTCCTCCGCTCCTGGTTCTCATTGTATTTAATGACTCGCCTCTGCTCCTCCGCTCCTGGTTCTCATTGTATTTAATGACTCACCTCTGCTCCTCTGCTCCTGGTTCTCATGGTATTTAATGACTCGTCTCTGCTCCTCCGCTCCTGGTTCTCATTGTATTTAATGACTCGCCTCTGCTCCTCCGCTCCTGGTTCTCATTGTATTTAATGACTTGTTTCTGCTCCTCCGCTCCTGGTTCTCATTGTATTTAATGACGCGTCTCTGCTTCTCCGCTCCTGGTTCTCATTGTATTTAGTGACTCGCCTCTGCTCCTCCGCTCCTGGTTCTCATTGTATTTAATGACTCGTCTCTGCTCCTGGTTCTCATGGTATTTAATGACTCGCCTCTGCTCCTCCGCTCCTGGTTCTCATTGTATTTAATGACGCGTCTCTGCTCCTCCGCTCCTCGTTCTCATTGTATTTAATGACTCACCTCTGCTTCTCCGCTCCTGGTTCTGATTGTATTTAATGACTCGTCTCTACTTCTCCGCTCCTGGTTCTCTTTGTACTTAATGACTCGTCTCTGCTCCTCCGCTCCTGGTTCTCATTGAATTTGATGACTCGCCTCTGCTCCTCTGCTCCTGGTTCTCATTGTATTTGATGACTCATCTCTGCTCCTCCGCTCCTGGTTCTCATTGTATTTAATGACTCGTCTCTGCTCCTCCGCGCCTGGTTCTCATTGTATTTGATGACTCATCTCTGCTCCTCCGCTCCTGTTTCTCATTGTACTTAATGACTCGCCTCTGCTCCTCCGCTCCTGGTTCTCATTGTATTTAATGACTTGTTTCTGCTCCTCCGCTCCTGGTTCTCATTGTATTTAATGACTCGTCTCTGCTCCTCTGCTCCTGGTTCTCATTGTATTTATTGACTCGCCTCTGCTCCTCCGCTCCTGCTTCTCATTGTATTTTTTGACTCGCCTCTGCTCCTGGTTCTCATTGTATTTATTGACTCGCCTCTGCTCCTCCGCTAACACTTCTCATTGTATTTATTGACTCGTCTCTGCTCCTCCGCTCCTGGTTCTCATTGAATTTGATGACTCACCTCTGCTCCCCTGCTCCTGATTCTCATTGTATTTGATGACTCATCTCTGCTCCTCCGCTCCTGGTTCTCATTGTATTTAATGACTCGTCTCTGCTCCTCCGCTCCTGGTTCTCATTGTATTTGATGACTCGCCTCTGCTCCTCCGCTCCTGGTTCTCATTGTATTTAATGACTTGTTTCTGCTCCTCCGCTCCTGGTTCTCATTGTATTTAATGAATCGTCTCTGCTCCTCTGCTCCTGGTTCTCATTGTATTTATTGACTCGCCTCTGCTCCTCCGCTCCTGGTTCTCATTGTATTTATTGACTCGCCTCTGCTCCTCCGCTCCTGTTTCTCATTGTATTTAAAGACTCGCCTCTGCTCCTCTGCTCCTGGTTCTCATTGTATTTAATGACTCGCCTCTGCTCCTACGCTCCTGGTTCTCATTGTATTTAATGACTCGTCTCTGCTCCTCCGCTCCTGGTTCCCATTGTATTTAATGACTCGCCTCTGCTCCTCCGCTCCTGGTTCTCATTGTATTTAATGACTTGTTTCTGCTCCTCCGCTCCTGGTTCTCATTGTATTTAATGATGCGTCTCTGCTCCTCCGCTCCTGGTTCTCATTGTATTTAGTGACTCGCCTCTGCTCCTCCGCTCCTGGTTCTCATTGTATTTAATGACTCGTCTCTGCTCCTGGTTCTCATGGTATTTAATGACTCGCCTCTGCTCCTCCGCTCCTGGTTCTCATTGTATTTAATGACGCGTCTCTGCTCCTCCGCTCCTCGTTCTCATTGTATTTAATGACTCACCTCTGCTTCTCCGCTCCTGGTTCTGATTGTATTTAATGACTCGTCTCTACTCCTCCGCTCCTGGTTCTCATTGTATTTAATGACTCGTCTCTGCTCCTCCGCTCCTGGTTCTCATTGAATTTGATGACTCGCCTCTGCTCCTCTGCTCCTGGTTCTCATTGTATTTGATGACTCATCTCTGCTCCTCCGCTCCTGGTTCTCATTGTATTTAATGACTCGTCTCTGCTCCTCCGCGCCTAGTTCTCATTGTATTTGATGACTCATCTCTGCTCCTCCGCTCCTGGTTCTCATTGTATTTAATGACTCGCTTCTGCTCCTCCGCTCCTGGTTCTCATTGTATTTAATGACTCGTTTCTGCTCCTCCGCTCCTGGTTCTCATTGTATTTAATGACTCGTCTCTGCTCCTCTGCTCCTGGTTCTCATTGTATTTATTGACTCGCCTCTGCTCCTCCGCTCCTGCTTCTCATTGTATTTTATGACTCGCCTCTGCTCCTCCGCTCCTGGTTCTCATTGTATTTATTGACTCACCTCTGCTCCTCCGCTACTGCTTCTCATTGTATTTATTGACTCGTCTCTGCTCCTCCGCTCCTGGTTCTCATTGAATTTGATGACTCGCCTCTGCTCCTCTGCTCCTGGTTCTCATTGTATTTGATGACTCATCTCTGCTCCTCCGCTCCTGGTTCTCATTGTATTTAATGACTCGTCTCTGCTCCTCCGCTCCTGGTTCTCATTGTATTTAATGACTCGCCTCTGCTCCTCCGCTCCTGGTTCTCATTGTATTTAATGACTCGCCTCTGCTCCTGGTTCTCATTGTATTTATTGACTCGCCTCTGCTCCTCCGCTCCTGCTTCTCATTGTATTTTATGACTCGCCTCTGCTCCTCCGCTCCTGGTTCTCATTGTATTTAATGACTCGCCTCTGCTCCTCTGCTCCTGGTTCTCATTGTATTTAATGACTCACCTCTGCTTCTCCGCTCCTGGTTCTGATTGTATTTAATGACTCGTCTCTACTTCTCCGCTCCTGGTTCTCTTTGTACTTAATGACTCGTCTCTGCTCCTCCGCTCCTGGTTCTCATTGAATTTGATGACTCGCCTCTGCTCCTCTGCTCCTGGTTCTCATTGTATTTGATGACTCATCTCTGCTCCTCCGCTCCTGGTTCTCATTGTATTTAATGACTCGTCTCTGCTCCTCCGCGCCTGGTTCTCATTGTATTTGATGACTCATCTCTGCTCCTCCGCTCCTGTTTCTCATTGTACTTAATGACTCGCCTCTGCTCCTCCGCTCCTGGTTCTCATTGTATTTAATGACTTGTTTCTGCTCCTCCGCTCCTGGTTCTCATTGTATTTAATGACTCGTCTCTGCTCCTCTGCTCCTGGTTCTCATTGTATTTATTGACTCGCCTCTGCTCCTCCGCTCCTGCTTCTCATTGTATTTTTTGACTCGCCTCTGCTCCTGGTTCTCATTGTATTTATTGACTCGCCTCTGCTCCTCCGCTAACACTTCTCATTGTATTTATTGACTCGTCTCTGCTCCTCCGCTCCTGGTTCTCATTGAATTTGATGACTCACCTCTGCTCCCCTGCTCCTGATTCTCATTGTATTTGATGACTCATCTCTGCTCCTCCGCTCCTGGTTCTCATTGTATTTAATGACTCGTCTCTGCTCCTCCGCTCCTGGTTCTCATTGTATTTGATGACTCGCCTCTGCTCCTCCGCTCCTGGTTCTCATTGTATTTAATGACTTGTTTCTGCTCCTCCGCTCCTGGTTCTCATTGTATTTAATGAATCGTCTCTGCTCCTGGTTCTCATTGTATTTATTGACTCGCCTCTGCTCCTCCGCTCCTGGTTCTCATTGTATTTATTGACTCGCCTCTGCTCCTCCGCTCCTGTTTCTCATTGTATTTAAAGACTCGCCTCTGCTCCTCTGCTCCTGGTTCTCATTGTATTTAATGACTCGCCTCTGCTCCTACGCTCCTGGTTCTCATTGTATTTAATGACTCGTCTCTGCTCCTCCGCTCCTGGTTCCCATTGTATTTAATGACTCGCCTCTGCTCCTCCGCTCCTGGTTCTCATTGTATTTAATGACTTGTTTCTGCTCCTCCGCTCCTGGTTCTCATTGTATTTAATGATGCGTCTCTGCTCCTCCGCTCCTGGTTCTCATTGTATTTAGTGACTCGCCTCTGCTCCTCCGCTCCTGGTTCTCATTGTATTTAATGACTCGTCTCTGCTCCTGGTTCTCATGGTATTTAATGACTCGCCTCTGCTCCTCCGCTCCTGGTTCTCATTGTATTTAATGACGCGTCTCTGCTCCTCCGCTCCTCGTTCTCATTGTATTTAATGACTCACCTCTGCTTCTCCGCTCCTGGTTCTGATTGTATTTAATGACTCGTCTCTACTCCTCCGCTCCTGGTTCTCATTGTATTTAATGACTCGTCTCTGCTCCTCCGCTCCTGGTTCTCATTGAATTTGATGACTCGCCTCTGCTCCTCTGCTCCTGGTTCTCATTGTATTTGATGACTCATCTCTGCTCCTCCGCTCCTGGTTCTCATTGTATTTAATGACTCGTCTCTGCTCCTCCGCGCCTAGTTCTCATTGTATTTGATGACTCATCTCTGCTCCTCCGCTCCTGGTTCTCATTGTATTTAATGACTCGCTTCTGCTCCTCCGCTCCTGGTTCTCATTGTATTTAATGACTCGTTTCTGCTCCTCCGCTCCTGGTTCTCATTGTATTTAATGACTCGTCTCTGCTCCTCTGCTCCTGGTTCTCATTGTATTTATTGACTCGCCTCTGCTCCTCCGCTCCTGCTTCTCATTGTATTTTATGACTCGCCTCTGCTCCTCCGCTCCTGGTTCTCATTGTATTTATTGACTCACCTCTGCTCCTCCGCTACTGCTTCTCATTGTATTTATTGACTCGTCTCTGCTCCTCCGCTCCTGGTTCTCATTGAATTTGATGACTCGCCTCTGCTCCTCTGCTCCTGGTTCTCATTGTATTTGATGACTCATCTCTGCTCCTCCGCTCCTGGTTCTCATTGTATTTAATGACTCGTCTCTGCTCCTCCGCTCCTGGTTCTCATTGTATTTAATGACTCGCCTCTGCTCCTCCGCTCCTGGTTCTCATTGTATTTAATGACTCGCCTCTGCTCCTGGTTCTCATTGTATTTATTGACTCGCCTCTGCTCCTCCGCTCCTGCTTCTCATTGTATTTTATGACTCGCCTCTGCTCCTCCGCTCCTGGTTCTCATTGTATTTATTGACTCACCTCTGCTCCTCCGCTACTGCTTCTCATTGTATTTATTGACTCGTCTCTGCTCCTCCGCTCCTGGTTCTCATTGAATTTGATGACTCGCCTCTGCTCCTCTGCTCCTGGTTCTCATTGTATTTGATGACTCATCTCTGCTCCTCCGCTCCTGGTTCTCATTGTATTTAATGACTCGTCTCTGCTCCTCCGCTCCTGGTTCTCATTGTATTTAATGACTCGCCTCTGCTCCTCTGCTCCTGGTTCTCATGGTATTTAATGACACGCCTCTGCTCCTCCGCTCCTGGTTCTCATTGTATTTAATGACGCGTCTCTGCTCCTCCGCTCCTCGTTCTCATTATATTTAATGACTCACCTCTGCTTCTCCGCTCCTGGTTCTGATTGTATTTAATGACTCGTCTCTACTTCTCCGCTCCTGGTTCTCATTGTACTTAATGACTCGTCTCTGCTCCTCCGCTCCTGGTTCTCATTGAATTTGATGACTCGCCTCTGCTCCTCTGCTCCTGGTTCTCATTGTATTTGATGACTCATCTCTGCTCCTCCGCTCCTGGTTCTCATTGTATTTAATGACTCGTCTCTGCTCCTCCGCGCCTGGTTCTCATTGTATTTGATGACTCATCTCTGCTCCTCCGCTCCTGTTTCTCATTGTACTTAATGACTCGCCTCTGCTCCTCCGCTCCTGGTTCTCATTGTATTTAATGACTTGTTTCTGCTCCTCCGCTCCTGGTTCTCATTGTATTTAATGACTCGTCTCTGCTCCTCTGCTCCTGGTTCTCATTGTATTTATTGACTCGCCTCTGCTCCTCTGCTCCTGCTTCTCATTGTATTTTTTGACTCGCCTCTGCTCCTGGTTCTCATTGTATTTATTGACTCGCCTCTGCTCCTCCGCTAACACTTCTCATTGTATTTATTGACTCGTCTCTGCTCCTCCGCTCCTGGTTCTCATTGAATTTGATGACTCACCTCTGCTCCTCTGCTCCTGGTTCTCATTGTATTTGATGACTCATCTCTGCTCCTCCGCTCCTGGTTCTCATTGTATTTAATGACTCGTCTCTGCTCCTCCGCTCCTGGTTCTCATTGTATTTGATGACTCGCCTCTGCTCCTCCGCTCCTGGTTCTCATTGTATTTAATGACTTGTTTCTGCTCCTCCGCTCCTGGTTCTCATTGTATTTAATGAATCGTCTCTGCTCCTCTGCTCCTGGTTCTCATTGTATTTATTGACTCGCCTCTGCTCCTCCGCTCCTGGTTCTCATTGTATTTGATGACTCGCCTCTGCTCCTCCGCTCCTGGTTCTCATTGTATTTAATGACTTGTTTCTGCTCCTCCGCTCCTGGTTCTCATTGTATTTAATGAATCGTATCTGCTCCTCTGCTCCTGGTTCTCATTGTATTTATTGACTCGCCTCTGCTCCTCTGCTCCTGGTTCTCATTGTATTTAATGACTCGCCTCTGCTCCTACGCTTCTGGTTCTCATTGTATTTAATGACTCGTCTCTGCTCCTCTGCTCCTGGTTCTCATTGTATTTATTGACTCGCCTCTGCTCCTCTGCTCCTGGTTCTCATTGTATTTAATGACTCGCCTCTGCTCCTCCGCTCCTGGTTCTCATTGTATTTAATGACTTGTTTCTGCTCCTCCGCTCCTGGTTCTCATTGTATTTAATGACTCGCCTATGCTCCTCCGCTCCTGGTTCTCATTGTATTTAATGACTCGCCTCTGCTCCTCTGCTCCTGGTTCTCATTGTATTTAATGACTCGCCGCTAATCCTCCGCTCCAGGTTCTCATTGTATTTATTGACTCGTCTCTGCTCCTCTGCTCCAGGATCTCATTGTATTTGATGACTCGCCTCTGCTCCTCCGCTCCTGGTTCTCATTGCATTTAATGACTCGCCTCTGCTCCTCCGCTCCTGGTTCCCATTGTATTTAATGACTCGCCTCTGCTCCTCCGCTCCTGGTTCTCATTGTATTTGATGACTCACCTCTGCTCCTCTGCTCCTGGTTCTCATTGTATTTAATGACTCGCCTCTGCTCCTCCGCTCCAGGTTCTCATTGTATTTAATGACTCACCTCTGCTCCTCTGCTCCTGGTTCTCATTGTATTTAATGACTCGCCTCTGCTCCTCCGCTCCTGGTTCTCATTGTATTTCATGACTCGCCTCTACTCCTCTGCACCTGGTTCTCATTGTATTTAATGACTCGCCTGTGCTCCTCCGCTCCTGGTTCTCATTGTATTTAATGACTCGCCTCTGCTCCTCTGCTCCTGGTTTTCATTGTATTTAATGACTCGCCTGTGCTCCTCCGCTCCTGGTTCTCATTGTATTTCATGACTCGCCTCTGCTCCTCTGCTCCTGGTTTTCATTGTATTTAATGACTCGCCTCTGCTCCTCCGTCCTGGTTCTCATTGTATTTAATGACTCGCCTCTGCTCCTCCGCTCCTGGTTCTCATTGTATTTATTGACTCGCCTCTGTTCCTCCGCTCCTGGTTCTCATTGTATTTATTGACTCGCCTCTGCTTCTCCGCTCCTGTTTCTCATTGTATTTAAAGACTTGCCTCTGCTCCTCTGCTCCTGGTTCTCATTGTATTTAATGACTCGTCTCTGCTCCTCCGCTCCTGGTTCTCATTGAATTTGATGACTCACCTCTGCTCCTCTGCTCCTGGTTCTCATTGTATTTGATGACTCATCTCTGCTCCTCCGCTCCTGGTTCTCATTGTATTTAATGACTCGTCTCTGCTCCTCCGCTCCTGGTTCTCATTGTATTTGATGACTCGCCTCTGCTCCTCCGCTCCTGGTTCTCATTGTATTTAATGACTTGTTTCTGCTCCTCCGCTCCTGGTTCTCATTGTATTTAATGAATCGTCTCTGCTCCTCTGCTCCTGGTTCTCATTGTATTTATTGACTCGCCTCTGCTCCTCCGCTCCTGGTTCTCATTGTATTTATTGACTCGCCTCTGCTCCTCCGCTCCTGTTTCTCATTGTATTTAAAGACTCGCCTCTGCTCCTCTGCTCCTGGTTCTCATTGTATTTAATGACTCGCCTCTGCTCTTACGCTCCTGGTTCTCATTGTATTTAATGACTCGTCTCTGCTCCTCCGCTCCTGGTTCTCATTGTATTTAATGACTCGCCTCTGCTCCTCCGCTCCTGGTTCTCATTGTATTTAATGACTTGTTTCTGCTCCTCCGCTGCTGGTTCTCATTGTATTTAATGACGCGTCTCTGCTCCTCCGCTCCTGGTTCTCATTGTATTTAGTGACTCGCCTCTGCTCCTCCGCTCCTGGTTCTCATTGTATTTAATGACTCGTCTCTGCTCCTGGTTCTCATGGTATTTAATGACTCGCCTCTGCTCCTCCGCTCCTGGTTCTCATTGTATTTAATGACGCGTCTCTGCTCCTCCGCTCCTCGTTCTCATTGTATTTAATGACTCACCTCTGCTTCTCCGCTCCTGGTTCTGATTGTATTTAATGACTCGTCTCTACTCCTCCGCTCCTGGTTCTCATTGTATTTAATGACTCGTCTCTGCTCCTCCGCTCCTGGTTCTCATTGAATTTGATGACTCGCCTCTGCTCCTCTGCTCCTGGTTCTCATTGTATTTGATGACTCATCTCTGCTCCTCCGCTCCTGGTTCTCATTGTATTTAATGACTCGTCTCTGCTCCTCCGCGCCTAGTTCTCATTGTATTTGATGACTCATCTCTGCTCCTCCGCTCCTGGTTCTCATTGTATTTAATGACTCGCCTCTGCTCCTCCGCTCCTGGTTCTCATTGTATTTAATGACTCGCCTCTGCTCCTCCGCTCCTGGTTCTCATTGTATTTCATGACTCGCCTCTGCTCCTCTGCTCCTGGTCCTCATTGTATTTAATGACTCGCCTCTGCTCCTCCGCTCCTGGTTCTCATTGCATTTAATGACGCGTCTCTGCTCCTCCACTCCTGGTTCTCATTGTATTTAATGACTCGCCTCTGCTCCTCCGCTCCTGGTTCTCATTGTATTTATTGACTCATCTCTGCTCCTCCGCTCCTGGTTCTCATTGTATTTAATGACGTGTCTCTGCTCCTCTGCTCCTCGTTCTCATTGTATTTAATGACTCACCTCTGCTTCTCCGCTCCTGGTTCTGATTGTACTTAGTGACTCGTCTCTGCTCCTCCGCTCCTGGTTCTCATTTTATTTAATGACTCGCCTGTGCTCCTCCGCTCCTGGTTCTCATTGTATTTATTGACTCGTCTCTGCTCCTCCGCTTCTGGTTCTCATTGTATTTAATGACTCGTCTCTGCTCCTCCGCTCCTGGTTCTCATTGTATTTAATGACTCGCCTCTGCTCCTCCGCTCCTGGTTCTCATTGTATTTAATGACTCGCCTCTACTCTGACGCTCCTGGTTCTATGACTCGTCTCTGCTCCTCCGCTCCTGGTTCTCATTGTATTTAATGACTTGCCTCTGCTCCGACGCTCCTGGTTCTCATTGTATTTCATGACTCGCCTCTGCTCCGACGCTCCTGGTTCTATGACTCGTCTCTGCTCCTCCGCTCCTGGTTCTCATTGTATTTAATGACTCACCTCTGCTGCTCCGCTCCTGGTTCTCATTGTATTTAATGACTCGCCTCTGCTCCGACGCTCCTGGTTCTATAACTCGTCTCTACTCCTCCGCTCCTGCTTCTCAGTGTATTTAATGACTCGCCTCTGCTCCTCTAATCCTGGTTCTCATTGCATTTAAAGACTTGCCTCTGCTCCGCCGCTCCTGGTTCTCATTGTATTTAATGACTCGTCTCTGCTCCTCTGCTCCTGGTTCTCATTGTATTTAATGACTCGCCTCTGCTCCTCCGCTCCTGGTTCTCATTGTATTTAATGACTCGTCTCTGCTCCTCCGCTCCTGGTTCTCATTGTATTTAATGACTTCTCTCTGCTCCTCCGCTCCTGGTTCTCATTGTATTTAATGACTCGCTTCTGCTCCTCCGCTCCTGGTTCTCATTGTATTTAATGACTCAACTCTGCTCTTCTGCTCCTGGTTCTCATTGTATTTAATGACTCGCCTCTGCTCCTTCGCTCCTGGTTCTCATTGTATTGAATGACTCGCCTCTGCTCCTCCGCTCCTTGTTCTCATTGTATTTAATGACGCGTCTCTGCTCCTCCGCTCCTCCGCTCCTGGTTCTCATAGTATTTAATGACTCGCCTCTGCTCCTCTGCTCCTGGTTCTCATTGTATTTAATGACTCGTCTCTGCTCCTCCACTCCTGGTTCTCATTGTATTTAATGACTCGTCTCTGCTCCTCCGCTCCTGGTTCTCATGGTATTTAATGACTCGCTTCTGCTCCTCTGTTCCTGGTTCTCATTGTATTTAATGACTCGCCTGTGCTCCTCCACTCCTGGTTCTCATTGTATTTAATGACTCGCCTGTGCTCCTCCACTCCTGGTTGTCATTGTATTTAATGACTTGTCTCTGCTCCTCCGCTCCTGGTTCTCATTGTATTTAATGACTCGCCTCTGCTCCTCTGCTCCTGGTTCTCATTGTATTTAATGACTCGTCTCTGCTCCTCCACTCCTGGTTCTCATTGTATTTAATGACTCGTCTCTGATCCTCCGCTACTGGTTCTCATTGTATTTAATGACTCGCCTCTGCTCCTCTGCTCCTGGTTCTCATTGTATTTAATGACTCGCCTGTGCTCCTCCACTCCTGGTTCTCATTGTATTTAATGACTCGCCTGTGCTCCTCCACTCCTGGTTCTCATTGTATTTAGTGACTTGTCTCTGATCCTCCGCTCCTGGTTCTCATTGTATTTAATGACTCGCCTCTGGTCCTCTGCTCCTGGTTCTCATTGTATTTAATGAATCGCCTCTGCTCCTCCGCTCCTGATTCTCATTCTATTAAATGACTTGTCTCTGCTCCTCCGCTCCTGGTTCTCATTGAATTTGATGACTCGTCTCTGCTCCTCCGCTCCTGGTTCTCATTGTATTTGATGACTCATCTCTGCTCCTCCGCTCCTGATTCTCATTGTATTTAATGACTTGTCTCTGCTCGTCCGCTCCTGGTTCTCATTGTATTTAATGACTCGCCTCTGCGCCTCCGCTCCTGGTTCTCATTGTATTTAATGACTCCTTTCTGCTCCTCCGCTCCTGGTTCTCATTGTATTTAATGACTCGTCTCTGCTCCTCCGCTCCTGGTTCTCATTGTATTTAATGACTCGCCTCCGCTCCTGGTTCTCATTGTATTTAATCACTCGTCCATGCTCGTCCGCTCCTGGTTCTCATTGTATTTAATGACTCGACTCTGCTCGCCCGCTCCTGGTTCATTGTATTTAATGACTCGCCTCTGCTCCTCTTCTCCAGGTTCTCATTGTATTTAATGACTCACATCAGCTTCTCCGCTCCTGGTTCTCATTGTATTTAATGACTCGTCTCTACTTCTCCGCTCCTGGTTCTCATTGTACTTAATGACTCGTCTCTGCTCCTCCGCTCCTGGTTCTCATTGAATTTGATGACTCGCCTCTGCTCCTCTGCTCCTGGTTCTCATTGTATTTGATGACTCATCTCTGCTCCTCCGCTCCTGGTTCTCATTGTATTTAATGACTCGTCTCTGCTCCTCCGCGCCTGGTTCTCATTGTATTTGATGACTCATCTCTGCTCCTCCGCTCCTGTTTCTCATTGTACTTAATGACTCGCCTCTGCTCCTCCGCTCCTGGTTCTCATTGTATTTAATGACTTGTTTCTGCTCCTCCGCTCCTGGTTCTCATTGTATTTAATGACTCGTCTCTGCTCCTCTGCTCCTGGTTCTCATTGTATTTATTGACTCGCCTCTGCTCCTCCGCTCCTGCTTCTCATTGTATTTTTTGACTCGCCTCTGCTCCTGGTTACATTGTATTTATTGACTCGCCTCTGCTCCTCCGCTAACACTTCTCATTGTATTTATTGACTCGTCTCTGCTCCTCCGCTCCTGGTTCTCATTGAATTTGATGACTCACCTCTGCTCCCCTGCTCCTGGTTCTCATTGTATTTGATGACTTATCTCTGCTCCTCCGCTCCTGGTTCTCATTGTATTTAATGACTCGTCTCTGCTCCTCCGCTCCTGGTTCTCATTGTATTTGATGACTCACCTCTGCTCCTCCGCTCCTGGTTCTCATTGTATTTAATGACTTGTTTCTGCTCCTCCGCTCCTGGTTCTCATTGTATTTAATGAATCGTCTCTGCTCCTCTGCTCCTGGTTCTCATTGTATTTATTGACTCGCCTCTGCTCCTCCGCTCCTGGTTCTCATTGTATTTATTGACTCGCCTCTGCTCCTCCGCTCCTGTTTCTCATTGTATTTAAAGACTCGCCTCTGCTCCTCTGCTCCTGGTTCTCATTGTATTTAATGACTCGCCTCTGCTCCTACGCTCCTGGTTCTCATTGTATTTAATGACTCGTCTCTGCTCCTCCGCTCCTGGTTCTCATTGTATTTAATGACTCGCCTCTGCTCCTCCGCTCCTGGTTCTCATTGTATTTAATGACTTGTTTCTGCTCCTCCGCTCCTGGTTCTCATTGTATTTAATGACGCGTCTCTGCTCCTCCGCTCCTGGTTCTCATTGTATTTAGTGACTCGCCTCTGCTCCTCCGCTCCTGGTTCTCATTGTATTTAATGACTCGTCTCTGCTCCTGGTTCTCATGGTATTTAATGACTCGCCTCTGCTCCTCCGCTCCTTGTTCTCATTGTATTTAATGACGCGTCTCTGCTCCTCCGCTCCTCGTTCTCATTGTATTTAATGACTCACCACTGCTTCTCCGCTCCTGGTTCTGATTGTATTTAATGACTCGTCTCTACTCCTCCGCTCCTGGTTCTCATTGTATTTAATGACTCGTCTCTGCTCCTCCGCTCCTGGTTCTCATTGAATTTGATGACTCGCCTCTGCTCCTCTGCTCCTGGTTCTCATTGTATTTGATGACTCATCTCTGCTCCTCCGCTCCTGGTTCTCATTGTATTTAATGACTCGTCTCTGCTCCTCCGCGCCTAGTTCTCATTGTATTTGATGACTCATCTCTGCTCCTCCGCTCCTGTTTCTCATTGTATTTAATGACTCGCCTCTGCTCCTCCGCTCCTGGTTCTCATTGTATTTAATGACTCGTTTCTGCTCCTCCGCTCCTGGTTCTCATTGTATTTAATGACTCGTCTCTGCTCCTCTGCTCCTGGTTCTCATTGTATTTATTGACTCGCCTCTGCTCCTCCGCTCCTGCTTCTCATTGTATTTTATGACTCGCCTCTGCTCCTCCGCTCCTGGTTCTCATTGTATTTATTGACTCACCTCTGCTCCTCCGCTACTGCTTCTCATTGTATTTATTGACTCGTCTCTGCTCCTCCACTCCTGGTTCTCATTGTATTTGATGACTCATCTCTGCTCCTCTGCTCCTGGTTATCATTGTATTTAATGACTCGCCTCTGCTCCTCCGCTCCTGGTTCTCATTGTATTTAATGACTTGTTTCTGCTCCTCCGCTCCTGGTTCTCATTGTATTTAATGAATCGTCTCTGCTCCTCTGCTCCTGGTTCTCATGGTATTTAATGACTCGCCTCTGCTCCTCCGCTCCTGGTTCTCATTGTATTTAATGACGCGTCTCTGCTCCTCCGCTCCTCGTTCTCATTGTATTTAATGACTCACCTCTGCTTCTCCGCTCCTGGTTCTGATTGTAATTAATGACTCGTCTCTACTTCTCCGCTCCTGGTTCTCATTGTACTTAATGACTCGTCTCTGCTCCTCCGCTCCTGGTTCTCATTGAATTTGATGACTCGCCTCTGCTCCTCTGCTCCTGGTTCTCATTGTATTTGATGACTCATCTCTGCTCCTCCGCTCCTGGTTCTCATTGTATTTAATGACTCGTCTCTGCTCCTCCGCGCCTGGTTCTCATTGTATTTGATGACTCATCTCTGCTCCTCCGCTCCTGTTTCTCATTGTACTTAATGACTCGCCTCTGCTCCTCCGCTCCTGGTTCTCATTGTATTTAATGACTTGTTTCTGCTCCTCCGCTCCTGGTTCTCATTGCATTTAATGACTCGTCTCTGCTCCTCTGCTCCTGGTTCTCATTGTATTTATTGACTCGCCTCGGCTCCTCCGCTCCTGCTTCTCATTGTATTTTTTGACTCGCCTCTGCTCCTGGTTATCATTGTATTTATTGACTCGCCTCTGCTCCTCCGCTAACACTTCTCATTGTATTTATTGACTCGTCTCTGCTCCTCCGCTCCTGGTTCTCATTGAATTTGATGACTCACCTCTGCTCCTCTGCTCCTGGTTCTCATTGTATTTGATGACTCATCTCTGCTCCTCCGCTCCTGGTTCTCATTGTATTTAATGACTCGTCTCTGCTCCTCCGCTCCTGGTTCTCATTGTATTTGATGACTCGCCTCTGCTCCTCCGCTCCTGGTTCTCATTGTATTTAATGACTTGTTTCTGCTCCTCCGCTCCTGGTTCTCATTGTATTTAATGAATCGTCTCTGCTCCTCTGCTCCTGGTTCTCATTGTATTTATTGACTCGCCTCTGCTCCTCCGCTCCTGGTTCTCATTGTATTTATTGACTCGCCTCTGCTCCTCCGCTCCTGTTTCTCATTGTATTTAAAGACTCGCCTCTGCTCCTCTGCTCCTGGTTCTCATTGTATTTAATGACTCGCCTCTGCTCCTACGCTCCTGGTTCTCATTGTATTTAATGACTCGTCTCTGCTCCTCCGCTCCTGGTTCTCATTGTATTTAATGACTCGCCTCTGCTCCTCCGCTCCTGGTTCTCATTGTATTTAATGACTTGTTTCTGCTCCTCCGCTCCTGGTTCTCATTGTATTTAGTGACTCGCCTCTGCTCCTCCGCTCCTGGTTCTCATTGTATTTAATGACTCGTCTCTGCTCCTGGTTCTCATGGTATTTAATGACTCGCCTCTGCTCCTCCGCTCCTGGTTCTCATTGTATTTAATGACGCGTCTCTGCTCCTCCGCTCCTCGTTCTCATTGTATTTAATGACTCACCTCTGCTTCTCCGCTCCTGGTTCTGATTGTATTTAATGACTCGTCTCTACTCCTCCGCTCCTGGTTCTCATTGTATTTAATGACTCGTCTCTGCTCCTCCGCTCCTGGTTCTCATTGAATTTGATGACTCGCCTCTGCTCCTCTGCTCCTGGTTCTCATTGTATTTGATGACTCATCTCTGCTCCTCCGCTCCTGGTTCTCATTGTATTTAATGACTCGTCTCTGCTCCTCCGCGCCTAGTTCTCATTGTATTTGATGACTCATCTCTGCTCCTCCGCTCCTGGTTCTCATTGTATTTAATGACTCGCCTCTGCTCCTCCGCTCCTGGTTCTCATTGTATTTAATGACTCGTTTCTGCTCCTCCGCTCCTGGTTCTCATTGTATTTAATGACTCGTCTCTGCTCCTCCGCTCCTGGTTCTCATTGTATTTATTGACTCGCCTCTGCTCCTCCGCTCCTGCTTCTCATTGTATTTTATGACTCGCCTCTGCTCCTCCGCTCCTGGTTCTCATTGTATTTATTGACTCACCTCTGCTCCTCCGCTACTGCTTCTCATTGTATTTATTGACTCGTCTCTGCTCCTCCGCTCCTGGTTCTCATTGAATTTGATGACTCGCCTCTGCTCCTCTGCTCCTGGTTCTCATTGTATTTGATGACTCATCTCTGCTCCTCCGCTCCTGGTTCTCATTGTATTTAATGACTCGTCTCTGCTCCTCCGCTCCTGGTTCTCATTGTATTTAATGACTCGCCTCTGCTCCTCCGCTCCTGGTTCTCATTGTATTTAATGACTTGTTTCTGCTCCTCCGCTCCTGGTTCTCATTGTATTTAATGAATCGTCTCTGCTCCTCTGCTCCTGGTTCTCATTGTATTTATTGACTCGCCTCTGCTCCTCCGCTCCTGGTTCTCATTGTATTTTATGACTCGCCTCTGCTCTTTCGCTCCTGGTTCTCATTGTATTTAATGACTCATCTCTGCTCCTCTGCTCCTGGTTCTCATTGTATTTATTGACTCGCCTCTGCTCCTCCGCTCCAGGTTCTCATTGTATTTAATGACTTGCCTCTCCTCCTCCGCTCCTGTTTCTCATTGTATTTTATGACTCACCTCTGCTCCTCCGCTCCTGGTTCTCATTGTATTTAATGACTCGCCTCTGCTCCTCCGCTCCTGGTTCTCATTGTATTTAATGACTCGTCTCTGCTCCTCTGCTCCTGGTTCTCATTGTATTTAATGACTCGCCTGTGCTCCTCCGCTCCTGGTTCTCATTGTATTTATTGACTCCCCTCTGCTCCTCCGCTCCTGGTTCTCATTGTATTTCATGACTTGCCTCTGCTTCTCAGCTCCTGGTTCTCATTGTATTTCATGACTCGTCTCTGCTCCTCTGCTCCTCGTTCTCATTGTATTTAATGACTCACCTCTGCTTCTCCGCTCCTGGTTCTGATTGTATTTAATGACTCATCTCTGCTCCTCCGCTCCTGGTTCTCATTGCATTTAATGACTCGCCTCTGCTCCTCTGCTCCTGGTTCTCATTGTATTTAATGACTCGCCTCTGCTCCTGCTTCTCATTGTATTTAATGACTCGTCTCTGCTCCTCCGCTCCTGGTTCTCATTGTATTTGATGACTCGCCTCTGCTCCTCCGCTCCTGGTTCTCATTGTATTTAATGACTCGCCTCTGCTCCTCCGCTCCTGGTTCTCATTGTATTTAATCACTCGTCTCTGCTCCTCCGCTCGTGGTTCTCATTGTATTTAATGACTCGCCTCTGCTCCTCCGCTCCTGGTTCTCATTGTATTTAATCACTCGTCTCTGCTCCTCCGCTCCTGTTTCTCATTGTATTTAATGACTCGCCTCTGCTCCTCCGCTCCAGGTTCTCATTGTATTTAATGACTCGCCTCTGCTCCTCCGCTCCAGGTTCTCATTGTATTTAATGACTCGCCTATGCTCCTCCGCTCCTGGTTCTCATTGTATTTAATGACTCGCCTCTGCTCCTCTGCTCCTGGTTCTCATTGTATTTAATGACTCGCCGCTAATCCTCCGCTCCAGGTTCTCATTGTATTTATTGACTCGCCTCTGCTCCTCCGCTCCTGGTTCTCATTGTATTTATTGACTCGTCTCTGCTCCTCTGCTCCAGGATCTCATTGTATTTGATGACTCGCCTCTGCTCCTCCGCTCCTGGTTCTCATTGCATTTAATGACTCGCCTCTGCTCCTCCGCTCCTGGTTCTCATTGTATTTAATGACTCGCCTCTGCTCCTCCGCTCCTGGTTCTCATTGGATTTGATGACTCGCCTCTGCTCCTCTGCTCCTGGTTCTCATTGTATTTAATGACTCGCCTCTGCTCCTCCGCTCCAGGTTCTCATTGTATTTAATGACTCGCCTCTGCTCCTCTGCTCCTGGTTCTCATTGTATTTAATGACTCGCCTCTGCTCCTCCGCTCCTGGTTCTCATTGTATTTCATGACTCGCCTCTGCTCCTCTGCACCTGGTTCTCATTGTATTTAATGACTCGCCTGTGCTCCTCCGCTCCTGGTTCTCATTGTATTTAATGACTCGCCTCTGCTCCTCTGCTCCTGGTTTTCATTGTATTTAATGACTCGCCTGTGCTCCTCCGCTCCTGGTTCTCATTGTATTTCATGGCTCGCCTCTGCTCCTCTGCTCCTGGTTTTCATTGTATTTAATGACTCGCCTCTGCTCCTCCGTCCTGGTTCTCATTGTATTTAATGACTCGCCTCTGCTCCTGGTTCTCATTGTATTTATTGACTCGCCTCTGTTCCTCCGCTCCTGGTTCTCATTGTATTTATTGACTCGCCTCTGCTCCTCCGCTCCTGTTTCTCATTGTATTTAAAGACTTGCCTCTGCTCCTCTGCTCCTGGTTCTCATTGTATTTAATGACTCGCCTCTGCTACTCCGCTCCTGGTTCTCATTGTATTTAATGACTCGCCTCTGCTCCTCCGCTCCTGGTTCTCATTGTATTTAATGACTCATCTCTGCTCCTCCTCTCCTGGTTCTCATTGTATTTAATGACTCGCCTCTGCTCCTGGTTTTTATTGTATTTAATGACTCGCCTCTGCTCCTCCGCTCCTGGTTCTCATTGTATTTAATGACTCGCCTCTGCTCCTCTGCTCCTGGTTCTCATTGTATTTAATGACTCGCCTCTGCTCCTCCGCTCCTGGTTCTCATTGTATTTCATGACTCGCCTCTGCTCCTTTGCACCCGGTTCTCATTGTATTTAATGACTCGCCTGTGCTCCTCCGCTCCTGGTTCTCATTGTATTTAATGACTCGCCTCTGCTCCTCTGCTCCTGGTTTTCATTGTATTTAATGACTCGCCTGTGCTCCTCCGCTCCTGGTTCTCATTGTATTTCATGACTCGCCTCTGCTCCTCTGCTCCTGGTTTTCATTGTATTTAATGACTCGCCTCTGCTCCTCCGCTCCTGGTTCTCATTGTATTTAATGACTCGCCTCTGCTCCTCCGCTCCTGGTTCCCATTGTATTTATTGACTCGCCTCTGCTCCTCCGCTCCTGGTTCTTATTGTATTTATTGACTCGCCTCTGCTCCTCCGCTCCTGGTTCTCATTGTATTTAATGACTCGTCTCTGCTCCTCTGCTCCTGGTTCTCATTGTATTTAATGACTCGCCTCTGCTCCTCCGCTCCTGGTTCTCATTGTATTTCATGACTCGCCTCTGCTCCTCTGCTCCTGATCCTCATTGTATTTAATGACTCGCCTCTGCTCCTCCGCTCCTGGTTCTCATTGCATTTAATGACGCGTCTCTGCTCCTCCACTCCTGGTTCTCATTGTATTTAATGACTCGCCTCTGCTCCTCCGCTCCTGGTTCTCATTGTATTTATTGACTCATCTCTGCTCCTCCGCTCCTGGTTCTCATTGTATTTAATGACGTGTCTCTGCTCCTCTGCTCCTCGTTCTCATTGTATTTAATGACTCACCTCTGCTTCTCCGCTCCTGGTTCAGATTGTACTTAGTGACTCGTCTCTGCTCCTCCGCTCCTGGTTCTCATTTTATTTAATGACTCGCCTGTGCTCCTCCGCTCCTGGTTCTCATTGTATTTATTGACTCGTCTCTGCTCCTCCGCTCCTGGTTCTCATTGTATTTAATGACTCGTCTCTGCTCCTCCGCTCCTGGTTCTCATTGTATTTAATGACTCGCCTCTGCTCCTCCGCTCCTGGTTCTCATTGTATTTAATGACTCGCCTCTACTCTGACGCTCCTGGTTCTATGACTCGTCTCTGCTCCTCCGCTCCTGGTTCTCATTGTATTTAATGACTTGCCTCTGCTCCGACGCTCCTGGTTCTCATTGTATTTCATGACTCGCCTCTGCTCCGACGCTCCTGGTTCTATGACTCGTCTCTGCTCCTCCGCTCCTGGTTCTCATTGTATTTAATGACTCACCTCTGCTGCTCCGCTCCTGGTTCTCATTGTATTTAATGACTCGCCTCTGCTCCGACGCTCCTGGTTCTATGACTCGTCTCTACTCCTCCGCTCCTGCTTCTCAGTGTATTTAATGACTCGCCTCTGCTCCTCTAATCCTGGTTCTCATTGCATTTAAAGACTTGCCTCTGCTCCGCCGCTCCTGGTTCTCATTGTATTTAATGACTCGTCTCTGCTCCTCTGCTCCTGGTTCTCATTGTATTTAATGACTCGCCTCTGCTCCTCCGCTCATGGTTCTCATTGTATTTAATGACTCGTCTCTGCTCCTCCGCTCCTAGTTCTCATTGTATTTAATGACTTCTCTCTGCTCCTCCGCTCCTGGTTCTCATTGTATTTAATGACTCGCCTCTGCTCCTCCGCTCCTGGTTCTCATTGTATTTAATGACTCGCCTCTGCTCCTCTGCTCCTGGTTCTCATTGTATTTAATGACTCGTCTCTGCTCCTCCACTCCTGGTTCTCATTGTATTTAATGACTCGTCTCTGCTCCTCCGCTCCTGGTTCTCATGGTATTTAATGACTCGCTTCTGCTCCTCTGTTCCTGGTTCTCATTGTATTTAATGACTCGCCTGTGCTCCTCCACTCCTGGTTCTCATTGTATTTAATGACTCGCCTGTGCTCCTCCACTCCTGGTTGTCATTGTATTTAATGACTTGTCTCTGCTCCTCCGCTCCTGGTTCTCATTGTATTTAATGACTCGCCTCTGCTCCTCTGCTCCTGGTTCTCATTGTATTTAATGACTCGTCTCTGCTCCTCCTATCCTGGTTCTCATTGTATTTAATGACTCGTCTCTGATCCTCCGCTACTGGTTCTCATTGTATTTAATGACTCGCCTCTGCTCCTCTGCTCCTGGTTCTCATTGTATTTAATGACTCGCCTGTGCTCCTCCACTCCTGGTTCTCATTGTATTTAATGACTCGCCTGTGCTCCTCCACTCCTGGTTCTCATTGTATTTAGTGACTTGTCTCTGATCCTCCGCTCCTGGTACTCATTGTATTTAATGACTCGCCTCTGGTCCTCTGCTCCTGGTTCTCATTGTATTTAATGAATCGCCTCTGCTCCTCCGCTCCTGATTCTCATTCTATTAAATGACTTGTCTCTGCTCCTCCGCTCCTGGTTCTCATTGAATTTGATGACTCGTCTCTGCTCCTCCGCTCCTGGTTCTCATTGTATTTGATGACTCATCTCTGCTCCTCCGCTCCTGATTCTCATTGTATTTAATGACTCGTCTCTGCTCCTCCACTCCTGGTTCTCATTGTATTTAATGACTCGTCTCTGCTCCTCCGCTCCTGGTTCTCATGGTATTTAATGACTCGCTTCTGCTCCTCTGTTCCTGGTTCTCATTGTATTTAATGACTCGCCTGTGCTCCTCCACTCCTGGTTCTCATTGTATTTAATGACTCGCCTGTGCTCCTCCACTCCTGGTTGTCATTGTATTTAATGACTTGTCTCTGCTCCTCCGCTCCTGGTTCTCATTGTATTTAATGACTCGCCTCTGCTCCTCTGCTCCTGGTTCTCATTGTATTTAATGACTCGTCTCTGCTCCTCCACTCCTGGTTCTCATTGTATTTAATGACTCGTCTCTGATCCTCCGCTACTGGTTCTCATTGTATTTAATGACTCGCCTCTGCTCCTCTGCTCCTGGTTCTCATTGTATTTAATGACTCGCCTGTGCTCCTCCACTCCTGGTTCTCATTGTATTTAATGACTCGCCTGTGCTCCTCCACTCCTGGTTCTCATTGTATTTAGTGACTTGTCTCTGATCCTCCGCTCCTGGTTCTCATTGTATTTAATGACTCGCCTCTGGTCCTCTGCTCCTGGTTCTCATTGTATTTAATGAATCGCCTCTGCTCCTCCGCTCCTGATTCTCATTCTATTAAATGACTTGTCTCTGCTCCTCCGCTCCTGGTTCTCATTGAATTTGATGACTCGTCTCTGCTCCTCCGCTCCTGGTTCTCATTGTATTTGATGACTCATCTCTGCTCCTCCGCTCCTGATTCTCATTGTATTTAATGACTTGTCTCTGCTCGTCCGCTCCTGGTTCTCATTGTATTTAATGACTCGCCTCTGCGCCTCCGCTCCTGGTTCTCATTGTATTTAATGACTCCTTTCTGCTCCTCCGCTCCTGGTTCTCATTGTATTTAATGACTCGTCTCTGCTCCTCCGCTCCTGGTTCTCATTGTATTTAATGACTCGCCTCCGCTCCTGGTTCTCATTGTATTTAATCACTCGTCCATGCTCGTCCGCTCCTGGTTCTCATTGTATTTAATGACTCGACTCTGCTCGCCCGCTCCTGGTTCATTGTATTTAATGACTCGCCTCTGCTCCTCTTCTCCAGGTTCTCATTGTATTTAATGACTCACATCAGCTTCTCCGCTCCTGGTTCTCATTGTATTTAATGACTCGTCTCTACTTCTCCGCTCCTGGTTCTCATTGTACTTAATGACTCGTCTCTGCTCCTCCGCTCCTGGTTCTCATTGAATTTGATGACTCGCCTCTGCTCCTCTGCTCCTGGTTCTCATTGTATTTGATGACTCATCTCTGCTCCTCCGCTCCTGGTTCTCATTGTATTTAATGACTCGTCTCTGCTCCTCCGCGCCTGGTTCTCATTGTATTTGATGACTCATCTCTACTCCTCCGCTCCTGTTTCTCATTGTACTTAATGACTCGCCTCTGCTCCTCCGCTCCTGGTTCTCATTGTATTTAATGACTTGTTTCTGCTCCTCCGCTCCTGGTTCTCATTGTATTTAATGACTCGTCTCTGCTCCTCTGCTCCTGGTTCTCATTGTATTTATTGACTCGCCTCTGCTCCTCCGCTCCTGCTTCTCATTGTATTTTTTGACTCGCCTCTGCTCCTGGTTACATTGTATTTATTGACTCGCCTCTGCTCCTCCGCTAACACTTCTCATTGTATTTATTGACTCGTCTCTGCTCCTCCGCTCCTGGTTCTCATTGAATTTGATGACTCACCTCTGCTCCCCTGCTCCTGGTTCTCATTGTATTTGATGACTTATCTCTGCTCCTCCGCTCCTGGTTCTCATTGTATTTAATGACTCGTCTCTGCTCCTCCGCTCCTGGTTCTCATTGTATTTGATGACTCACCTCTGCTCCTCCGCTCCTGGTTCTCATTGTATTTAATGACTTGTTTCTGCTCTTCCGCTCCTGGTTCTCATTGTATTTAATGAATCGTCTCTGCTCCTCTGCTCCTGGTTCTCATTGTATTTATTGACTCGCCTCTGCTCCTCCGCTCCTGGTTCTCATTGTATTTATTGACTCGCCTCTGCTCCTCCGCTCCTGTTTCTCATTGTATTTAAAGACTCGCCTCTGCTCCTCTGCTCCTGGTTCTCATTGTATTTAATGACTCGCCTCTGCTCCTACGCTCCTGGTTCTCATTGTATTTAATGACTCGTCTCTGCTCCTCCGCTCCTGGTTCTCATTGTATTTAATGACTCGCCTCTGCTCCTCCGCTCCTGGTTCTCATTGTATTTAATGACTTGTTTCTGCTCCTCCGCTCCTGGTTCTCATTGTATTTAATGACGCGTCTCTGCTCCTCCGCTCCTGGTTCTCATTGTATTTAGTGACTCGCCTCTGCTCCTCCGCTCCTGGTTCTCATTGTATTTAATGACTCGTCTCTGCTCCTGGTTCTCATGGTATTTAATGACTCGCCTCTGCTCCTCCGCTCCTGGTTCTCATTGTATTTAATGACGCGTCTCTGCTCCTCCGCTCCTCGTTCTCATTGTATTTAATGACTCACCTCTGCTTCTCCGCTCCTGGTTCTGATTGTATTTAATGACTCGTCTCTACTCCTCCGCTCCTGGTTCTCATTGTATTTAATGACTCGTCTCTGCTCCTCCGCTCCTGGTTCTCATTGAATTTGATGACTCGCCTCTGCTCCTCTGCTCCTGGTTCTCATTGTATTTGATGACTCATCTCTGCTCCTCCGCTCCTGGTTCTCATTGTATTTAATGACTCGTCTCTGCTCCTCCGCGCCTAGTTCTCATTGTATTTGATGACTCATCTCTGCTCCTCCGCTCCTGTTTCTCATTGTATTTAATGACTCGCCTCTGCTCCTCCGCTCCTGGTTCTCATTGTATTTAATGACTCGTTTCTGCTCCTCCGCTCCTGGTTCTCATTGTATTTAATGACTCGTCTCTGCTCCTCTGCTCCTGGTTCTCATTGTATTTATTGACTCGCCTCTGCTCCTCCGCTCCTGCTTCTCATTGTATTTTATGACTCGCCTCTGCTCCTCCGCTCCTGGTTCTCATTGTATTTATTGACTCACCTCTGCTCCTCCGCTACTGCTTCTCATTGTATTTATTGACTCGTCTCTGCTCCTCCACTCCTGGTTCTCATTGAATTTGATGACTCGCCTCTGCTCCTCTGCTCCTGGTTCTCATTGTATTTGATGACTCATCTCTGCTCCTCTGCTCCTGGTTCTCATTGTATTTAATGACTCGCCTCTGCTCCTCCGCTCCTGGTTCTCATTGTATTTAATGACTTGTTTCTGCTCCTCCGCTCCTGGTTCTCATTGTATTTAATGAATCGTCTCTGCTCCTCTGCTCCTGGTTCTCATGGTATTTAATGACTCGCCTCTGCTCCTCCGCTCCTGGTTCTCATTGTATTTAATGACGCGTCTCTGCTCCTCCGCTCCTCGTTCTCATTGTATTTAATGACTCACCTCTGCTTCTCCGCTCCTGGTTCTGATTGTATTTAATGACTCGTCTCTACTTCTCCGCTCCTGGTTCTCATTGTACTTAATGACTCGTCTCTGCTCCTCCGCTCCTGGTTCTCATTGAATTTGATGACTCGCCTCTGCTCCTCTGCTCCTGGTTCTCATTGTATTTGATGACTCATCTCTGCTCCTCCGCTCCTGGTTCTCATTGTATTTAATGACTCGTCTCTGCTCCTCCGCGCCTGGTTCTCATTGTATTTGATGACTCATCTCTGCTCCTCCGCTCCTGTTTCTCATTGTACTTAATGACTCGCCTCTGCTCCTCCGCTCCTGGTTCTCATTGTATTTAATGACTTGTTTCTGCTCCTCCGCTCCTGGTTCTCATTGCATTTAATGACTCGTCTCTGCTCCTCTGCTCCTGGTTCTCATTGTATTTATTGACTCGCCTCGGCTCCTCCGCTCCTGCTTCTCATTGTATTTTTTGACTCGCCTCTGCTCCTGGTTATCATTGTATTTATTGACTCGCCTCTGCTCCTCCGCTAACACTTCTCATTGTATTTATTGACTCGTCTCTGCTCCTCCGCTCCTGGTTCTCATTGAATTTGATGACTCACCTCTGCTCCTCTGCTCCTGGTTCTCATTGTATTTGATGACTCATCTCTGCTCCTCCGCTCCTGGTTCTCATTGTATTTAATGACTCGTCTCTGCTCCTCCGCTCCTGGTTCTCATTGTATTTGATGACTCGCCTCTGCTCCTCCGCTCCTGGTTCTCATTGTATTTAATGACTTGTTTCTGCTCCTCCGCTCCTGGTTCTCATTGTATTTAATGAATCGTCTCTGCTCCTCTGCTCCTGGTTCTCATTGTATTTATTGACTCGCCTCTGCTCCTCCGCTCCTGGTTCTCATTGTATTTATTGACTCGCCTCTGCTCCTCCGCTCCTGTTTCTCATTGTATTTAAAGACTCGCCTCTGCTCCTCTGCTCCTGGTTCTCATTGTATTTAATGACTCGCCTCTGCTCCTACGCTCCTGGTTCTCATTGTATTTAATGACTCGTCTCTGCTCCTCCGCTCCTGGTTCTCATTGTATTTAATGACTCGCCTCTGCTCCTCCGCTCCTGGTTCTCATTGTATTTAATGACTTGTTTCTGCTCCTCCGCTCCTGGTTCTCATTGTATTTAGTGACTCGCCCCTGCTCCTCCGCTCCTGGTTCTCATTGTATTTAATGACTCGTCTCTGCTCCTGGTTCTCATGGTATTTAATGACTCGCCTCTGCTCCTCCGCTCCTGGTTCTCATTGTATTTAATGACGCGTCTCTGCTCCTCCGCTCCTCGTTCTCATTGTATTTAATGACTCACCTCTGCTTCTCCGCTCCTGGTTCTGATTGTATTTAATGACTCGTCTCTACTCCTCCGCTCCTGGTTCTCATTGTATTTAATGACTCGTCTCTGCTCCTCCGCTCCTGGTTCTCATTGAATTTGATGACTCGCCTCTGCTCCTCTGCTCCTGGTTCTCATTGTATTTGATGACTCATCTCTGCTCCTCCGCTCCTGGTTCTCATTGTATTTAATGACTCGTCTCTGCTCCTCCGCGCCTAGTTCTCATTGTATTTGATGACTCATCTCTGCTCCTCCGCTCCTGGTTCTCATTGTATTTAATGACTCGCCTCTGCTCCTCCGCTCCTGGTTCTCATTGTATTTAATGACTCGTTTCTGCTCCTCCGCTCCTGGTTCTCATTGTATTTAATGACTCGTCTCTGCTCCTCCGCTCCTGGTTCTCATTGTATTTATTGACTCGCCTCTGCTCCTCCGCTCCTGCTTCTCATTGTATTTTATGACTCGCCTCTGCTCCTCCGCTCCTGGTTCTCATTGTATTTATTGACTCACCTCTGCTCCTCCGCTACTGCTTCTCATTGTATTTATTGACTCGTCTCTGCTCCTCCGCTCCTGGTTCTCATTGAATTTGATGACTCGCCTCTGCTCCTCTGCTCCTGGTTCTCATTGTATTTGATGACTCATCTCTGCTCCTCCGCTCCTGGTTCTCATTGTATTTAATGACTCGTCTCTGCTCCTCCGCTCCTGGTTCTCATTGTATTTAATGACTCGCCTCTGCTCCTCCGCTCCTGGTTCTCATTGTATTTAATGACTTGTTTCTGCTCCTCCGCTCCTGGTTCTCATTGTATTTAATGAATCGTCTCTGCTCCTCTGCTCCTGGTTCTCATTGTATTTATTGACTCGCCTCTGCTCCTCCGCTCCTGGTTCTCATTGTATTTATTGACTCGCCTCTGCTCCTCCGCTCCTGCTTCTCATTGTATTTCATGACTCGCCTCTGCTCTTTCGCTCCTGGTTCTCATTGTATTTAATGACTCATCTCTGCTCCTCTGCTCCTGGTTCTCATTGTATTTATTGACTCGCCTCTGCTCCTCCGCTCCAGGTTCTCATTGTATTTAAAGACTTGCCTCTCCTCCTCCGCTCCTGTTTCTCATTGTATTTTATGACTCACCTCTGCTCCTCCGCTCCTGGTTCTCATTGTATTTAATGACTCGCCTCTGCTCCTCCGCTCCTGGTTCTCATTGTATTTAATGACTCGTCTCTGCTCCTCTGCTCCTGGTTCTCATTGTATTTAATGACTCGCCTGTGCTCCTCCGCTCCTGGTTCTCATTGTATTTATTGACTCCCCTCTGCTCCTCCGCTCCTGGTTCTCATTGTATTTCATGACTTGCCTCTGCTTCTCAGCTCCTGGTTCTCATTGTATTTCATGACTCGTCTCTGCTCCTCTGCTCCTCGTTCTCATTGTATTTAATGACTCACCTCTGCTTCTCCGCTCCTGGTTCTGATTGTATTTAATGACTCATCTCTGCTCCTCCGCTCCTGGTTCTCATTGTATTTAATGACTCGCCTCTGCTCCTCTGCTCCTGGTTCTCATTGTATTTAATGACTCGCCTCTGCTCCTGCTTCTCATTGTATTTAATGACTCGTCTCTGCTCCTCCGCTCCTGGTTCTCATTGTATTTGATGACTCGCCTCTGCTCCTCCGCTCCTGGTTCTCATTGTATTTAATGACTCGCCTCTGCTCCTCCGCTCCTGGTTCTCATTGTATTTAATCACTCGTCTCTGCTCCTCCGCTCGTGGTTCTCATTGTATTTAATGACTCGCCTCTGCTCCTCCGCTCCTGGTTCTCATTGTATTTAATCACTCGTCTCTGCTCCTCCGCTCCTGTTTCTCATTGTATTTAATGACTCGCCTCTGCTCCTCCGCTCCAGGTTCTCATTGTATTTAATGACTCGCCTCTGCTCCTCCGCTCCTGGTTCTCATTGTATTTAATGACTCGCCTATGCTCCTCCGCTCCTGGTTCTCATTGTATTTAATGACTCGCCTCTGCTCCTCTGCTCCTGGTTCTCATTGTATTTAATGACTCGCCGCTAATCCTCCGCTCCAGGTTCTCATTGTATTTATTGACTCGCCTCTGCTCCTCCGCTCCTGGTTCTCATTGTATTTATTGACTCGTCTCTGCTCCTCTGCTCCAGGATCTCATTGTATTTGATGACTCGCCTCTGCTCCTCCGCTCCTGGTTCTCATTGCATTTAATGACTCGCCTCTGCTCCTCCGCTCCTGGTTCTCATTGTATTTAATGACTCGCCTCTGCTCCTCCGCTCCTGGTTCTCATTGGATTTGATGACTCGCCTCTGCTCCTCTGCTCCTGGTTCTCATTGTATTTAATGACTCGCCTCTGCTCCTCCGCTCCAGGTTCTCATTGTATTTAATGACTCGCCTCTGCTCCTCTGCTCCTGGTTCTCATTGTATTTAATGACTCGCCTCTGCTCCTCCGCTCCTGGTTCTCATTGTATTTCATGACTCGCCTCTGCTCCTCTGCACCTGGTTCTCATTGTATTTAATGACTCGCCTGTGCTCCTCCGCTCCTGGTTCTCATTGTATTTAATGACTCGCCTCTGCTCCTCTGCTCCTGGTTTTCATTGTATTTAATGACTCGCCTGTGCTCCTCCGCTCCTGGTTCTCATTGTATTTCATGACTCGCCTCTGCTCCTCTGCTCCTGGTTTTCATTGTATTTAATGACTCGCCTCTGCTCCTCCGTCCTGGTTCTCATTGTATTTAATGACTCGCCTCTGCTCCTGGTTCTCATTGTATTTATTGACTCGCCTCTGTTCCTCTGCTCCTGGTTCTCATTGTATTTATTGACTCGCCTCTGCTCCTCCGCTCCTGTTTCTCATTGTATTTAAAGACTTGCCTCTGCTCCTCTGCTCCTGGTTCTCATTGTATTTAATGACTCGCCTCTGCTACTCCGCTCCTGGTTCTCATTGTATTTAATGACTCGCCTCTGCTCCTCCGCTCCTGGTTCTCATTGTATTTAATGACTCATCTCTGCTCCTCCTCTCCTGGTTCTCATTGTATTTAATGACTCGCCTCTGCTCCTGGTTTTTATTGTATTTAATGACTCGCCTCTGCTCCTCCGCTCCTGGTTCTCATTGTATTTAATGACTCGCCTCTGCTCCTCTGCTCCTGGTTCTCATTGTATTTAATGACTCGCCTCTGCTCCTCCGCTCCTGGTTCTCATTGTATTTCATGACTCGCCTCTGCTCCTTTGCACCCGGTTCTCATTGTATTTAATGACTCGCCTGTGCTCCTCCGCTCCTGGTTCTCATTGTATTTAATGACTCGCCTCTGCTCCTCTGCTCCTGGTTTTCATTGTATTTAATGACTCGCCTGTGCTCCTCCGCTCCTGGTTCTCATTGTATTTCATGACTCGCCTCTGCTCCTCTGCTCCTGGTTTTCATTGTATTTAATGACTCGCCTCTGCTCCTCCGCTCCTGGTTCTCATTGTATTTAATGACTCGCCTCTGCTCCTCCGCTCCTGGTTCCCATTGTATTTATTGACTCGCCTCTGCTCCTCCGCTCCTGGTTCTTATTGTATTTATTGACTCGCCTCTGCTCCTCCGCTCCTGGTTCTCATTGTATTTAATGACTCGTCTCTGCTCCTCTGCTCCTGGTTCTCATTGTATTTAATGACTCGCCTCTGCTCCTCCGCTCCTGGTTCTCATTGTATTTCATGACTCGCCTCTGCTCCTCTGCTCCTGATCCTCATTGTATTTAATGACTCGCCTCTGCTCCTCCGCTCCTGGTTCTCATTGCATTTAATGACGCGTCTCTGCTCCTCCACTCCTGGTTCTCATTGTATTTAATGACTCGCCTCTGCTCCTCCGCTCCTGGTTCTCATTGTATTTATTGACTCATCTCTGCTCCTCCGCTCCTGGTTCTCATTGTATTTAATGACGTGTCTCTGCTCCTCTGCTCCTCGTTCTCATTGTATTTAATGACTCACCTCTGCTTCTCCGCTCCTGGTTCTGATTGTACTTAGTGACTCGTCTCTGCTCCTCCGCTCCTGGTTCTCATTTTATTTAATGACTCGCCTGTGCTCCTCCGCTCCTGGTTCTCATTGTATTTATTGACTCGTCTCTGCTCCTCCGCTCCTGGTTCTCATTGTATTTAATGACTCGTCTCTGCTCCTCCGCTCCTGGTTCTCATTGTATTTAATGACTCGCCTCTGCTCCTCCGCTCCTGGTTCTCATTGTATTTAATGACTCGCCTCTACTCTGACGCTCCTGGTTCTATGACTCGTCTCTGCTCCTCCGCTCCTGGTTCTCATTGTATTTAATGACTTCCCTCTGCTCCGACGCTCCTGGTTCTCATTGTATTTCATGACTCGCCTCTGCTCCGACGCTCCTGGTTCTATGACTCGTCTCTGCTCCTCCGCTCCTGGTTCTCATTGTATTTAATGACTCACCTCTGCTGCTCCGCTCCTGGTTCTCATTGTATTTAATGACTCGCCTCTGCTCCGACGCTCCTGGTTCTATGACTCGTCTCTACTCCTCCGCTCCTGCTTCTCAGTGTATTTAATGACTCGCCTCTGCTCCTCTAATCCTGGTTCTCATTGCATTTAAAGACTTGCCTCTGCTGCTCCGCTCCTGGTTCTCATTGTATTTAATGACTCGCCTCTGCTCCGACGCTCCTGGTTCTATGACTCGTCTCTGCTCCTCCGCTCCTGGTTCTCATTGTATTTAATGACTCGTCTCTGCTCCTCTGCTCCTGGTTCTCATTGTATTTAATGACTCGCCTCTGCTCCTCCGCTCCTGGTTCTCATTGTATTTAATGACTCGTCTCTGCTCCTCCGCTCCTAGTTCTCATTGTATTTAATGACTTCTCTCTGCTCCTCCGCTCCTGGTTCTCATTGTATTTAATGACTCGCCTCTGCTCCTCCGCTCCTGGTTCTCATTGTATTTAATGACTCGCCTCTGCTCCTCTGCTCCTGGTTCTCATTGTATTTAATGACTCGTCTCTGCTCCTCCACTCCTGGTTCTCATTGTATTTAATGACTCGTCTCTGCTCCTCCGCTCCTGGTTCTCATGGTATTTAATGACTCGCTTCTGCTCCTCTGTTCCTGGTTCTCATTGTATTTAATGACTCGCCTGTGCTCCTCCACTCCTGGTTCTCATTGTATTTAATGACTCGCCTGTGCTCCTCCACTCCTGGTTGTCATTGTATTTAATGACTTGTCTCTGCTCCTCCGCTCCTGGTTCTCATTGTATTTAATGACTCGCCTCTGCTCCTCTGCTCCTGGTTCTCATTGTATTTAATGACTCGTCTCTGCTCCTCCTCTCCTGGTTCTCATTGTATTTAATGACTCGTCTCTGATCCTCCGCTACTGGTTCTCATTGTATTTAATGACTCGCCTCTGCTCCTCTGCTCCTGGTTCTCATTGTATTTAATGACTCGCCTGTGCTCCTCCACTCCTGGTTCTCATTGTATTTAATGACTCGCCTGTGCTCCTGCACTCCTGGTTCTCATTGTATTTAGTGACTTGTCTCTGATCCTCCGCTCCTGGTACTCATTGTATTTAATGACTCGCCTCTGGTCCTCTGCTCCTGGTTCTCATTGTATTTAATGAATCGCCTCTGCTCCTCCGCTCCTGATTCTCATTCTATTAAATGACTTGTCTCTGCTCCTCCGCTCCTGGTTCTCATTGAATTTGATGACTCGTCTCTGCTCCTCCGCTCCTGGTTCTCATTGTATTTGATGACTCATCTCTGCTCCTCCGCTCCTGATTCTCATTGTATTTAATGACTTGTCTCTGCTCGTCCGCTCCTGGTTCTCATTGTATTTAATGACTCGCCTCTGCGCCTCCGCTCCTGGTTCTCATTGTATTTAATGACTCCTTTCTGCTCCTCCGCTCCTGGTTCTCATTGTATTTAATGACTCGTCTCTGCTCCTCCGCTCCTGGTTCTCATTGTATTTAATGACTCGCCTCCGCTCCTGGTTCTCATTGTATTTAATCACTCGTCCATGCTCGTCCGCTCCTGGTTCTCATTGTATTTAATGACTCGACTCTGCTCGCCCGCTCCTGGTTCATTGTATTTAATGACTCGCCTCTGCTCCTCTGCTCCAGGTTCTCATTGTATTTAATGACTCACCTCAGCTTCTCCGCTCCTGGTTCTCATTGTATTTAATGACGCGTCTCTGCTCCTCCGCTCCTGGTTCTCATTGTATTTGATGACTCGTCTCTGCTCCTCCGCTCCTGGTTCTCATTGTATTTAATGACTCGCTCCTGGTCTCATTGTATTTAATGACACGTCTCTGCTCCTCCGCTTCTGGTTCTCATTGTATTTAATGACTCACCTCTGCTCCTCTGCTCCTGGTTCTCATTGTATTTAATGACTCGTCTCTACTCCTCCGCTCCTGGTTCTCATTGTATTTAATGACTCGCCTCTGCTCCTCTGCTCCTGGTTCTCATTGTATTTAAAGACTTGCCTCTGCTCCTCCGCTCCTGGTTCTCATTGTATTTAATGACTCGCCTCTGCTCCTCCGCTCCTGGTTCTCATTGTATTTAATGACTCGCCTCTGCTCCTCTGCTCCTGGTTCTCATTGTATTTAATGACTCACCTCTGCTCCTCTGCTCCTGGTTCTCATGGTATTTAATGACTCGTCTCTGCTCCTCCGCTCCTGGTTCTCATTGTATTTAATGACTCGCCTCTGCTCCTCCGCTCCTGGTTCTCATTGTATTTAATGACTTGTTTCTGCTCCTCCGCTCCTGGTTCTCATTGTATTTAATGACGCGTCTCTGCTCCTCCGCTCCTGGTTCTCATTGTATTTAGTGACTCGCCTCTGCTCCTCTGCTCCTGGTTCTCATTGTATTTAATGACTCGTCTCTGCTCCTCCACTCCTGGTTCTCATTGTATTTAATGACTCGTCTCTGATCCTCCGCTACAGGTTCTCATTGTATTTAATGACTCGCCTCTGCTCCTCTGCTCCTGGTTCTCATTGTATTTAATGACTCGCCTGTGCTCCTCCACTCCTGGTTCTCATTGTATTTAATGACTCGCCTGTGCTCCTCCACTCCTGGTTCTCATTGTATTTAGTGACTTGTCTCTGATCCTCCGCTCCTGGTTCTCATTGTATTTAATGACTCGCCTCTGGTCCTCTGCTCCTGGTTCTCATTGTATTTAATGAATCGCCTCTGCTCCTCCGCTCCTGATTCTCATTGTATTAAATGACTTGTCTCTGCTCCTCCGCTCCTGGTTCTCATTGTATTTAATGACTCGCCTGTGCTCCTCCACTCCTGGTTCTCATTGTATTTAATGACTCGCCTGTGCTCCTCCACTCCTGGTTGTCATTGTATTTTATGACTCACCTCTGCTCCTCCGCTCCTGGTTCTCATTGTATTTAATGACTCGCCTCTGCTCCTCCGCTCCTGGTTCTCATTGTATTTAATGACTCGTCTCTGCTCCTCTGCTCCTGGTTCTCATTGTATTTAATGACTCGCCTGTGCTCCTCCGCTCCTGGTTCTCATTGTATTTATTGACTCCCCTCTGCTCCTCCGCTCCTGGTTCTCATTGTATTTCATGACTTGCCTCTGCTTCTCAGCTCCTGGTTCTCATTGTATTTCATGACTCGTCTCTGCTCCTCTGCTCCTCGTTCTCATTGTATTTAATGACTCACCTCTGCTTCTCCGCTCCTGGTTCTGATTGTATTTAATGACGCATCTCTGCTCCTCCGCTCCTGGTTCTCATTGTATTTAATGACTCGCCTCTGCTCCTCTGCTCCTGGTTCTCATTGTATTTAATGACTCGCCTCTGCTCCTGCTTCTCATTGTATTTAATGACTCGTCTCTGCTCCTCCGCTCCTGGTTCTCATTGTATTTGATGACTCGCCTCTGCTCCTCCGCTCCTGGTTCTCATTGTATTTAATGACTCGCCTCTGCTCCTCCGCTCCTGGTTCTCATTGTATTTAATCACTTGTCTCTGCTCCTCCGCTCCTGGTTCTCATTGTATTTAATGACTCGCCTCTGCTCCTCCGCTCCTGGTTCTCATTGTATTTAATCACTCGTCTCTGCTCCTCCGCTCCTGTTTCTCATTGTATTTAATGACTCGCCTCTGCTCCTCCGCTCCAGGTTCTCATTGTATTTAATGACTCGCCTCTGCTCCTCCGCTCCTGGTTCTCATTGTATTTAATGACTCGCCTATGCTCCTCCGCTCCTGGTTCTCATTGTATTTAATGACTCACCTCTGCTCCTCTGCTCCTGGTTCTCATTGTATTTAATGACTCGTCTCTACTCCTCCGCTCCTGGTTCTCATTGTATTTAATGACTCGCCTCTGCTCCTCTGCTCCTGGTTCTCATTGTATTTAAAGACTTGCCTCTGCTCCTCCGCTCCTGGTTCTCATTGTATTTAATGACTCGCCTCTGCTCCTCCGCTCCTGGTTCTCATTGCATTTAATGACTCGCCTCTGCTCCTCTGCTCCTGGTTCTCATTGTATTTAATGACTCACCTCTGCTCCTCTGCTCCTGGTTCTCATGGTATTTAATGACTCGTCTCTGCTCCTCCGCTCCTGGTTCTCATTGTATTTAATGACTCGCCTCTGCTCCTCCGCTCGTGGTTCTCATTGTATTTAATGACTTGTTTCTGCTCCTCCGCTCCTGGTTCTCATTGTATTTAATGACGCGTCTCTGCTCCTCCGCTCCTGGTTCTCATTGTATTTAGTGACTCGCCTCTGCTCCTCTGCTCCTGGTTCTCATTGTATTTAATGACTCGTCTCTGCTCCTCCACTCCTGGTTCTCATTGTATTTAATGACTCGTCTCTGATCCTCCGCTACTGGTTCTCATTGTATTTAATGACTCGCCTCTGCTCCTCTGCTCCTGGTTCTCATTGTATTTAATGACTCGCCTGTGCTCCTCCACTCCTGGTTCTCATTGTATTTAATGACTCGCCTGTGCTCCTCCACTCCTGGTTCTCATTGTATTTAGTGACTTGTCTCTGATCCTCCGCTCCTGGTTCTCATTGTATTTAATGACTCGCCTCTGGTCCTCTGCTCCTGGTTCTCATTGTATTTAATGAATCGCCTCTGCTCCTCCGCTCCTGATTCTCATTGTATTAAATGACTTGTCTCTGCTCCTCCGCTCCTGGTTCTCATTGAATTTGATGACTCGTCTCTGCTCCTCCGCTCCTGGTTCTCATTGTATTTGATGACTCATCTCTGCTCCTCCGCTCCTGATTCTCATTGTATTTAATGACTTGTCTCTGCTCGTCCGCTCCTGGTTCTCATTGTATTTAATGACTCGCCTCTGCGCCTCCGCTCCTGGTTCTCATTGTATTTAATGACTCCTTTCTGCTCCTCCGCTCCTGGTTCTCATTGTATTTAATGACTTGTCTCTGCTCCTCCGCTCCTGGTTCTCATTGTATTTAATGACTCGCCTCCGCTCCTGGTTCTCATTGTATTTAATGTCTCGTCTCTGCTCCTCCGCTCCTGGTTCTCATTGTATTTAATGACTCGCCTCTGCTCCTCCGCTCCTGGTTCTCATTGTATTTAATCACTCGTCCATGCTCGTCCGCTCCTGGTTCTCATTGTATTTAATGACTCGACTCTGCTCGCCCGCTCCTGGTTCATTGTATTTAATGACTCGCCTCTGCTCCTCTGCTCCAGGTTCTCATTGTATTTAATGACTCACATCAGCTTCTCCGCTCCTGGTTCTCATTGTATTTAATGACGCGTCTCTGCTCCTCCGCTCCTGGTTCTCATTGTATTTGATGACTCGTCTCTGCTCCTGCGCTCCTGGTTCTCATTGTATTTAATGACTCGCTCCTGGTCTCATTGTATTTAATGACACGTCTCTGCTCCTCCGCTTCTGGTTCTCATTGTATTTAATGACTCACCTCTGCTCCTCTGCTCCTGGTTCTCATTGTATTTAATGACTCGTCTCTACTCCTCCGCTCCTGGTTCTCATTGTATTTAATGACTCGCCTCTGCTCCTCCGCTCCTGGTTCTCATTGTATTTAAAGACTTGCCTCTGCTCCTCCGCTCCTGGTTCTCATTGTATTTAAGGACTCGCCTCTGCTCCTCCGCTCCTGGTTCTCATTGTATTTAATGACTCGCCTCTGCTCCTCTGCTCCTGGTTCTCATTGTATTTAATGACTCACCTCTGCTCCTCTGCTCCTGGTTCTCATGGTATTTAATGACTCGTCTCTGCTCCTCCGCTCCTGGTTCTCATTGTATTTAATGACTCGCCTCTGCTCCTCCGCTCCTGGTTCTCATTGTATTTAATGACTTGTTTCTGCTCCTCCGCTCCTGGTTCTCATTGTATTTAATGACGCGTCTCTGCTCCTCCGCTCCTGGTTCTCATTGTATTTAGTGACTCGCCTCTGCTCCTCTGCTCCTGGTTCTCATTGTATTTAATGACTCGTCTCTGCTCCTCCACTCCTGGTTCTCATTGTATTTAATGACTCGTCTCTGATCCTCCGCTACTGGTTCTCATTGTATTTAATGACTCGCCTCTGCTCCTCTGCTCCTGGTTCTCATTGTATTTAATGACTCGCCTGTGCTCCTCCACTCCTGGTTCTCATTGTATTTAATGACTCGCCTGTGCTCCTCCACTCCTGGTTCTCATTGTATTTAGTGACTTGTCTCTGATCCTCCGCTCCTGGTTCTCATTGTATTTAATGACTCGCCTCTGGTCCTCTGCTCCTGGTTCTCATTGTATTTAATGAATCGCCTCTGCTCCTCCGCTCCTGATTCTCATTGTATTAAATGACTTGTCTCTGCTCCTCCGCTCCTGGTTCTCATTGAATTTGATGACTCGTCTCTGCTCCTCCGCTCCTGGTTCTCATTGTATTTGATGACTCATCTCTGCTCCTCCGCTCCTTATTCTCATTGTATTTAATGACTTGTCTCTGCTCGTCCGCTCCTGGTTCTCATTGTATTTAATGACTCGCCTCTGCGCCTCCGCTCCTGGTTCTCATTGTATTTAATGACTCCTTTCTGCTCCTCCGCTCCTGGTTCTCATTGTATTTAATGACTTGACTCTGCTCCTCCGCTCCTGGTTCTCATTGTATTTAATGACTCGCCTCCGCTCCTGGTTCTCATTGTATTTAATGACTCGTCTCTGCTCCTCCGCTCCTGGTTCTCATTGTATTTAATGACTCGCCTCTGCTCCTCCGCTCCTGGTTCTCATTGTATTTAATCACTCGTCCATGCTCGTCCGCTCCTGGTTCTCATTGTATTTAATGACTCGACTCTGCTCGCCCGCTCCTGGTTCATTGTATTTAATGACTCGCCTCTGCTCCTCTGCTCCAGGTTCTCATTGTATTTAATGACTCACATCAGCTTCTCCGCTCCTGGTTCTCATTGTATTTAATGACGCGTCTCTGCTCCTCCGCTCCTGGTTCTCATTGTATTTGATGACTCGTCTCTGCTCCTGCGCTCCTGGTTCTCATTGTATTTAATGACTCGCTCCTGGTCTCATTGTATTTAATGACACGTCTCTGCTCCTCCGCTTCTGGTTCTCATTGTATTTAATGACTCACCTCTGCTCCTCTGCTCCTGGTTCTCATTGTATTTAATGACTCGTCTCTACTCCTCCGCTCCTGGTTCTCATTGTATTTAATGACTCACCTCTGCTCCTCCGCTCCTGGTTCTTATTGTATTTAAAGACTTGCCTCTGCTCCTCCGCTCCTGGTTCTCATTGTATTTAATGACTCGCTTCTGCTCCTCCGCTCCTGGTTCTCATTGTATTTAATGACTCGCCTCTGCTCCTCCGCTCCTGGTTCTCATTGTATTTAATGACTCACCTCTGCTCCTCTGCTCCTGGTTCTCATGGTATTTAATGACTCGTCTCTGCTCCTCCGCTCCTGGTTCTCATTGTATTTAATGACTCGCCTCTGCTCCTCCGCTCCTGGTTCTCATTGTATTTAATGACTTGTTTCTGCTCCTCCGCTCCTGGTTCTCATTGTATTTAATGACGCGTCTCTGCTTCTCCGCTCCTGGTTCTCATTGTATTTAGTGACTCGCCTCTGCTCCTCCGCTCCTGGTTCTCATTGTATTTAATGACTCGTCTCTGCTCCTGGTTCTCATGGTATTTAATGACTCGCCTCTGCTCCTCCGCTCCTGGTTCTCATTGTATTTAATGACGCGTCTCTGCTCCTCCGCTCCTCGTTCTCATTGTATTTAATGACTCACCTCTGCTTCTCCGCTCCTGGTTCTGATTGTATTTAATGACTCGTCTCTACTTCTCCGCTCCTGGTTCTCATTGTACTTAATGACTCGTCTCTGCTCCTCCGCTCCTGGTTCTCATTGAATTTGATGACTCGCCTCTGCTCCTCTGCTCCTGGTTCTCATTGTATTTGATGACTCATCTCTGCTCCTCCGCTCCTGGTTCTCATTGTATTTAATGACTCGTCTCTGCTCCTCCGCGCCTGGTTCTCATTGTATTTGATGACTCATCTCTGCTCCTCCGCTCCTGTTTCTCATTGTACTTAATGACTCGTCTCTGCTCCTCCGCTCCTGGTTCTCATTGTATTTAATGACTTGTTTCTGCTCCTCCGCTCCTGGTTCTCATTGTATTTAATGACTCGTCTCTGCTCCTCTGCTCCTGGTTCTCATTGTATTTATTGACTCGCCTCTGCTCCTCCGCTCCTGCTTCTCATTGTATTTTTTGACTCGCCTCTGCTCCTGGTTCTCATTGTATTTATTGACTCGCCTCTGCTCCTCCGCTAACACTTCTCATTGTATTTATTGACTCGTCTCTGCTCCTCCGCTCCTGGTTCTCATTGAATTTGATGACTCACCTCTGCTCCCCTGCTCCTGATTCTCATTGTATTTGATGACTCATCTCTGCTCCTCCGCTCCTGGTTCTCATTGTATTTAATGACTCGTCTCTGCTCCTCCGCTCCTGGTTCTCATTGTATTTGATGACTCGCCTCTGCTCCTCCGCTCCTGGTTCTCATTGTATTTAATGACTTGTTTCTGCTCCTCCGCTCCTGGTTCTCATTGTATTTAATGAATCGTCTCTGCTCCTCTGCTCCTGGTTCTCATTGTATTTATTGACTCGCCTCTGCTCCTCCGCTCCTGGTTCTCATTGTATTTATTGACTCGCCTCTGCTCCTCCGCTCCTGTTTCTCATTGTATTTAAAGACTCGCCTCTGCTCCTCTGCTCCTGGTTCTCATTGTATTTAATGACTCGCCTCTGCTCCTACGCTCCTGGTTCTCATTGTATTTAATGACTCGTCTCTGCTCCTCCGCTCCTGGTTCTCATTGTATTTAATGACTCGCCTCTGCTCCTCCGCTCCTGGTTCTCATTGTATTTAATGACTTGTTTCTGCTCCTCCGCTCCTGGTTCTCATTGTATTTAATGATGCGTCTCTGCTCCTCCGCTCCTGGTTCTCATTGTATTTAGTGACTCGCCTCTGCTCCTCCGCTCCTGGTTCTCATTGTATTTAATGACTCGTCTCTGCTCCTGGTTCTCATGGTATTTAATGACTCGCCTCTGCTCCTCCGCTCCTGGTTCTCATTGTATTTAATGACGCGTCTCTGCTCCTCCGCTCCTCGTTCTCATTGTATTTAATGACTCACCTCTGCTTCTCCGCTCCTGGTTCTGATTGTATTTAATGACTCGTCTCTACTCCTCCGCTCCTGGTTCTCATTGTATTTAATGACTCGTCTCTGCTCCTCCGCTCCTGGTTCTCATTGAATTTGATGACTCGCCTCTGCTCCTGGTTCTCATTGTATTTGATGACTCATCTCTGCTCCTCCGCTCCTGGTTCTCATTGTATTTAATGACTCGTCTCTGCTCCTCCGCGCCTAGTTCTCATTGTATTTGATGACTCATCTCTGCTCCTCCGCTCCTGGTTCTCATTGTATTTAATGACTCGCCTCTGCTCCTCCGCTCCTGGTTCTCATTGTATTTAATGACTCGTTTCTGCTCCTCCGCTCCTGGTTCTCATTGTATTTAATGACTCGTCTCTGCTCCTCTGCTCCTGGTTCTCATTGTATTTATTGACTCGCCTCTGCTCCTCCGCTCCTGCTTCTCATTGTATTTTATGACTCGCCTCTGCTCCTCCGCTCCTGGTTCTCATTGTATTTATTGACTCACCTCTGCTCCTCCGCTACTGCTTCTCATTGTATTTATTGACTCGTCTCTGCTCCTCCGCTCCTGGTTCTCATTGAATTTGATGACTCGCCTCTGCTCCTCCGCTCCTGGTTCTCATTGTATTTAATGACTCGCCTCTGCTCCTCCGCTCCTGGTTCTCATTGTATTTAATGACTTGTTTCTGCTCCTCCGCTCCTGGTTCTCATTGTATTTAATGAATCGTCTCTGCTCCTCTGCTCCTGGTTCTCATGGTATTTAATGACTCGCCTCTGCTCCTCCGCTCCTGGTTCTCATTGTATTTAATGACGCGTCTCTGCTCCTCCGCTCCTCGTTCTCATTATATTTAGTGACTCACCTCTGCTTCTCCGCTCCTGGTTCTGATTGTATTTAATGACTCGTCTCTACTTCTCCGCTCCTGGTTCTCATTGTACTTAATGACTCGTCTCTGCTCCTCCGCTCCTGGTTCTCATTGAATTTGATGACTCGCCTCTGCTCCTCTGCTCCTGGTTCTCATTGTATTTGATGACTCATCTCTGCTCCTCCGCTCCTGGTTCTCATTGTATTTAATGACTCGTCTCTGCTCCTCCGCGCCTGGTTCTCATTGTATTTGATGACTCATCTCTGCTCCTCCGCTCCTGTTTCTCATTGTACTTAATGACTCGCCTCTGCTCCTCCGCTCCTGGTTCTCATTGTATTTAATGACTTGTTTCTGCTCCTCCGCTCCTGGTTCTCATTGTATTTAATGACTCGTCTCTGCTCCTCTGCTCCTGGTTCTCATTGTATTTATTGACTCGCCTCTGCTCCTCTGCTCCTGCTTCTCATTGTATTTTTTGACTCGCCTCTGCTCCTGGTTCTCATTGTATTTATTGACTCGCCTCTGCTCCTCCGCTAACACTTCTCATTGTATTTATTGACTCGTCTCTGCTCCTCCGCTCCTGGTTCTCATTGAATTTGATGACTCACCTCTGCTCCTCTGCTCCTGGTTCTCATTGTATTTGATGACTCATCTCTGCTCCTCCGCTCCTGGTTCTCATTGTATTTAATGACTCGTCTCTGCTCCTCCGCTCCTGGTTCTCATTGTATTTGATGACTCGCCTCTGCTCCTCCGCTCCTGGTTCTCATTGTATTTAATGACTTGTTTCTGCTCCTCCGCTCCTGGTTCTCATTGTATTTCATGACTCGCCTCTGCTCCGACGCTCCTGGTTCTATGACTCGTCTCTGCTCCTCCGCTCCTGGTTCTCATTGTATTTAATGACTCACCTCTGCTGCTCCGCTCCTGGTTCTCATTGTATTTAATGACTCGCCTCTGCTCCGACGCTCCTGGTTCTATGACTCGTCTCTACTCCTCCGCTCCTGCTTCTCAGTGTATTTAATGACTCGCCTCTGCTCCTCTAATCCTGGTTCTCATTGCATTTAAAGACTTGCCTCTGCTCCGCCGCTCCTGGTTCTCATTGTATTTAATGACTCGTCTCTGCTACTCTGCTCCTGGTTCTCATTGTATTTAATGACTCGCCTCTGCTCCTCCGCTCCTGGTTCTCATTGTATTTAATGACTCGTCTCTGCTCCTCCGCTCCTGGTTCTCATTGTATTTAATGACTTCTCTCTGCTCCTCCGCTCCTGGTTCTCATTGTATTTAATGACTCGCTTCTGCTCCTCCGCTCCTGGTTCTCATTGTATTTAATGACTCAACTCTGCTCTTCTGCTCCTGGTTCTCATTGTATTTAATGACTCGCCTCTGCTCCTTCGCTCCTGGTTCTCATTGTATTTAATGACTCGCCTCTGCTCCTCCACTCCTTGTTCTCATTGTATTTAATGACGCGTCTCTGCTCCTCCGCTCCTGGTTCTCATAGTATTTAATGACTCGCCTCTGCTCCTCTGCTCCTGGTTCTCATTGTATTTAATGGCTCGTCTCTGCTCCTCCACTCCTGGTTCTCATTGTATTTAATGACTCGTCTCTGCTCCTCCGCTCCTGGTTCTCATGGTATTTAATGACTCGCTTCTGCTCCTCTGTTCCTGGTTCTCATTGTATTTAATGACTCGCCTGTGCTCCTCCACTCCTGGTTCTCATTGTATTTAATGACTCGCCTGTGCTCCTCCACTCCTGGTTGTCATTGTATTTAATGACTTGTCTCTGCTCCTCCGCTCCTGGTTCTCATTGTATTTAATGACTCGCCTCTGCTCCTCTGCTCCTGGTTCTCATTGTATTTAATGACTCGTCTCTGCTCCTCCTCTCCTGGTTCTCATTGTATTTAATGACTCGTCTCTGATCCTCCGCTACTGGTTCTCATTGTATTTAATGACTCGCCTCTGCTCCTCTGCTCCTGGTTCTCATTGTATTTAATGACTCGCCTGTGCTCCTCCACTCCTGGTTCTCATTGTATTTAATGACTCGACTGTGCTCCTCCACTCCTGGTTCTCATTGTATTTAGTGACTTGTCTCTGATCCTCCGCTCCTGGTTCTCATTGTATTTAATGACTCGCCTCTGGTCCTCTGCTCCTGGTTCTCATTGTATTTAATGAATCGCCTCTGCTCCTCTGCTCCTCCGCTCCTGATTCTCATTCTATTAAATGACTTGTCTCTGCTCCTCCGCTCCTGGTTCTCATTGAATTTGATGACTCGTCTCTGCTCCTCCGCTCCTGGTTCTCATTGTATTTGATGACTCATCTCTGCTCCTCCGCTCCTGATTCTCATTGTATTTAATGACTTGTCTCTGCTCGTCCGCTCCTGGTTCTCATTGTATTTAATGACTCGCCTCTGCGCCTCCGCTCCTGGTTCTCATTGTATTTAATGACTCCTTTCTGCTCCTCCGCTCCTGGTTCTCATTGCATTTAATGACTCGTCTCTGCTCCTCCGCTCCTGGTTCTCATTGTATTTAATGACTCGCCTCCGCTCCTGTTTCTCATTGTATTTAATCACTCGTCCATGCTCGTCCGCTCCTGGTTCTCATTGTATTTAATGACTCGACTCTGCTCGCCCGCTCCTGGTTCATTGTATTTAATGACTCGCCTCTGCTCCTCTGCTCCAGGTTCTCATTGTATTTAATGACTCACCTCAGCTTCTCCGCTCCTGGTTCTCATTGTATTTAATGACGCGTCTCTGCTCCTCCGCTCCTGGTTCTCATTGTATTTGATGACTCGTCTTTGCTCCTGCGCTCCTGGTTCTCATTGTATTTAATGACTCGCTCCTGGTCTCATTGTATTTAATGACACGTCTCTGCTCCTCCGCTTCTGGTTCTCATTGTATTTAATGACTCACCTCTGCTCCTCTGCTCCTGGTTCTCATTGTATTTAATGACTCGTCTCTACTCCTCCGCTCCTGGTTCTCATTGTATTTAATGACTCGCCTCTGCTCCTCCGCTCCTGGTTCTCATTGTATTTAAAGACTTGCCTCTGCTCCTCCGCTCCTGGTTCTCATTGTATTTAATGACTCGCCTCTGCTCCTCCGCTCCTGGTTCTCATTGTATTTAATGACTCGCCTCTGCTCCTCTGCTCCTGGTTCTCATTGTATTTAATGACTCACCTCTGCTCCTCTGCTCCTGGTTCTCATGGTATTTAATGACTCGTCTCTGCTCCTCCGCTCCTGGTTCTCATTGTATTTAATGACTCGCCTCTGCTCCTCCGCTCCTGGTTCTCATTGTATTTAATGACTTGTTTCTGCTCCTCCGCTCCTGGTTCTCATTGTATTTAATGACGCGTCTCTGCTCCTCCGCTCCTGGTTCTCATTGTATTTAGTGACTCGCCTCTGCTCCTCTGCTCCTGGTTCTCATTGTATTTAATGACTCGTCTCTGCTCCTCCACTCCTGGTTCTCATTGTATTTAATGACTCGTCTCTGATCCTCCGCTACTGGTTCTCATTGTATTTAATGACTCGCCTCTGCTCCTCTGCTCCTGGTTCTCATTGTATTTAATGACTCGCCTGTGCTCCTCCACTCCTGGTTCTCATTGTATTTAATGACTCGCCTGTGCTCCTCCACTCCTGGTTCTCATTGTATTTAGTGACTTGTCTCTGATCCTCCGCTCCTGGTTCTCATTGTATTTAATGACTCGCCTCTGGTCCTCTGCTCCTGGTTCTCATTGTATTTAATGAATCGCCTCTGCTCCTCCGCTCCTGATTCTCATTGTATTAAATGACTTGTCTCTGCTCCTCCGCTCCTAGTTCTCATTGAATTTGATGACTCGTCTCTGCTCCTCCGCTCCTGGTTCTCATTGTATTTGATGACTCATCTCTGCTCCTCCGCTCCTGATTCTCATTGTATTTAATGACTTGTCTCTGCTCGTCCGCTCCTGGTTCTCATTGTATTTAATGACTCGCCTCTGCGCCTCCGCTCCTGGTTCTCATTGTATTTAATGACTCCTTTCTGCTCCTCCGCTCCTGGTTCTCATTGTATTTAATGACTTGTCTCTGCTCCTCCGCTCCTGGTTCTCATTGTATTTAATGACTCGCCTCTGCTCCTGGTTCTCATTGTATTTAATGACTCGTCTCTGCTCCTCCGCTCCTGGTTCTCATTGTATTTAATGACTCGCCTCTGCTCCTCCGCTCCTGGTTCTCATTGTATTTAATCACTCGTCCATGCTCGTCCGCTCCTGGTTCTCATTGTATTTAATGACTCGACTCTGCTCGCCCGCTCCTGGTTCATTGTATTTAATGACTCGCCTCTGCTCCTCTGCTCCAGGTTCTCATTGTATTTAATGACTCACCTCAGCTTCTCCGCTCCTGGTTCTCATTGTATTTAATGACGCGTCTCTGCTCCTCCGCTCCTGGTTCTCATTGTATTTGATGACTCGTCTCTGCTCCTGCGCTCCTGGTTCTCATTGTATTTAATGACTCGCTCCTGGTCTCATTGTATTTAATGACACGTCTCTGCTCCTCCGCTTCTGGTTCTCATTGTATTTAATGACTCACCTCTGCTCCTCTGCTCCTGGTTCTCATTGTATTTAATGACTCGTCTCTACTCCTCCGCTCCTGGTTCTCATTGTATTTAATGACTCGCCTCTGCTCCTCCGCTCCTGGTTCTCATTGTATTTAAAGACTTGCCTCTGCTCCTCCGCTCCTGGTTCTCATTGTATTTAATGACTCGCCTCTGCTCCTCCGCTCCTGGTTCTCATTGTATTTAATGACTCGCCTCTGCTCCTCTGCTCCTGGTTCTCATTGTATTTAATGACTCACCTCTGCTCCTCTGCTCCTGGTTCTCATGGTATTTAATGACTCGTCTCTGCTCCTCCGCTCCTGGTTCTCATTGTATTTAATGACTCGCCTCTGCTCCTCCGCTCCTGGTTCTCATTGTATTTAATGACTTGTTTCTGCTCCTCCGCTCCTGGTTCTCATTGTATTTAATGACGCGTCTCTGCTCCTCCGCTCCTGGTTCTCATTGTATTTAGTGACTCGCCTCTGCTCCTCTGCTCCTGGTTCTCATTGTATTTAATGACTCGTCTCTGCTCCTCCACTCCTGGTTCTCATTGTATTTAATGACTCGTCTCTGATCCTCCGCTACTGGTTCTCATTGTATTTAATGACTCGCCTCTGCTCCTCTGCTCCTGGTTCTCATTGTATTTAATGACTCGCCTGTGCTCCTCCACTCCTGGTTCTCATTGTATTTAATGACTCGCCTGTGCTCCTCCACTCCTGGTTCTCATTGTATTTAGTGACTTGTCTCTGATCCTCCGCTCCTGGTTCTCATTGTATTTAATGACTCGCCTCTGGTCCTCTGCTCCTGGTTCTCATTGTATTTAATGAATCGCCTCTGCTCCTCCGCTCCTGATTCTCATTGTATTAAATGACTTGTCTCTGCTCCTCCGCTCCTGGTTCTCATTGAATTTGATGACTCGTCTCTGCTCCTCCGCTCCTGGTTCTCATTGTATTTAATGACTTGTTTCTGCTCCTCCGCTCCTGGTTCTCATTGTATTTAATGAATCGTCTCTGCTCCTCTGCTCCTGGTTCTCATTGTATTTAATGACTCGCCTCTGCTCCTCCGCTCCTGGTTCTCATTGTATTTATTGACTCGCCTCTGCTCCTCCGCTCCTGTTTCTCATTGTATTTAAAGACTCACCTCTGCTCCTCTGCTCCTGGTTCTCATTGTATTTAATGACTCGTCTCTACTCCTCCGCTCCTGGTTCTCATTGTATTTAATGACTCACCTCTGCTCCTCCGCTCCTGGTTCTCATTGTATTTAAAGACTTGCCTCTGCTCCTCCGCTCCTGGTTCTCATTGTATTTAATGACTCGCCTCTGCTCCTCCGCTCCTGGTTCTCATTGTATTTAATGACTCGCCTCTGCTCCTCCGCTCCTGGTTCTCATTGTATTTAATGACTCACCTCTGCTCCTCTGCTCCTGGTTCTCATGGTATTTAATGACTCGTCTCTGCTCCTCCGCTCCTGGTTCTCATTGTATTTAATGACTCGCCTCTGCTCCTCCGCTCCTGGTTCTCATTGTATTTAATGACTTGTTTCTGCTCCTCCGCTCCTGGTTCTCATTGTATTTAATGACGCGTCTCTGCTTCTCCGCTCCTGGTTCTCATTGTATTTAGTGACTCGCCTCTGCTCCTCCGCTCCTGGTTCTCATTGTATTTAATGACTCGTCTCTGCTCCTGGTTCTCATGGTATTTAATGACTCGCCTCTGCTCCTCCGCTCCTGGTTCTCATTGTATTTAATGACGCGTCTCTGCTCCTCCGCTCCTCGTTCTCATTGTATTTAATGACTCACCTCTGCTTCTCCGCTCCTGGTTCTGATTGTATTTAATGACTCGTCTCTACTTCTCCGCTCCTGGTTCTCTTTGTACTTAATGACTCGTCTCTGCTCCTCCGCTCCTGGTTCTCATTGAATTTGATGACTCGCCTCTGCTCCTCTGCTCCTGGTTCTCATTGTATTTGATGACTCATCTCTGCTCCTCCGCTCCTGGTTCTCATTGTATTTAATGACTCGTCTCTGCTCCTCCGCGCCTGGTTCTCATTGTATTTGATGACTCATCTCTGCTCCTCCGCTCCTGTTTCTCATTGTACTTAATGACTCGCCTCTGCTCCTCCGCTCCTGGTTCTCATTGTATTTAATGACTTGTTTCTGCTCCTCCGCTCCTGGTTCTCATTGTATTTAATGACTCGTCTCTGCTCCTCTGCTCCTGGTTCTCATTGTATTTATTGACTCGCCTCTGCTCCTCCGCTCCTGCTTCTCATTGTATTTTTTGACTCGCCTCTGCTCCTGGTTCTCATTGTATTTATTGACTCGCCTCTGCTCCTCCGCTAACACTTCTCATTGTATTTATTGACTCGTCTCTGCTCCTCCGCTCCTGGTTCTCATTGAATTTGATGACTCACCTCTGCTCCCCTGCTCCTGATTCTCATTGTATTTGATGACTCATCTCTGCTCCTCCGCTCCTGGTTCTCATTGTATTTAATGACTCGTCTCTGCTCCTCCGCTCCTGGTTCTCATTGTATTTGATGACTCGCCTCTGCTCCTCCGCTCCTGGTTCTCATTGTATTTAATGACTTGTTTCTGCTCCTCCGCTCCTGGTTCTCATTGTATTTAATGAATCGTCTCTGCTCCTCTGCTCCTGGTTCTCATTGTATTTATTGACTCGCCTCTGCTCCTCCGCTCCTGGTTCTCATTGTATTTATTGACTCGCCTCTGCTCCTCCGCTCCTGTTTCTCATTGTATTTAAAGACTCGCCTCTGCTCCTCTGCTCCTGGTTCTCATTGTATTTAATGACTCGCCTCTGCTCCTACGCTCCTGGTTCTCATTGTATTTAATGACTCGTCTCTGCTCCTCCGCTCCTGGTTCCCATTGTATTTAATGACTCGCCTCTGCTCCTCCGCTCCTGGTTCTCATTGTATTTAATGACTTGTTTCTGCTCCTCCGCTCCTGGTTCTCATTGTATTTAATGATGCGTCTCTGCTCCTCCGCTCCTGGTTCTCATTGTATTTAGTGACTCGCCTCTGCTCCTCCGCTCCTGGTTCTCATTGTATTTAATGACTCGTCTCTGCTCCTGGTTCTCATGGTATTTAATGACTCGCCTCTGCTCCTCCGCTCCTGGTTCTCATTGTATTTAATGACGCGTCTCTGCTCCTCCGCTCCTCGTTCTCATTGTATTTAATGACTCACCTCTGCTTCTCCGCTCCTGGTTCTGATTGTATTTAATGACTCGTCTCTACTCCTCCGCTCCTGGTTCTCATTGTATTTAATGACTCGTCTCTGCTCCTCCGCTCCTGGTTCTCATTGAATTTGATGACTCGCCTCTGCTCCTCTGCTCCTGGTTCTCATTGTATTTGATGACTCATCTCTGCTCCTCCGCTCCTGGTTCTCATTGTATTTAATGACTCGTCTCTGCTCCTCCGCGCCTAGTTCTCATTGTATTTGATGACTCATCTCTGCTCCTCCGCTCCTGGTTCTCATTGTATTTAATGACTCGCTTCTGCTCCTCCGCTCCTGGTTCTCATTGTATTTAATGACTCGTTTCTGCTCCTCCGCTCCTGGTTCTCATTGTATTTAATGACTCGTCTCTGCTCCTCTGCTCCTGGTTCTCATTGTATTTATTGACTCGCCTCTGCTCCTCCGCTCCTGCTTCTCATTGTATTTTATGACTCGCCTCTGCTCCTCCGCTCCTGGTTCTCATTGTATTTATTGACTCACCTCTGCTCCTCCGCTACTGCTTCTCATTGTATTTATTGACTCGTCTCTGCTCCTCCGCTCCTGGTTCTCATTGAATTTGATGACTCGCCTCTGCTCCTCTGCTCCTGGTTCTCATTGTATTTGATGACTCATCTCTGCTCCTCCGCTCCTGGTTCTCATTGTATTTAATGACTCGTCTCTGCTCCTCCGCTCCTGGTTCTCATTGTATTTAATGACTCGCCTCTGCTCCTCCGCTCCTGGTTCTCATTGTATTTAATGACTCGCCTCTGCTCCTGGTTCTCATTGTATTTATTGACTCGCCTCTGCTCCTCCGCTCCTGCTTCTCATTGTATTTTATGACTCGCCTCTGCTCCTCCGCTCCTGGTTCTCATTGTATTTAATGACTCGCCTCTGCTCCTCTGCTCCTGGTTCTCATTGTATTTAATGACTCACCTCTGCTTCTCCGCTCCTGGTTCTGATTGTATTTAATGACTCGTCTCTACTTCTCCGCTCCTGGTTCTCTTTGTACTTAATGACTCGTCTCTGCTCCTCCGCTCCTGGTTCTCATTGAATTTGATGACTCGCCTCTGCTCCTCTGCTCCTGGTTCTCATTGTATTTGATGACTCATCTCTGCTCCTCCGCTCCTGGTTCTCATTGTATTTAATGACTCGTCTCTGCTCCTCCGCGCCTGGTTCTCATTGTATTTGATGACTCATCTCTGCTCCTCCGCTCCTGTTTCTCATTGTACTTAATGACTCGCCTCTGCTCCTCCGCTCCTGGTTCTCATTGTATTTAATGACTTGTTTCTGCTCCTCCGCTCCTGGTTCTCATTGTATTTAATGACTCGTCTCTGCTCCTCTGCTCCTGGTTCTCATTGTATTTATTGACTCGCCTCTGCTCCTCCGCTCCTGCTTCTCATTGTATTTTTTGACTCGCCTCTGCTCCTGGTTCTCATTGTATTTATTGACTCGCCTCTGCTCCTCCGCTAACACTTCTCATTGTATTTATTGACTCGTCTCTGCTCCTCCGCTCCTGGTTCTCATTGAATTTGATGACTCACCTCTGCTCCCCTGCTCCTGATTCTCATTGTATTTGATGACTCATCTCTGCTCCTCCGCTCCTGGTTCTCATTGTATTTAATGACTCGTCTCTGCTCCTCCGCTCCTGGTTCTCATTGTATTTGATGACTCGCCTCTGCTCCTCCGCTCCTGGTTCTCATTGTATTTAATGACTTGTTTCTGCTCCTCCGCTCCTGGTTCTCATTGTATTTAATGAATCGTCTCTGCTCCTCTGCTCCTGGTTCTCATTGTATTTATTGACTCGCCTCTGCTCCTCCGCTCCTGGTTCTCATTGTATTTATTGACTCGCCTCTGCTCCTCCGCTCCTGTTTCTCATTGTATTTAAAGACTCGCCTCTGCTCCTCTGCTCCTGGTTCTCATTGTATTTAATGACTCGCCTCTGCTCCTACGCTCCTGGTTCTCATTGTATTTAATGACTCGTCTCTGCTCCTCCGCTCCTGGTTCCCATTGTATTTAATGACTCGCCTCTGCTCCTCCGCTCCTGGTTCTCATTGTATTTAATGACTTGTTTCTGCTCCTCCGCTCCTGGTTCTCATTGTATTTAATGATGCGTCTCTGCTCCTCCGCTCCTGGTTCTCATTGTATTTAGTGACTCGCCTCTGCTCCTCCGCTCCTGGTTCTCATTGTATTTAATGACTCGTCTCTGCTCCTGGTTCTCATGGTATTTAATGACTCGCCTCTGCTCCTCCGCTCCTGGTTCTCATTGTATTTAATGACGCGTCTCTGCTCCTCCGCTCCTCGTTCTCATTGTATTTAATGACTCACCTCTGCTTCTCCGCTCCTGGTTCTGATTGTATTTAATGACTCGTCTCTACTCCTCCGCTCCTGGTTCTCATTGTATTTAATGACTCGTCTCTGCTCCTCCGCTCCTGGTTCTCATTGAATTTGATGACTCGCCTCTGCTCCTCTGCTCCTGGTTCTCATTGTATTTGATGACTCATCTCTGCTCCTCCGCTCCTGGTTCTCATTGTATTTAATGACTCGTCTCTGCTCCTCCGCGCCTAGTTCTCATTGTATTTGATGACTCATCTCTGCTCCTCCGCTCCTGGTTCTCATTGTATTTAATGACTCGCTTCTGCTCCTCCGCTCCTGGTTCTCATTGTATTTAATGACTCGTTTCTGCTCCTCCGCTCCTGGTTCTCATTGTATTTAATGACTCGTCTCTGCTCCTCTGCTCCTGGTTCTCATTGTATTTATTGACTCGCCTCTGCTCCTCCGCTCCTGCTTCTCATTGTATTTTATGACTCGCCTCTGCTCCTCCGCTCCTGGTTCTCATTGTATTTATTGACTCACCTCTGCTCCTCCGCTACTGCTTCTCATTGTATTTATTGACTCGTCTCTGCTCCTCCGCTCCTGGTTCTCATTGAATTTGATGACTCGCCTCTGCTCCTCTGCTCCTGGTTCTCATTGTATTTGATGACTCATCTCTGCTCCTCCGCTCCTGGTTCTCATTGTATTTAATGACTCGTCTCTGCTCCTCCGCTCCTGGTTCTCATTGTATTTAATGACTCGCCTCTGCTCCTCCGCTCCTGGTTCTCATTGTATTTAATGACTCGCCTCTGCTCCTGGTTCTCATTGTATTTATTGACTCGCCTCTGCTCCTCCGCTCCTGCTTCTCATTGTATTTTATGACTCGCCTCTGCTCCTCCGCTCCTGGTTCTCATTGTATTTATTGACTCACCTCTGCTCCTCCGCTACTGCTTCTCATTGTATTTATTGACTCGTCTCTGCTCCTCCGCTCCTGGTTCTCATTGAATTTGATGACTCGCCTCTGCTCCTCTGCTCCTGGTTCTCATTGTATTTGATGACTCATCTCTGCTCCTCCGCTCCTGGTTCTCATTGTATTTAATGACTCGTCTCTGCTCCTCCGCTCCTGGTTCTCATTGTATTTAATGACTCGCCTCTGCTCCTCTGCTCCTGGTTCTCATGGTATTTAATGACACGCCTCTGCTCCTCCGCTCCTGGTTCTCATTGTATTTAATGACGCGTCTCTGCTCCTCCGCTCCTCGTTCTCATTATATTTAATGACTCACCTCTGCTTCTCCGCTCCTGGTTCTGATTGTATTTAATGACTCGTCTCTACTTCTCCGCTCCTGGTTCTCATTGTACTTAATGACTCGTCTCTGCTCCTCCGCTCCTGGTTCTCATTGAATTTGATGACTCGCCTCTGCTCCTCTGCTCCTGGTTCTCATTGTATTTGATGACTCATCTCTGCTCCTCCGCTCCTGGTTCTCATTGTATTTAATGACTCGTCTCTGCTCCTCCGCGCCTGGTTCTCATTGTATTTGATGACTCATCTCTGCTCCTCCGCTCCTGTTTCTCATTGTACTTAATGACTCGCCTCTGCTCCTCCGCTCCTGGTTCTCATTGTATTTAATGACTTGTTTCTGCTCCTCCGCTCCTGGTTCTCATTGTATTTAATGACTCGTCTCTGCTCCTCTGCTCCTGGTTCTCATTGTATTTATTGACTCGCCTCTGCTCCTCTGCTCCTGCTTCTCATTGTATTTTTTGACTCGCCTCTGCTCCTGGTTCTCATTGTATTTATTGACTCGCCTCTGCTCCTCCGCTAACACTTCTCATTGTATTTATTGACTCGTCTCTGCTCCTCCGCTCCTGGTTCTCATTGAATTTGATGACTCACCTCTGCTCCTCTGCTCCTGGTTCTCATTGTATTTGATGACTCATCTCTGCTCCTCCGCTCCTGGTTCTCATTGTATTTAATGACTCGTCTCTGCTCCTCCGCTCCTGGTTCTCATTGTATTTGATGACTCGCCTCTGCTCCTCCGCTCCTGGTTCTCATTGTATTTAATGACTTGTTTCTGCTCCTCCGCTCCTGGTTCTCATTGTATTTAATGAATCGTCTCTGCTCCTCTGCTCCTGGTTCTCATTGTATTTATTGACTCGCCTCTGCTCCTCCGCTCCTGGTTCTCATTGTATTTGATGACTCGCCTCTGCTCCTCCGCTCCTGGTTCTCATTGTATTTAATGACTTGTTTCTGCTCCTCCGCTCCTGGTTCTCATTGTATTTAATGAATCGTATCTGCTCCTCTGCTCCTGGTTCTCATTGTATTTATTGACTCGCCTCTGCTCCTCTGCTCCTGGTTCTCATTGTATTTAATGACTCGCCTCTGCTCCTACGCTTCTGGTTCTCATTGTATTTAATGACTCGTCTCTGCTCCTCTGCTCCTGGTTCTCATTGTATTTATTGACTCGCCTCTGCTCCTCTGCTCCTGGTTCTCATTGTATTTAATGACTCGCCTCTGCTCCTCCGCTCCTGGTTCTCATTGTATTTAATGACTTGTTTCTGCTCCTCCGCTCCTGGTTCTCATTGTATTTAATGACTCGCCTATGCTCCTCCGCTCCTGGTTCTCATTGTATTTAATGACTCGCCTCTGCTCCTCTGCTCCTGGTTCTCATTGTATTTAATGACTCGCCGCTAATCCTCCGCTCCAGGTTCTCATTGTATTTATTGACTCGTCTCTGCTCCTCTGCTCCAGGATCTCATTGTATTTGATGACTCGCCTCTGCTCCTCCGCTCCTGGTTCTCATTGCATTTAATGACTCGCCTCTGCTCCTCCGCTCCTGGTTCCCATTGTATTTAATGACTCGCCTCTGCTCCTCCGCTCCTGGTTCTCATTGTATTTGATGACTCACCTCTGCTCCTCTGCTCCTGGTTCTCATTGTATTTAATGACTCGCCTCTGCTCCTCCGCTCCAGGTTCTCATTGTATTTAATGACTCACCTCTGCTCCTCTGCTCCTGGTTCTCATTGTATTTAATGACTCGCCTCTGCTCCTCCGCTCCTGGTTCTCATTGTATTTCATGACTCGCCTCTGCTCCTCTGCACCTGGTTCTCATTGTATTTAATGACTCGCCTGTGCTCCTCCGCTCCTGGTTCTCATTGTATTTAATGACTCGCCTCTGCTCCTCTGCTCCTGGTTTTCATTGTATTTAATGACTCGCCTGTGCTCCTCCGCTCCTGGTTCTCATTGTATTTCATGACTCGCCTCTGCTCCTCTGCTCCTGGTTTTCATTGTATTTAATGACTCGCCTCTGCTCCTCCGTCCTGGTTCTCATTGTATTTAATGACTCGCCTCTGCTCCTCCGCTCCTGGTTCTCATTGTATTTATTGACTCGCCTCTGTTCCTCCGCTCCTGGTTCTCATTGTATTTATTGACTCGCCTCTGCTTCTCCGCTCCTGTTTCTCATTGTATTTAAAGACTTGCCTCTGCTCCTCTGCTCCTGGTTCTCATTGTATTTAATGACTCGTCTCTGCTCCTCCGCTCCTGGTTCTCATTGAATTTGATGACTCACCTCTGCTCCTCTGCTCCTGGTTCTCATTGTATTTGATGACTCATCTCTGCTCCTCCGCTCCTGGTTCTCATTGTATTTAATGACTCGTCTCTGCTCCTCCGCTCCTGGTTCTCATTGTATTTGATGACTCGCCTCTGCTCCTCCGCTCCTGGTTCTCATTGTATTTAATGACTTGTTTCTGCTCCTCCGCTCCTGGTTCTCATTGTATTTAATGAATCGTCTCTGCTCCTCTGCTCCTGGTTCTCATTGTATTTATTGACTCGCCTCTGCTCCTCCGCTCCTGGTTCTCATTGTATTTATTGACTCGCCTCTGCTCCTCCGCTCCTGTTTCTCATTGTATTTAAAGACTCGCCTCTGCTCCTCTGCTCCTGGTTCTCATTGTATTTAATGACTCGCCTCTGCTCTTACGCTCCTGGTTCTCATTGTATTTAATGACTCGTCTCTGCTCCTCCGCTCCTGGTTCTCATTGTATTTAATGACTCGCCTCTGCTCCTCCGCTCCTGGTTCTCATTGTATTTAATGACTTGTTTCTGCTCCTCCGCTGCTGGTTCTCATTGTATTTAATGACGCGTCTCTGCTCCTCCGCTCCTGGTTCTCATTGTATTTAGTGACTCGCCTCTGCTCCTCCGCTCCTGGTTCTCATTGTATTTAATGACTCGTCTCTGCTCCTGGTTCTCATGGTATTTAATGACTCGCCTCTGCTCCTCCGCTCCTGGTTCTCATTGTATTTAATGACGCGTCTCTGCTCCTCCGCTCCTCGTTCTCATTGTATTTAATGACTCACCTCTGCTTCTCCGCTCCTGGTTCTGATTGTATTTAATGACTCGTCTCTACTCCTCCGCTCCTGGTTCTCATTGTATTTAATGACTCGTCTCTGCTCCTCCGCTCCTGGTTCTCATTGAATTTGATGACTCGCCTCTGCTCCTCTGCTCCTGGTTCTCATTGTATTTGATGACTCATCTCTGCTCCTCCGCTCCTGGTTCTCATTGTATTTAATGACTCGTCTCTGCTCCTCCGCGCCTAGTTCTCATTGTATTTGATGACTCATCTCTGCTCCTCCGCTCCTGGTTCTCATTGTATTTAATGACTCGCCTCTGCTCCTCCGCTCCTGGTTCTCATTGTATTTAATGACTCGCCTCTGCTCCTCCGCTCCTGGTTCTCATTGTATTTCATGACTCGCCTCTGCTCCTCTGCTCCTGGTCCTCATTGTATTTAATGACTCGCCTCTGCTCCTCCGCTCCTGGTTCTCATTGCATTTAATGACGCGTCTCTGCTCCTCCACTCCTGGTTCTCATTGTATTTAATGACTCGCCTCTGCTCCTCCGCTCCTGGTTCTCATTGTATTTATTGACTCATCTCTGCTCCTCCGCTCCTGGTTCTCATTGTATTTAATGACGTGTCTCTGCTCCTCTGCTCCTCGTTCTCATTGTATTTAATGACTCACCTCTGCTTCTCCGCTCCTGGTTCTGATTGTACTTAGTGACTCGTCTCTGCTCCTCCGCTCCTGGTTCTCATTTTATTTAATGACTCGCCTGTGCTCCTCCGCTCCTGGTTCTCATTGTATTTATTGACTCGTCTCTGCTCCTCCGCTTCTGGTTCTCATTGTATTTAATGACTCGTCTCTGCTCCTCCGCTCCTGGTTCTCATTGTATTTAATGACTCGCCTCTGCTCCTCCGCTCCTGGTTCTCATTGTATTTAATGACTCGCCTCTACTCTGACGCTCCTGGTTCTATGACTCGTCTCTGCTCCTCCGCTCCTGGTTCTCATTGTATTTAATGACTTGCCTCTGCTCCGACGCTCCTGGTTCTCATTGTATTTCATGACTCGCCTCTGCTCCGACGCTCCTGGTTCTATGACTCGTCTCTGCTCCTCCGCTCCTGGTTCTCATTGTATTTAATGACTCACCTCTGCTGCTCCGCTCCTGGTTCTCATTGTATTTAATGACTCGCCTCTGCTCCGACGCTCCTGGTTCTATAACTCGTCTCTACTCCTCCGCTCCTGCTTCTCAGTGTATTTAATGACTCGCCTCTGCTCCTCTAATCCTGGTTCTCATTGCATTTAAAGACTTGCCTCTGCTCCGCCGCTCCTGGTTCTCATTGTATTTAATGACTCGTCTCTGCTCCTCTGCTCCTGGTTCTCATTGTATTTAATGACTCGCCTCTGCTCCTCCGCTCCTGGTTCTCATTGTATTTAATGACTCGTCTCTGCTCCTCCGCTCCTGGTTCTCATTGTATTTAATGACTTCTCTCTGCTCCTCCGCTCCTGGTTCTCATTGTATTTAATGACTCGCTTCTGCTCCTCCGCTCCTGGTTCTCATTGTATTTAATGACTCAACTCTGCTCTTCTGCTCCTGGTTCTCATTGTATTTAATGACTCGCCTCTGCTCCTTCGCTCCTGGTTCTCATTGTATTGAATGACTCGCCTCTGCTCCTCCGCTCCTTGTTCTCATTGTATTTAATGACGCGTCTCTGCTCCTCCGCTCCTCCGCTCCTGGTTCTCATAGTATTTAATGACTCGCCTCTGCTCCTCTGCTCCTGGTTCTCATTGTATTTAATGACTCGTCTCTGCTCCTCCACTCCTGGTTCTCATTGTATTTAATGACTCGTCTCTGCTCCTCCGCTCCTGGTTCTCATGGTATTTAATGACTCGCTTCTGCTCCTCTGTTCCTGGTTCTCATTGTATTTAATGACTCGCCTGTGCTCCTCCACTCCTGGTTCTCATTGTATTTAATGACTCGCCTGTGCTCCTCCACTCCTGGTTGTCATTGTATTTAATGACTTGTCTCTGCTCCTCCGCTCCTGGTTCTCATTGTATTTAATGACTCGCCTCTGCTCCTCTGCTCCTGGTTCTCATTGTATTTAATGACTCGTCTCTGCTCCTCCACTCCTGGTTCTCATTGTATTTAATGACTCGTCTCTGATCCTCCGCTACTGGTTCTCATTGTATTTAATGACTCGCCTCTGCTCCTCTGCTCCTGGTTCTCATTGTATTTAATGACTCGCCTGTGCTCCTCCACTCCTGGTTCTCATTGTATTTAATGACTCGCCTGTGCTCCTCCACTCCTGGTTCTCATTGTATTTAGTGACTTGTCTCTGATCCTCCGCTCCTGGTTCTCATTGTATTTAATGACTCGCCTCTGGTCCTCTGCTCCTGGTTCTCATTGTATTTAATGAATCGCCTCTGCTCCTCCGCTCCTGATTCTCATTCTATTAAATGACTTGTCTCTGCTCCTCCGCTCCTGGTTCTCATTGAATTTGATGACTCGTCTCTGCTCCTCCGCTCCTGGTTCTCATTGTATTTGATGACTCATCTCTGCTCCTCCGCTCCTGATTCTCATTGTATTTAATGACTTGTCTCTGCTCGTCCGCTCCTGGTTCTCATTGTATTTAATGACTCGCCTCTGCGCCTCCGCTCCTGGTTCTCATTGTATTTAATGACTCCTTTCTGCTCCTCCGCTCCTGGTTCTCATTGTATTTAATGACTCGTCTCTGCTCCTCCGCTCCTGGTTCTCATTGTATTTAATGACTCGCCTCCGCTCCTGGTTCTCATTGTATTTAATCACTCGTCCATGCTCGTCCGCTCCTGGTTCTCATTGTATTTAATGACTCGACTCTGCTCGCCCGCTCCTGGTTCATTGTATTTAATGACTCGCCTCTGCTCCTCTTCTCCAGGTTCTCATTGTATTTAATGACTCACATCAGCTTCTCCGCTCCTGGTTCTCATTGTATTTAATGACTCGTCTCTACTTCTCCGCTCCTGGTTCTCATTGTACTTAATGACTCGTCTCTGCTCCTCCGCTCCTGGTTCTCATTGAATTTGATGACTCGCCTCTGCTCCTCTGCTCCTGGTTCTCATTGTATTTGATGACTCATCTCTGCTCCTCCGCTCCTGGTTCTCATTGTATTTAATGACTCGTCTCTGCTCCTCCGCGCCTGGTTCTCATTGTATTTGATGACTCATCTCTGCTCCTCCGCTCCTGTTTCTCATTGTACTTAATGACTCGCCTCTGCTCCTCCGCTCCTGGTTCTCATTGTATTTAATGACTTGTTTCTGCTCCTCCGCTCCTGGTTCTCATTGTATTTAATGACTCGTCTCTGCTCCTCTGCTCCTGGTTCTCATTGTATTTATTGACTCGCCTCTGCTCCTCCGCTCCTGCTTCTCATTGTATTTTTTGACTCGCCTCTGCTCCTGGTTACATTGTATTTATTGACTCGCCTCTGCTCCTCCGCTAACACTTCTCATTGTATTTATTGACTCGTCTCTGCTCCTCCGCTCCTGGTTCTCATTGAATTTGATGACTCACCTCTGCTCCCCTGCTCCTGGTTCTCATTGTATTTGATGACTTATCTCTGCTCCTCCGCTCCTGGTTCTCATTGTATTTAATGACTCGTCTCTGCTCCTCCGCTCCTGGTTCTCATTGTATTTGATGACTCACCTCTGCTCCTCCGCTCCTGGTTCTCATTGTATTTAATGACTTGTTTCTGCTCCTCCGCTCCTGGTTCTCATTGTATTTAATGAATCGTCTCTGCTCCTCTGCTCCTGGTTCTCATTGTATTTATTGACTCGCCTCTGCTCCTCCGCTCCTGGTTCTCATTGTATTTATTGACTCGCCTCTGCTCCTCCGCTCCTGTTTCTCATTGTATTTAAAGACTCGCCTCTGCTCCTCTGCTCCTGGTTCTCATTGTATTTAATGACTCGCCTCTGCTCCTACGCTCCTGGTTCTCATTGTATTTAATGACTCGTCTCTGCTCCTCCGCTCCTGGTTCTCATTGTATTTAATGACTCGCCTCTGCTCCTCCGCTCCTGGTTCTCATTGTATTTAATGACTTGTTTCTGCTCCTCCGCTCCTGGTTCTCATTGTATTTAATGACGCGTCTCTGCTCCTCCGCTCCTGGTTCTCATTGTATTTAGTGACTCGCCTCTGCTCCTCCGCTCCTGGTTCTCATTGTATTTAATGACTCGTCTCTGCTCCTGGTTCTCATGGTATTTAATGACTCGCCTCTGCTCCTCCGCTCCTTGTTCTCATTGTATTTAATGACGCGTCTCTGCTCCTCCGCTCCTCGTTCTCATTGTATTTAATGACTCACCACTGCTTCTCCGCTCCTGGTTCTGATTGTATTTAATGACTCGTCTCTACTCCTCCGCTCCTGGTTCTCATTGTATTTAATGACTCGTCTCTGCTCCTCCGCTCCTGGTTCTCATTGAATTTGATGACTCGCCTCTGCTCCTCTGCTCCTGGTTCTCATTGTATTTGATGACTCATCTCTGCTCCTCCGCTCCTGGTTCTCATTGTATTTAATGACTCGTCTCTGCTCCTCCGCGCCTAGTTCTCATTGTATTTGATGACTCATCTCTGCTCCTCCGCTCCTGTTTCTCATTGTATTTAATGACTCGCCTCTGCTCCTCCGCTCCTGGTTCTCATTGTATTTAATGACTCGTTTCTGCTCCTCCGCTCCTGGTTCTCATTGTATTTAATGACTCGTCTCTGCTCCTCTGCTCCTGGTTCTCATTGTATTTATTGACTCGCCTCTGCTCCTCCGCTCCTGCTTCTCATTGTATTTTATGACTCGCCTCTGCTCCTCCGCTCCTGGTTCTCATTGTATTTATTGACTCACCTCTGCTCCTCCGCTACTGCTTCTCATTGTATTTATTGACTCGTCTCTGCTCCTCCACTCCTGGTTCTCATTGTATTTGATGACTCATCTCTGCTCCTCTGCTCCTGGTTATCATTGTATTTAATGACTCGCCTCTGCTCCTCCGCTCCTGGTTCTCATTGTATTTAATGACTTGTTTCTGCTCCTCCGCTCCTGGTTCTCATTGTATTTAATGAATCGTCTCTGCTCCTCTGCTCCTGGTTCTCATGGTATTTAATGACTCGCCTCTGCTCCTCCGCTCCTGGTTCTCATTGTATTTAATGACGCGTCTCTGCTCCTCCGCTCCTCGTTCTCATTGTATTTAATGACTCACCTCTGCTTCTCCGCTCCTGGTTCTGATTGTAATTAATGACTCGTCTCTACTTCTCCGCTCCTGGTTCTCATTGTACTTAATGACTCGTCTCTGCTCCTCCGCTCCTGGTTCTCATTGAATTTGATGACTCGCCTCTGCTCCTCTGCTCCTGGTTCTCATTGTATTTGATGACTCATCTCTGCTCCTCCGCTCCTGGTTCTCATTGTATTTAATGACTCGTCTCTGCTCCTCCGCGCCTGGTTCTCATTGTATTTGATGACTCATCTCTGCTCCTCCGCTCCTGTTTCTCATTGTACTTAATGACTCGCCTCTGCTCCTCCGCTCCTGGTTCTCATTGTATTTAATGACTTGTTTCTGCTCCTCCGCTCCTGGTTCTCATTGCATTTAATGACTCGTCTCTGCTCCTCTGCTCCTGGTTCTCATTGTATTTATTGACTCGCCTCGGCTCCTCCGCTCCTGCTTCTCATTGTATTTTTTGACTCGCCTCTGCTCCTGGTTATCATTGTATTTATTGACTCGCCTCTGCTCCTCCGCTAACACTTCTCATTGTATTTATTGACTCGTCTCTGCTCCTCCGCTCCTGGTTCTCATTGAATTTGATGACTCACCTCTGCTCCTCTGCTCCTGGTTCTCATTGTATTTGATGACTCATCTCTGCTCCTCCGCTCCTGGTTCTCATTGTATTTAATGACTCGTCTCTGCTCCTCCGCTCCTGGTTCTCATTGTATTTGATGACTCGCCTCTGCTCCTCCGCTCCTGGTTCTCATTGTATTTAATGACTTGTTTCTGCTCCTCCGCTCCTGGTTCTCATTGTATTTAATGAATCGTCTCTGCTCCTCTGCTCCTGGTTCTCATTGTATTTATTGACTCGCCTCTGCTCCTCCGCTCCTGGTTCTCATTGTATTTATTGACTCGCCTCTGCTCCTCCGCTCCTGTTTCTCATTGTATTTAAAGACTCGCCTCTGCTCCTCTGCTCCTGGTTCTCATTGTATTTAATGACTCGCCTCTGCTCCTACGCTCCTGGTTCTCATTGTATTTAATGACTCGTCTCTGCTCCTCCGCTCCTGGTTCTCATTGTATTTAATGACTCGCCTCTGCTCCTCCGCTCCTGGTTCTCATTGTATTTAATGACTTGTTTCTGCTCCTCCGCTCCTGGTTCTCATTGTATTTAGTGACTCGCCTCTGCTCCTCCGCTCCTGGTTCTCATTGTATTTAATGACTCGTCTCTGCTCCTGGTTCTCATGGTATTTAATGACTCGCCTCTGCTCCTCCGCTCCTGGTTCTCATTGTATTTAATGACGCGTCTCTGCTCCTCCGCTCCTCGTTCTCATTGTATTTAATGACTCACCTCTGCTTCTCCGCTCCTGGTTCTGATTGTATTTAATGACTCGTCTCTACTCCTCCGCTCCTGGTTCTCATTGTATTTAATGACTCGTCTCTGCTCCTCCGCTCCTGGTTCTCATTGAATTTGATGACTCGCCTCTGCTCCTCTGCTCCTGGTTCTCATTGTATTTGATGACTCATCTCTGCTCCTCCGCTCCTGGTTCTCATTGTATTTAATGACTCGTCTCTGCTCCTCCGCGCCTAGTTCTCATTGTATTTGATGACTCATCTCTGCTCCTCCGCTCCTGGTTCTCATTGTATTTAATGACTCGCCTCTGCTCCTCCGCTCCTGGTTCTCATTGTATTTAATGACTCGTTTCTGCTCCTCCGCTCCTGGTTCTCATTGTATTTAATGACTCGTCTCTGCTCCTCCGCTCCTGGTTCTCATTGTATTTATTGACTCGCCTCTGCTCCTCCGCTCCTGCTTCTCATTGTATTTTATGACTCGCCTCTGCTCCTCCGCTCCTGGTTCTCATTGTATTTATTGACTCACCTCTGCTCCTCCGCTACTGCTTCTCATTGTATTTATTGACTCGTCTCTGCTCCTCCGCTCCTGGTTCTCATTGAATTTGATGACTCGCCTCTGCTCCTCTGCTCCTGGTTCTCATTGTATTTGATGACTCATCTCTGCTCCTCCGCTCCTGGTTCTCATTGTATTTAATGACTCGTCTCTGCTCCTCCGCTCCTGGTTCTCATTGTATTTAATGACTCGCCTCTGCTCCTCCGCTCCTGGTTCTCATTGTATTTAATGACTTGTTTCTGCTCCTCCGCTCCTGGTTCTCATTGTATTTAATGAATCGTCTCTGCTCCTCTGCTCCTGGTTCTCATTGTATTTATTGACTCGCCTCTGCTCCTCCGCTCCTGGTTCTCATTGTATTTTATGACTCGCCTCTGCTCTTTCGCTCCTGGTTCTCATTGTATTTAATGACTCATCTCTGCTCCTCTGCTCCTGGTTCTCATTGTATTTATTGACTCGCCTCTGCTCCTCCGCTCCAGGTTCTCATTGTATTTAATGACTTGCCTCTCCTCCTCCGCTCCTGTTTCTCATTGTATTTTATGACTCACCTCTGCTCCTCCGCTCCTGGTTCTCATTGTATTTAATGACTCGCCTCTGCTCCTCCGCTCCTGGTTCTCATTGTATTTAATGACTCGTCTCTGCTCCTCTGCTCCTGGTTCTCATTGTATTTAATGACTCGCCTGTGCTCCTCCGCTCCTGGTTCTCATTGTATTTATTGACTCCCCTCTGCTCCTCCGCTCCTGGTTCTCATTGTATTTCATGACTTGCCTCTGCTTCTCAGCTCCTGGTTCTCATTGTATTTCATGACTCGTCTCTGCTCCTCTGCTCCTCGTTCTCATTGTATTTAATGACTCACCTCTGCTTCTCCGCTCCTGGTTCTGATTGTATTTAATGACTCATCTCTGCTCCTCCGCTCCTGGTTCTCATTGTATTTAATGACTCGCCTCTGCTCCTCTGCTCCTGGTTCTCATTGTATTTAATGACTCGCCTCTGCTCCTGCTTCTCATTGTATTTAATGACTCGTCTCTGCTCCTCCGCTCCTGGTTCTCATTGTATTTGATGACTCGCCTCTGCTCCTCCGCTCCTGGTTCTCATTGTATTTAATGACTCGCCTCTGCTCCTCCGCTCCTGGTTCTCATTGTATTTAATCACTCGTCTCTGCTCCTCCGCTCGTGGTTCTCATTGTATTTAATGACTCGCCTCTGCTCCTCCGCTCCTGGTTCTCATTGTATTTAATCACTCGTCTCTGCTCCTCCGCTCCTGTTTCTCATTGTATTTAATGACTCGCCTCTGCTCCTCCGCTCCAGGTTCTCATTGTATTTAATGACTCGCCTCTGCTCCTCCGCTCCTGGTTCTCATTGTATTTAATGACTCGCCTATGCTCCTCCGCTCCTGGTTCTCATTGTATTTAATGACTCGCCTCTGCTCCTCTGCTCCTGGTTCTCATTGTATTTAATGACTCGCCGCTAATCCTCCGCTCCAGGTTCTCATTGTATTTATTGACTCGCCTCTGCTCCTCCGCTCCTGGTTCTCATTGTATTTATTGACTCGTCTCTGCTCCTCTGCTCCAGGATCTCATTGTATTTGATGACTCGCCTCTGCTCCTCCGCTCCTGGTTCTCATTGCATTTAATGACTCGCCTCTGCTCCTCCGCTCCTGGTTCTCATTGTATTTAATGACTCGCCTCTGCTCCTCCGCTCCTGGTTCTCATTGGATTTGATGACTCGCCTCTGCTCCTCTGCTCCTGGTTCTCATTGTATTTAATGACTCGCCTCTGCTCCTCCGCTCCAGGTTCTCATTGTATTTAATGACTCGCCTCTGCTCCTCTGCTCCTGGTTCTCATTGTATTTAATGACTCGCCTCTGCTCCTCCGCTCCTGGTTCTCATTGTATTTCATGACTCGCCTCTGCTCCTCTGCACCTGGTTCTCATTGTATTTAATGACTCGCCTGTGCTCCTCCGCTCCTGGTTCTCATTGTATTTAATGACTCGCCTCTGCTCCTCTGCTCCTGGTTTTCATTGTATTTAATGACTCGCCTGTGCTCCTCCGCTCCTGGTTCTCATTGTATTTCATGGCTCGCCTCTGCTCCTCTGCTCCTGGTTTTCATTGTATTTAATGACTCGCCTCTGCTCCTCCGTCCTGGTTCTCATTGTATTTAATGACTCGCCTCTGCTCCTGGTTCTCATTGTATTTATTGACTCGCCTCTGTTCCTCCGCTCCTGGTTCTCATTGTATTTATTGACTCGCCTCTGCTCCTCCGCTCCTGTTTCTCATTGTATTTAAAGACTTGCCTCTGCTCCTCTGCTCCTGGTTCTCATTGTATTTAATGACTCGCCTCTGCTACTCCGCTCCTGGTTCTCATTGTATTTAATGACTCGCCTCTGCTCCTCCGCTCCTGGTTCTCATTGTATTTAATGACTCATCTCTGCTCCTCCTCTCCTGGTTCTCATTGTATTTAATGACTCGCCTCTGCTCCTGGTTTTTATTGTATTTAATGACTCGCCTCTGCTCCTCCGCTCCTGGTTCTCATTGTATTTAATGACTCGCCTCTGCTCCTCTGCTCCTGGTTCTCATTGTATTTAATGACTCGCCTCTGCTCCTCCGCTCCTGGTTCTCATTGTATTTCATGACTCGCCTCTGCTCCTTTGCACCCGGTTCTCATTGTATTTAATGACTCGCCTGTGCTCCTCCGCTCCTGGTTCTCATTGTATTTAATGACTCGCCTCTGCTCCTCTGCTCCTGGTTTTCATTGTATTTAATGACTCGCCTGTGCTCCTCCGCTCCTGGTTCTCATTGTATTTCATGACTCGCCTCTGCTCCTCTGCTCCTGGTTTTCATTGTATTTAATGACTCGCCTCTGCTCCTCCGCTCCTGGTTCTCATTGTATTTAATGACTCGCCTCTGCTCCTCCGCTCCTGGTTCCCATTGTATTTATTGACTCGCCTCTGCTCCTCCGCTCCTGGTTCTTATTGTATTTATTGACTCGCCTCTGCTCCTCCGCTCCTGGTTCTCATTGTATTTAATGACTCGTCTCTGCTCCTCTGCTCCTGGTTCTCATTGTATTTAATGACTCGCCTCTGCTCCTCCGCTCCTGGTTCTCATTGTATTTCATGACTCGCCTCTGCTCCTCTGCTCCTGATCCTCATTGTATTTAATGACTCGCCTCTGCTCCTCCGCTCCTGGTTCTCATTGCATTTAATGACGCGTCTCTGCTCCTCCACTCCTGGTTCTCATTGTATTTAATGACTCGCCTCTGCTCCTCCGCTCCTGGTTCTCATTGTATTTATTGACTCATCTCTGCTCCTCCGCTCCTGGTTCTCATTGTATTTAATGACGTGTCTCTGCTCCTCTGCTCCTCGTTCTCATTGTATTTAATGACTCACCTCTGCTTCTCCGCTCCTGGTTCAGATTGTACTTAGTGACTCGTCTCTGCTCCTCCGCTCCTGGTTCTCATTTTATTTAATGACTCGCCTGTGCTCCTCCGCTCCTGGTTCTCATTGTATTTATTGACTCGTCTCTGCTCCTCCGCTCCTGGTTCTCATTGTATTTAATGACTCGTCTCTGCTCCTCCGCTCCTGGTTCTCATTGTATTTAATGACTCGCCTCTGCTCCTCCGCTCCTGGTTCTCATTGTATTTAATGACTCGCCTCTACTCTGACGCTCCTGGTTCTATGACTCGTCTCTGCTCCTCCGCTCCTGGTTCTCATTGTATTTAATGACTTGCCTCTGCTCCGACGCTCCTGGTTCTCATTGTATTTCATGACTCGCCTCTGCTCCGACGCTCCTGGTTCTATGACTCGTCTCTGCTCCTCCGCTCCTGGTTCTCATTGTATTTAATGACTCACCTCTGCTGCTCCGCTCCTGGTTCTCATTGTATTTAATGACTCGCCTCTGCTCCGACGCTCCTGGTTCTATGACTCGTCTCTACTCCTCCGCTCCTGCTTCTCAGTGTATTTAATGACTCGCCTCTGCTCCTCTAATCCTGGTTCTCATTGCATTTAAAGACTTGCCTCTGCTCCGCCGCTCCTGGTTCTCATTGTATTTAATGACTCGTCTCTGCTCCTCTGCTCCTGGTTCTCATTGTATTTAATGACTCGCCTCTGCTCCTCCGCTCATGGTTCTCATTGTATTTAATGACTCGTCTCTGCTCCTCCGCTCCTAGTTCTCATTGTATTTAATGACTTCTCTCTGCTCCTCCGCTCCTGGTTCTCATTGTATTTAATGACTCGCCTCTGCTCCTCCGCTCCTGGTTCTCATTGTATTTAATGACTCGCCTCTGCTCCTCTGCTCCTGGTTCTCATTGTATTTAATGACTCGTCTCTGCTCCTCCACTCCTGGTTCTCATTGTATTTAATGACTCGTCTCTGCTCCTCCGCTCCTGGTTCTCATGGTATTTAATGACTCGCTTCTGCTCCTCTGTTCCTGGTTCTCATTGTATTTAATGACTCGCCTGTGCTCCTCCACTCCTGGTTCTCATTGTATTTAATGACTCGCCTGTGCTCCTCCACTCCTGGTTGTCATTGTATTTAATGACTTGTCTCTGCTCCTCCGCTCCTGGTTCTCATTGTATTTAATGACTCGCCTCTGCTCCTCTGCTCCTGGTTCTCATTGTATTTAATGACTCGTCTCTGCTCCTCCTATCCTGGTTCTCATTGTATTTAATGACTCGTCTCTGATCCTCCGCTACTGGTTCTCATTGTATTTAATGACTCGCCTCTGCTCCTCTGCTCCTGGTTCTCATTGTATTTAATGACTCGCCTGTGCTCCTCCACTCCTGGTTCTCATTGTATTTAATGACTCGCCTGTGCTCCTCCACTCCTGGTTCTCATTGTATTTAGTGACTTGTCTCTGATCCTCCGCTCCTGGTACTCATTGTATTTAATGACTCGCCTCTGGTCCTCTGCTCCTGGTTCTCATTGTATTTAATGAATCGCCTCTGCTCCTCCGCTCCTGATTCTCATTCTATTAAATGACTTGTCTCTGCTCCTCCGCTCCTGGTTCTCATTGAATTTGATGACTCGTCTCTGCTCCTCCGCTCCTGGTTCTCATTGTATTTGATGACTCATCTCTGCTCCTCCGCTCCTGATTCTCATTGTATTTAATGACTTGTCTCTGCTCGTCCGCTCCTGGTTCTCATTGTATTTAATGACTCGCCTCTGCGCCTCCGCTCCTGGTTCTCATTGTATTTAATGACTCCTTTCTGCTCCTCCGCTCCTGGTTCTCATTGTATTTAATGACTCGTCTCTGCTCCTCCGCTCCTGGTTCTCATTGTATTTAATGACTCGCCTCCGCTCCTGGTTCTCATTGTATTTAATCACTCGTCCATGCTCGTCCGCTCCTGGTTCTCATTGTATTTAATGACTCGACTCTGCTCGCCCGCTCCTGGTTCATTGTATTTAATGACTCGCCTCTGCTCCTCTGCTCCAGGTTCTCATTGTATTTAATGACTCACCTCAGCTTCTCCGCTCCTGGTTCTCATTGTATTTAATGACGCGTCTCTGCTCCTCCGCTCCTGGTTCTCATTGTATTTGATGACTCGTCTCTGCTCCTGCGCTCCTGGTTCTCATTGTATTTAATGACTCGCTCCTGGTCTCATTGTATTTAATGACACGTCTCTGCTCCTCCGCTTCTGGTTCTCATTGTATTTAATGACTCACCTCTGCTCCTCTGCTCCTGGTTCTCATTGTATTTAATGACTCGTCTCTACTCCTCCGCTCCTGGTTCTCATTGTATTTAATGACTCGCCTCTGCTCCTCTGCTCCTGGTTCTCATTGTATTTAAAGACTTGCCTCTGCTCCTCCGCTCCTGGTTCTCATTGTATTTAATGACTCGCCTCTGCTCCTCCGCTCCTGGTTCTCATTGTATTTAATGACTCGCCTCTGCTCCTCTGCTCCTGGTTCTCATTGTATTTAATGACTCACCTCTGCTCCTCTGCTCCTGGTTCTCATGGTATTTAATGACTCGTCTCTGCTCCTCCGCTCCTGGTTCTCATTGTATTTAATGACTCGCCTCTGCTCCTCCGCTCCTGGTTCTCATTGTATTTAATGACTTGTTTCTGCTCCTCCGCTCCTGGTTCTCATTGTATTTAATGACGCGTCTCTGCTCCTCCGCTCCTGGTTCTCATTGTATTTAGTGACTCGCCTCTGCTCCTCTGCTCCTGGTTCTCATTGTATTTAATGACTCGTCTCTGCTCCTCCACTCCTGGTTCTCATTGTATTTAATGACTCGTCTCTGATCCTCCGCTACAGGTTCTCATTGTATTTAATGACTCGCCTCTGCTCCTCTGCTCCTGGTTCTCATTGTATTTAATGACTCGCCTGTGCTCCTCCACTCCTGGTTCTCATTGTATTTAATGACTCGCCTGTGCTCCTCCACTCCTGGTTCTCATTGTATTTAGTGACTTGTCTCTGATCCTCCGCTCCTGGTTCTCATTGTATTTAATGACTCGCCTCTGGTCCTCTGCTCCTGGTTCTCATTGTATTTAATGAATCGCCTCTGCTCCTCCGCTCCTGATTCTCATTGTATTAAATGACTTGTCTCTGCTCCTCCGCTCCTGGTTCTCATTGTATTTAATGACTCGCCTGTGCTCCTCCACTCCTGGTTCTCATTGTATTTAATGACTCGCCTGTGCTCCTCCATTCCTGGTTGTCATTGTATTTTATGACTCACCTCTGCTCCTCCGCTCCTGGTTCTCATTGTATTTAATGACTCGCCTCTGCTCCTCCGCTCCTGGTTCTCATTGTATTTAATGACTCGTCTCTGCTCCTCTGCTCCTGGTTCTCATTGTATTTAATGACTCGCCTGTGCTCCTCCGCTCCTGGTTCTCATTGTATTTATTGACTCCCCTCTGCTCCTCCGCTCCTGGTTCTCATTGTATTTCATGACTTGCCTCTGCTTCTCAGCTCCTGGTTCTCATTGTATTTCATGACTCGTCTCTGCTCCTCTGCTCCTCGTTCTCATTGTATTTAATGACTCACCTCTGCTTCTCCGCTCCTGGTTCTGATTGTATTTAATGACGCATCTCTGCTCCTCCGCTCCTGGTTCTCATTGTATTTAATGACTCGCCTCTGCTCCTCTGCTCCTGGTTCTCATTGTATTTAATGACTCGCCTCTGCTCCTGCTTCTCATTGTATTTAATGACTCGTCTCTGCTCCTCCGCTCCTGGTTCTCATTGTATTTGATGACTCGCCTCTGCTCCTCCGCTCCTGGTTCTCATTGTATTTAATGACTCGCCTCTGCTCCTCCGCTCCTGGTTCTCATTGTATTTAATCACTCGTCTCTGCTCCTCCGCTCGTGGTTCTCATTGTATTTAATGACTCGCCTCTGCTCCTCCGCTCCTGGTTCTCATTGTATTTAATCACTCGTCTCTGCTCCTCCGCTCCTGTTTCTCATTGTATTTAATGACTCGCCTCTGCTCCTCCGCTCCAGGTTCTCATTGTATTTAATGACTCGCCTCTGCTCCTCCGCTCCTGGTTCTCATTGTATTTAATGACTCGCCTATGCTCCTCCGCTCCTGGTTCTCATTGTATTTAATGACTCACCTCTGCTCCTCTGCTCCTGGTTCTCATTGTATTTAATGACTCGTCTCTACTCCTCCGCTCCTGGTTCTCATTGTATTTAATGACTCGCCTCTGCTCCTCTGCTCCTGGTTCTCATTGTATTTAAAGACTTGCCTCTGCTCCTCCGCTCCTGGTTCTCATTGTATTTAATGACTCGCCTCTGCTCCTCCGCTCCTGGTTCTCATTGCATTTAATGACTCGCCTCTGCTCCTCTGCTCCTGGTTCTCATTGTATTTAATGACTCACCTCTGCTCCTCTGCTCCTGGTTCTCATGGTATTTAATGACTCGTCTCTGCTCCTCCGCTCCTGGTTCTCATTGTATTTAATGACTCGCCTCTGCTCCTCCGCTCCTGGTTCTCATTGTATTTAATGACTTGTTTCTGCTCCTCCGCTCCTGGTTCTCATTGTATTTAATGACGCGTCTCTGCTCCTCCGCTCCTGGTTCTCATTGTATTTAGTGACTCGCCTCTGCTCCTCTGCTCCTGGTTCTCATTGTATTTAATGACTCGTCTCTGCTCCTCCACTCCTGGTTCTCATTGTATTTAATGACTCGTCTCTGATCCTCCGCTACTGGTTCTCATTGTATTTAATGACTCGCCTCTGCTCCTCTGCTCCTGGTTCTCATTGTATTTAATGACTCGCCTGTGCTCCTCCACTCCTGGTTCTCATTGTATTTAATGACTCGCCTGTGCTCCTCCACTCCTGGTTCTCATTGTATTTAGTGACTTGTCTCTGATCCTCCGCTCCTGGTTCTCATTGTATTTAATGACTCGCCTCTGGTCCTCTGCTCCTGGTTCTCATTGTATTTAATGAATCGCCTCTGCTCCTCCGCTCCTGATTCTCATTGTATTAAATGACTTGTCTCTGCTCCTCCGCTCCTGGTTCTCATTGAATTTGATGACTCGTCTCTGCTCCTCCGCTCCTGGTTCTCATTGTATTTGATGACTCATCTCTGCTCCTCCGCTCCTGATTCTCATTGTATTTAATGACTTGTCTCTGCTCGTCCGCTCCTGGTTCTCATTGTATTTAATGACTCGCCTCTGCGCCTCCGCTCCTGGTTCTCATTGTATTTAATGACTCCTTTCTGCTCCTCCGCTCCTGGTTCTCATTGTATTTAATGACTTGTCTCTGCTCCTCCGCTCCTGGTTCTCATTGTATTTAATGACTCGCCTCCGCTCCTGGTTCTCATTGTATTTAATGTCTCGTCTCTGCTCCTCCGCTCCTGGTTCTCATTGTATTTAATGACTCGCCTCTGCTCCTCCGCTCCTGGTTCTCATTGTATTTAATCACTCGTCCATGCTCGTCCGCTCCTGGTTCTCATTGTATTTAATGACTCGACTCTGCTCGCCCGCTCCTGGTTCATTGTATTTAATGACTCGCCTCTGCTCCTCTGCTCCAGGTTCTCATTGTATTTAATGACTCACATCAGCTTCTCCGCTCCTGGTTCTCATTGTATTTAATGACGCGTCTCTGCTCCTCCGCTCCTGGTTCTCATTGTATTTGATGACTCGTCTCTGCTCCTGCGCTCCTGGTTCTCATTGTATTTAATGACTCGCTCCTGGTCTCATTGTATTTAATGACACGTCTCTGCTCCTCCGCTTCTGGTTCTCATTGTATTTAATGACTCACCTCTGCTCCTCTGCTCCTGGTTCTCATTGTATTTAATGACTCGTCTCTACTCCTCCGCTCCTGGTTCTCATTGTATTTAATGACTCGCCTCTGCTCCTCCGCTCCTGGTTCTCATTGTATTTAAAGACTTGCCTCTGCTCCTCCGCTCCTGGTTCTCATTGTATTTAATGACTCGCCTCTGCTCCTCCGCTCCTGGTTCTCATTGTATTTAATGACTCGCCTCTGCTCCTCTGCTCCTGGTTCTCATTGTATTTAATGACTCACCTCTGCTCCTCTGCTCCTGGTTCTCATGGTATTTAATGACTCGTCTCTGCTCCTCCGCTCCTGGTTCTCATTGTATTTAATGACTCGCCTCTGCTCCTCCGCTCCTGGTTCTCATTGTATTTAATGACTTGTTTCTGCTCCTCCGCTCCTGGTTCTCATTGTATTTAATGACGCGTCTGTGCTCCTCCGCTCCTGGTTCTCATTGTATTTAGTGACTCGCCTCTGCTCCTCTGCTCCTGGTTCTCATTGTATTTAATGACTCGTCTCTGCTCCTCCACTCCTGGTTCTCATTGTATCTAATGACTCGTCTCTGATCCTCCGCTACTGGTTCTCATTGTATTTAATGACTCGCCTCTGCTCCTCTGCTCCTGGTTCTCATTGTATTTAATGACTCGCCTGTGCTCCTCCACTCCTGGTTCTCATTGTATTTAATGACTCGCCTGTGCTCCTCCACTCCTGGTTCTCATTGTATTTAGTGACTTGTCTCTGATCCTCCGCTCCTGGTTCTCATTGTATTTAATGACTCGCCTCTGGTCCTCTGCTCCTGGTTCTCATTGTATTTAATGAATCGCCTCTGCTCCTCCGCTCCTGATTCTCATTGTATTAAATGACTTGTCTCTGCTCCTCCGCTCCTGGTTCTCATTGAATTTGATGACTCGTCTCTGCTCCTCCGCTCCTGGTTCTCATTGTATTTGATGACTCATCTCTGCTCCTCCGCTCCTTATTCTCATTGTATTTAATGACTTGTCTCTGCTCGTCCGCTCCTGGTTCTCATTGTATTTAATGACTCGCCTCTGCGCCTCCGCTCCTGGTTCTCATTGTATTTAATGACTCCTTTCTGCTCCTCCGCTCCTGGTTCTCATTGTATTTAATGACTTGTCTCTGCTCCTCCGCTCCTGGTTCTCATTGTATTTAATGACTCGCCTCCGCTCCTGGTTCTCATTGTATTTAATGACTCGTCTCTGCTCCTCCGCTCCTGGTTCTCATTGTATTTAATGACTCGCCTCTGCTCCTCCGCTCCTGGTTCTCATTGTATTTAATCACTCGTCCATGCTCGTCCGCTCCTGGTTCTCATTGTATTTAATGACTCGACTCTGCTCGCCCGCTCCTGGTTCATTGTATTTAATGACTCGCCTCTGCTCCTCTGCTCCAGGTTCTCATTGTATTTAATGACTCACATCAGCTTCTCCGCTCCTGGTTCTCATTGTATTTAATGACGCGTCTCTGCTCCTCCGCTCCTGGTTCTCATTGTATTTGATGACTCGTCTCTGCTCCTGCGCTCCTGGTTCTCATTGTATTTAATGACTCGCTCCTGGTCTCATTGTATTTAATGACACGTCTCTGCTCCTCCGCTTCTGGTTCTCATTGTATTTAATGACTCACCTCTGCTCCTCTGCTCCTGGTTCTCATTGTATTTAATGACTCGTCTCTACTCCTCCGCTCCTGGTTCTCATTGTATTTAATGACTCACCTCTGCTCCTCCGCTCCTGGTTCTTATTGTATTTAAAGACTTGCCTCTGCTCCTCCGCTCCTGGTTCTCATTGTATTTAATGACTCGCTTCTGCTCCTCCGCTCCTGGTTCTCATTGTATTTAATGACTCGCCTCTGCTCCTCCGCTCCTGGTTCTCATTGTATTTAATGACTCACCTCTGCTCCTCTGCTCCTGGTTCTCATGGTATTTAATGACTCGTCTCTGCTCCTCCGCTCCTGGTTCTCATTGTATTTAATGACTCGCCTCTGCTCCTCCGCTCCTGGTTCTCATTGTATTTAATGACTTGTTTCTGCTCCTCCGCTCCTGGTTCTCATTGTATTTAATGACGCGTCTCTGCTTCTCCGCTCCTGGTTCTCATTGTATTTAGTGACTCGCCTCTGCTCCTCCGCTCCTGGTTCTCATTGTATTTAATGACTCGTCTCTGCTCCTGGTTCTCATGGTATTTAATGACTCGCCTCTGCTCCTCCGCTCCTGGTTCTCATTGTATTTAATGACGCGTCTCTGCTCCTCCGCTCCTCGTTCTCATTGTATTTAATGACTCACCTCTGCTTCTCCGCTCCTGGTTCTGATTGTATTTAATGACTCGTCTCTACTTCTCCGCTCCTGGTTCTCATTGTACTTAATGACTCGTCTCTGCTCCTCCGCTCCTGGTTCTCATTGAATTTGATGACTCGCCTCTGCTCCTCTGCTCCTGGTTCTCATTGTATTTGATGACTCATCTCTGCTCCTCCGCTCCTGGTTCTCATTGTATTTAATGACTCGTCTCTGCTCCTCCGCGCCTGGTTCTCATTGTATTTGATGACTCATCTCTGCTCCTCCGCTCCTGTTTCTCATTGTACTTAATGACTCGTCTCTGCTCCTCCGCTCCTGGTTCTCATTGTATTTAATGACTTGTTTCTGCTCCTCCGCTCCTGGTTCTCATTGTATTTAATGACTCGTCTCTGCTCCTCTGCTCCTGGTTCTCATTGTATTTATTGACTCGCCTCTGCTCCTCCGCTCCTGCTTCTCATTGTATTTTTTGACTCGCCTCTGCTCCTGGTTCTCATTGTATTTATTGACTCGCCTCTGCTCCTCCGCTAACACTTCTCATTGTATTTATTGACTCGTCTCTGCTCCTCCGCTCCTGGTTCTCATTGAATTTGATGACTCACCTCTGCTCCCCTGCTCCTGATTCTCATTGTATTTGATGACTCATCTCTGCTCCTCCGCTCCTGGTTCTCATTGTATTTAATGACTCGTCTCTGCTCCTCCGCTCCTGGTTCTCATTGTATTTGATGACTCGCCTCTGCTCCTCCGCTCCTGGTTCTCATTGTATTTAATGACTTGTTTCTGCTCCTCCGCTCCTGGTTCTCATTGTATTTAATGAATCGTCTCTGCTCCTCTGCTCCTGGTTCTCATTGTATTTATTGACTCGCCTCTGCTCCTCCGCTCCTGGTTCTCATTGTATTTATTGACTCGCCTCTGCTCCTCCGCTCCTGTTTCTCATTGTATTTAAAGACTCGCCTCTGCTCCTCTGCTCCTGGTTCTCATTGTATTTAATGACTCGCCTCTGCTCCTACGCTCCTGGTTCTCATTGTATTTAATGACTCGTCTCTGCTCCTCCGCTCCTGGTTCTCATTGTATTTAATGACTCGCCTCTGCTCCTCCGCTCCTGGTTCTCATTGTATTTAATGACTTGTTTCTGCTCCTCCGCTCCTGGTTCTCATTGTATTTAATGATGCGTCTCTGCTCCTCCGCTCCTGGTTCTCATTGTATTTAGTGACTCGCCTCTGCTCCTCCGCTCCTGGTTCTCATTGTATTTAATGACTCGTCTCTGCTCCTGGTTCTCATGGTATTTAATGACTCGCCTCTGCTCCTCCGCTCCTGGTTCTCATTGTATTTAATGACGCGTCTCTGCTCCTCCGCTCCTCGTTCTCATTGTATTTAATGACTCACCTCTGCTTCTCCGCTCCTGGTTCTGATTGTATTTAATGACTCGTCTCTACTCCTCCGCTCCTGGTTCTCATTGTATTTAATGACTCGTCTCTGCTCCTCCGCTCCTGGTTCTCATTGAATTTGATGACTCGCCTCTGCTCCTCTGCTCCTGGTTCTCATTGTATTTGATGACTCATCTCTGCTCCTCCGCTCCTGGTTCTCATTGTATTTAATGACTCGTCTCTGCTCCTCCGCGCCTAGTTCTCATTGTATTTGATGACTCATCTCTGCTCCTCCGCTCCTGGTTCTCATTGTATTTAATGACTCGCCTCTGCTCCTCCGCTCCTGGTTCTCATTGTATTTAATGACTCGTTTCTGCTCCTCCGCTCCTGGTTCTCATTGTATTTAATGACTCGTCTCTGCTCCTCTGCTCCTGGTTCTCATTGTATTTATTGACTCGCCTCTGCTCCTCCGCTCCTGCTTCTCATTGTATTTTATGACTCGCCTCTGCTCCTCCGCTCCTGGTTCTCATTGTATTTATTGACTCACCTCTGCTCCTCCGCTACTGCTTCTCATTGTATTTATTGACTCGTCTCTGCTCCTCCGCTCCTGGTTCTCATTGAATTTGATGACTCGCCTCTGCTCCTCTGCTCCTGGTTCTCATTGTATTTGATGACTCATCTCTGCTCCTCCGCTCCTGGTTCTCATTGTATTTAATGACTCGTCTCTGCTCCTCCGCTCCTGGTTCTCATTGTATTTAATGACTCGCCTCTGCTCCTCCGCTCCTGGTTCTCATTGTATTTAATGACTTGTTTCTGCTCCTCCGCTCCTGGTTCTCATTGTATTTAATGAATCGTCTCTGCTCCTCTGCTCCTGGTTCTCATGGTATTTAATGACTCGCCTCTGCTCCTCCGCTCCTGGTTCTCATTGTATTTAATGACGCGTCTCTGCTCCTCCGCTCCTCGTTCTCATTATATTTAGTGACTCACCTCTGCTTCTCCGCTCCTGGTTCTGATTGTATTTAATGACTCGTCTCTACTTCTCCGCTCCTGGTTCTCATTGTACTTAATGACTCGTCTCTGCTCCTCCGCTCCTGGTTCTCATTGAATTTGATGACTCGCCTCTGCTCCTCTGCTCCTGGTTCTCATTGTATTTGATGACTCATCTCTGCTCCTCCGCTCCTGGTTCTCATTGTATTTAATGACTCGTCTCTGCTCCTCCGCGCCTGGTTCTCATTGTATTTGATGACTCATCTCTGCTCCTCCGCTCCTGTTTCTCATTGTACTTAATGACTCGCCTCTGCTCCTCCGCTCCTGGTTCTCATTGTATTTAATGACTTGTTTCTGCTCCTCCGCTCCTGGTTCTCATTGTATTTAATGACTCGTCTCTGCTCCTCTGCTCCTGGTTCTCATTGTATTTATTGACTCGCCTCTGCTCCTCTGCTCCTGCTTCTCATTGTATTTTTTGACTCGCCTCTGCTCCTGGTTCTCATTGTATTTATTGACTCGCCTCTGCTCCTCCGCTAACACTTCTCATTGTATTTATTGACTCGTCTCTGCTCCTCCGCTCCTGGTTCTCATTGAATTTGATGACTCACCTCTGCTCCTCTGCTCCTGGTTCTCATTGTATTTGATGACTCATCTCTGCTCCTCCGCTCCTGGTTCTCATTGTATTTAATGACTCGTCTCTGCTCCTCCGCTCCTGGTTCTCATTGTATTTGATGACTCGCCTCTGCTCCTCCGCTCCTGGTTCTCATTGTATTTAATGACTTGTTTCTGCTCCTCCGCTCCTGGTTCTCATTGTATTTCATGACTCGCCTCTGCTCCGACGCTCCTGGTTCTATGACTCGTCTCTGCTCCTCCGCTCCTGGTTCTCATTGTATTTAATGACTCACCTCTGCTGCTCCGCTCCTGGTTCTCATTGTATTTAATGACTCGCCTCTGCTCCGACGCTCCTGGTTCTATGACTCGTCTCTACTCCTCCGCTCCTGCTTCTCAGTGTATTTAATGACTCGCCTCTGCTCCTCTAATCCTGGTTCTCATTGCATTTAAAGACTTGCCTCTGCTCCGCCGCTCCTGGTTCTCATTGTATTTAATGACTCGTCTCTGCTCCTCTGCTCCTGGTTCTCATTGTATTTAATGACTCGCCTCTGCTCCTCCGCTCCTGGTTCTCATTGTATTTAATGACTCGTCTCTGCTCCTCCGCTCCTGGTTCTCATTGTATTTAATGACTTCTCTCTGCTCCTCCGCTCCTGGTTCTCATTGTATTTAATGACTCGCTTCTGCTCCTCCGCTCCTGGTTCTCATTGTATTTAATGACTCAACTCTGCTCTTCTGCTCCTGGTTCTCATTGTATTTAATGACTCGCCTCTGCTCCTTCGCTCCTGGTTCTCATTGTATTTAATGACTCGCCTCTGCTCCTCCACTCCTTGTTCTCATTGTATTTAATGACGCGTCTCTGCTCCTCCGCTCCTGGTTCTCATAGTATTTAATGACTCGCCTCTGCTCCTCTGCTCCTGGTTCTCATTGTATTTAATGACTCGTCTCTGCTCCTCCACTCCTGGTTCTCATTGTATTTAATGACTCGTCTCTGCTCCTCCGCTCCTGGTTCTCATGGTATTTAATGACTCGCTTCTGCTCCTCTGTTCCTGGTTCTCATTGTATTTAATGACTCGCCTGTGCTCCTCCACTCCTGGTTCTCATTGTATTTAATGACTCGCCTGTGCTCCTCCACTCCTGGTTGTCATTGTATTTAATGACTTGTCTCTGCTCCTCCGCTCCTGGTTCTCATTGTATTTAATGACTCGCCTCTGCTCCTCTGCTCCTGGTTCTCATTGTATTTAATGACTCGTCTCTGCTCCTCCTCTCCTGGTTCTCATTGTATTTAATGACTCGTCTCTGATCCTCCGCTACTGGTTCTCATTGTATTTAATGACTCGCCTCTGCTCCTCTGCTCCTGGTTCTCATTGTATTTAATGACTCGCCTGTGCTCCTCCACTCCTGGTTCTCATTGTATTTAATGACTCGACTGTGCTCCTCCACTCCTGGTTCTCATTGTATTTAGTGACTTGTCTCTGATCCTCCGCTCCTGGTTCTCATTGTATTTAATGACTCGCCTCTGGTCCTCCGCTCCTGGTTCTCATTGTATTTAATGACTCGCCTCTGCTCCTCCGCTCCTGGTTCTCATTGTATTTAATGACTTGTTTCTGCTCCTCCGCTCCTGGTTCTCATTGTATTTAATGACGCGTCTGTGCTCCTCCGCTCCTGGTTCTCATTGTATTTAGTGACTCGCCTCTGCTCCTCTGCTCCTGGTTCTCATTGTATTTAATGACTCGTCTCTGCTCCTCCACTCCTGGTTCTCATTGTATCTAATGACTCGTCTCTGATCCTCCGCTACTGGTTCTCATTGTATTTAATGACTCGCCTCTGCTCCTCTGCTCCTGGTTCTCATTGTATTTAATGACTCGCCTGTGCTCCTCCACTCCTGGTTCTCATTGTATTTAATGACTCGCCTGTGCTCCTCCACTCCTGGTTCTCATTGTATTTAGTGACTTGTCTCTGATCCTCCGCTCCTGGTTCTCATTGTATTTAATGACTCGCCTCTGGTCCTCTGCTCCTGGTTCTCATTGTATTTAATGAATCGCCTCTGCTCCTCCGCTCCTGATTCTCATTGTATTAAATGACTTGTCTCTGCTCCTCCGCTCCTGGTTCTCATTGAATTTGATGACTCGTCTCTGCTCCTCCGCTCCTGGTTCTCATTGTATTTGATGACTCATCTCTGCTCCTCCGCTCCTTATTCTCATTGTATTTAATGACTTGTCTCTGCTCGTCCGCTCCTGGTTCTCATTGTATTTAATGACTCGCCTCTGCGCCTCCGCTCCTGGTTCTCATTGTATTTAATGACTCCTTTCTGCTCCTCCGCTCCTGGTTCTCATTGTATTTAATGACTTGTCTCTGCTCCTCCGCTCCTGGTTCTCATTGTATTTAATGACTCGCCTCCGCTCCTGGTTCTCATTGTATTTAATGACTCGTCTCTGCTCCTCCGCTCCTGGTTCTCATTGTATTTAATGACTCGCCTCTGCTCCTCCGCTCCTGGTTCTCATTGTATTTAATCACTCGTCCATGCTCGTCCGCTCCTGGTTCTCATTGTATTTAATGACTCGACTCTGCTCGCCCGCTCCTGGTTCATTGTATTTAATGACTCGCCTCTGCTCCTCTGCTCCAGGTTCTCATTGTATTTAATGACTCACATCAGCTTCTCCGCTCCTGGTTCTCATTGTATTTAATGACGCGTCTCTGCTCCTCCGCTCCTGGTTCTCATTGTATTTGATGACTCGTCTCTGCTCCTGCGCTCCTGGTTCTCATTGTATTTAATGACTCGCTCCTGGTCTCATTGTATTTAATGACACGTCTCTGCTCCTCCGCTTCTGGTTCTCATTGTATTTAATGACTCACCTCTGCTCCTCTGCTCCTGGTTCTCATTGTATTTAATGACTCGTCTCTACTCCTCCGCTCCTGGTTCTCATTGTATTTAATGACTCACCTCTGCTCCTCCGCTCCTGGTTCTTATTGTATTTAAAGACTTGCCTCTGCTCCTCCGCTCCTGGTTCTCATTGTATTTAATGACTCGCTTCTGCTCCTCCGCTCCTGGTTCTCATTGTATTTAATGACTCGCCTCTGCTCCTCCGCTCCTGGTTCTCATTGTATTTAATGACTCACCTCTGCTCCTCTGCTCCTGGTTCTCATGGTATTTAATGACTCGTCTCTGCTCCTCCGCTCCTGGTTCTCATTGTATTTAATGACTCGCCTCTGCTCCTCCGCTCCTGGTTCTCATTGTATTTAATGACTTGTTTCTGCTCCTCCGCTCCTGGTTCTCATTGTATTTAATGACGCGTCTCTGCTTCTCCGCTCCTGGTTCTCATTGTATTTAGTGACTCGCCTCTGCTCCTCCGCTCCTGGTTCTCATTGTATTTAATGACTCGTCTCTGCTCCTGGTTCTCATGGTATTTAATGACTCGCCTCTGCTCCTCCGCTCCTGGTTCTCATTGTATTTAATGACGCGTCTCTGCTCCTCCGCTCCTCGTTCTCATTGTATTTAATGACTCACCTCTGCTTCTCCGCTCCTGGTTCTGATTGTATTTAATGACTCGTCTCTACTTCTCCGCTCCTGGTTCTCATTGTACTTAATGACTCGTCTCTGCTCCTCCGCTCCTGGTTCTCATTGAATTTGATGACTCGCCTCTGCTCCTCTGCTCCTGGTTCTCATTGTATTTGATGACTCATCTCTGCTCCTCCGCTCCTGGTTCTCATTGTATTTAATGACTCGTCTCTGCTCCTCCGCGCCTGGTTCTCATTGTATTTGATGACTCATCTCTGCTCCTCCGCTCCTGTTTCTCATTGTACTTAATGACTCGTCTCTGCTCCTCCGCTCCTGGTTCTCATTGTATTTAATGACTTGTTTCTGCTCCTCCGCTCCTGGTTCTCATTGTATTTAATGACTCGTCTCTGCTCCTCTGCTCCTGGTTCTCATTGTATTTATTGACTCGCCTCTGCTCCTCCGCTCCTGCTTCTCATTGTATTTTTTGACTCGCCTCTGCTCCTGGTTCTCATTGTATTTATTGACTCGCCTCTGCTCCTCCGCTAACACTTCTCATTGTATTTATTGACTCGTCTCTGCTCCTCCGCTCCTGGTTCTCATTGAATTTGATGACTCACCTCTGCTCCCCTGCTCCTGATTCTCATTGTATTTGATGACTCATCTCTGCTCCTCCGCTCCTGGTTCTCATTGTATTTAATGACTCGTCTCTGCTCCTCCGCTCCTGGTTCTCATTGTATTTGATGACTCGCCTCTGCTCCTCCGCTCCTGGTTCTCATTGTATTTAATGACTTGTTTCTGCTCCTCCGCTCCTGGTTCTCATTGTATTTAATGAATCGTCTCTGCTCCTCTGCTCCTGGTTCTCATTGTATTTATTGACTCGCCTCTGCTCCTCCGCTCCTGGTTCTCATTGTATTTATTGACTCGCCTCTGCTCCTCCGCTCCTGTTTCTCATTGTATTTAAAGACTCGCCTCTGCTCCTCTGCTCCTGGTTCTCATTGTATTTAATGACTCGCCTCTGCTCCTACGCTCCTGGTTCTCATTGTATTTAATGACTCGTCTCTGCTCCTCCGCTCCTGGTTCTCATTGTATTTAATGACTCGCCTCTGCTCCTCCGCTCCTGGTTCTCATTGTATTTAATGACTTGTTTCTGCTCCTCCGCTCCTGGTTCTCATTGTATTTAATGATGCGTCTCTGCTCCTCCGCTCCTGGTTCTCATTGTATTTAGTGACTCGCCTCTGCTCCTCCGCTCCTGGTTCTCATTGTATTTAATGACTCGTCTCTGCTCCTGGTTCTCATGGTATTTAATGACTCGCCTCTGCTCCTCCGCTCCTGGTTCTCATTGTATTTAATGACGCGTCTCTGCTCCTCCGCTCCTCGTTCTCATTGTATTTAATGACTCACCTCTGCTTCTCCGCTCCTGGTTCTGATTGTATTTAATGACTCGTCTCTACTCCTCCGCTCCTGGTTCTCATTGTATTTAATGACTCGTCTCTGCTCCTCCGCTCCTGGTTCTCATTGAATTTGATGACTCGCCTCTGCTCCTCTGCTCCTGGTTCTCATTGTATTTGATGACTCATCTCTGCTCCTCCGCTCCTGGTTCTCATTGTATTTAATGACTCGTCTCTGCTCCTCCGCGCCTAGTTCTCATTGTATTTGATGACTCATCTCTGCTCCTCCGCTCCTGGTTCTCATTGTATTTAATGACTCGCCTCTGCTCCTCCGCTCCTGGTTCTCATTGTATTTAATGACTCGTTTCTGCTCCTCCGCTCCTGGTTCTCATTGTATTTAATGACTCGTCTCTGCTCCTCTGCTCCTGGTTCTCATTGTATTTATTGACTCGCCTCTGCTCCTCCGCTCCTGCTTCTCATTGTATTTTATGACTCGCCTCTGCTCCTCCGCTCCTGGTTCTCATTGTATTTATTGACTCACCTCTGCTCCTCCGCTACTGCTTCTCATTGTATTTAAAGACTTGCCTCTGCTCCTCCGCTCCTGGTTCTCATTGTATTTAATGACTCGCCTCTGCTCCTCCGCTCCTGGTTCTCATTGTATTTAATGACTCGCCTCTGCTCCTCTGCTCCTGGTTCTCATTGTATTTAATGACTCACCTCTGCTCCTCTGCTCCTGGTTCTCATGGTATTTAATGACTCGTCTCTGCTCCTCCGCTCCTGGTTCTCATTGTATTTAATGACTCGCCTCTGCTCCTCCGCTCCTGGTTCTCATTGTATTTAATGACTTGTTTCTGCTCCTCCGCTCCTGGTTCTCATTGTATTTAATGACGCGTCTCTGCTCCTCCGCTCCTGGTTCTCATTGTATTTAGTGACTCGCCTCTGCTCCTCTGCTCCTGGTTCTCATTGTATTTAATGACTCGTCTCTGCTCCTCCACTCCTGGTTCTCATTGTATTTAATGACTCGTCTCTGATCCTCCGCTACAGGTTCTCATTGTATTTAATGACTCGCCTCTGCTCCTCTGCTCCTGGTTCTCATTGTATTTAATGACTCGCCTGTGCTCCTCCACTCCTGGTTCTCATTGTATTTAATGACTCGCCTGTGCTCCTCCACTCCTGGTTCTCATTGTATTTAGTGACTTGTCTCTGATCCTCCGCTCCTGGTTCTCATTGTATTTAATGACTCGCCTCTGGTCCTCTGCTCCTGGTTCTCATTGTATTTAATGAATCGCCTCTGCTCCTCCGCTCCTGATTCTCATTGTATTAAATGACTTGTCTCTGCTCCTCCGCTCCTGGTTCTCATTGTATTTAATGACTCGCCTGTGCTCCTCCACTCCTGGTTCTCATTGTATTTAATGACTCGCCTGTGCTCCTCCATTCCTGGTTGTCATTGTATTTTATGACTCACCTCTGCTCCTCCGCTCCTGGTTCTCATTGTATTTAATGACTCGCCTCTGCTCCTCCGCTCCTGGTTCTCATTGTATTTAATGACTCGTCTCTGCTCCTCTGCTCCTGGTTCTCATTGTATTTAATGACTCGCCTGTGCTCCTCCGCTCCTGGTTCTCATTGTATTTATTGACTCCCCTCTGCTCCTCCGCTCCTGGTTCTCATTGTATTTCATGACTTGCCTCTGCTTCTCAGCTCCTGGTTCTCATTGTATTTCATGACTCGTCTCTGCTCCTCTGCTCCTCGTTCTCATTGTATTTAATGACTCACCTCTGCTTCTCCGCTCCTGGTTCTGATTGTATTTAATGACGCATCTCTGCTCCTCCGCTCCTGGTTCTCATTGTATTTAATGACTCGCCTCTGCTCCTCTGCTCCTGGTTCTCATTGTATTTAATGACTCGCCTCTGCTCCTGCTTCTCATTGTATTTAATGACTCGTCTCTGCTCCTCCGCTCCTGGTTCTCATTGTATTTGATGACTCGCCTCTGCTCCTCCGCTCCTGGTTCTCATTGTATTTAATGACTCGCCTCTGCTCCTCCGCTCCTGGTTCTCATTGTATTTAATCACTCGTCTCTGCTCCTCCGCTCGTGGTTCTCATTGTATTTAATGACTCGCCTCTGCTCCTCCGCTCCTGGTTCTCATTGTATTTAATCACTCGTCTCTGCTCCTCCGCTCCTGTTTCTCATTGTATTTAATGACTCGCCTCTGCTCCTCCGCTCCAGGTTCTCATTGTATTTAATGACTCGCCTCTGCTCCTCCGCTCCTGGTTCTCATTGTATTTAATGACTCGCCTATGCTCCTCCGCTCCTGGTTCTCATTGTATTTAATGACTCACCTCTGCTCCTCTGCTCCTGGTTCTCATTGTATTTAATGACTCGTCTCTACTCCTCCGCTCCTGGTTCTCATTGTATTTAATGACTCGCCTCTGCTCCTCTGCTCCTGGTTCTCATTGTATTTAAAGACTTGCCTCTGCTCCTCCGCTCCTGGTTCTCATTGTATTTAATGACTCGCCTCTGCTCCTCCGCTCCTGGTTCTCATTGCATTTAATGACTCGCCTCTGCTCCTCTGCTCCTGGTTCTCATTGTATTTAATGACTCACCTCTGCTCCTCTGCTCCTGGTTCTCATGGTATTTAATGACTCGTCTCTGCTCCTCCGCTCCTGGTTCTCATTGTATTTAATGACTCGCCTCTGCTCCTCCGCTCCTGGTTCTCATTGTATTTAATGACTTGTTTCTGCTCCTCCGCTCCTGGTTCTCATTGTATTTAATGACGCGTCTCTGCTCCTCCGCTCCTGGTTCTCATTGTATTTAGTGACTCGCCTCTGCTCCTCTGCTCCTGGTTCTCATTGTATTTAATGACTCGTCTCTGCTCCTCCACTCCTGGTTCTCATTGTATTTAATGACTCGTCTCTGATCCTCCGCTACTGGTTCTCATTGTATTTAATGACTCGCCTCTGCTCCTCTGCTCCTGGTTCTCATTGTATTTAATGACTCGCCTGTGCTCCTCCACTCCTGGTTCTCATTGTATTTAATGACTCGCCTGTGCTCCTCCACTCCTGGTTCTCATTGTATTTAGTGACTTGTCTCTGATCCTCCGCTCCTGGTTCTCATTGTATTTAATGACTCGCCTCTGGTCCTCTGCTCCTGGTTCTCATTGTATTTAATGAATCGCCTCTGCTCCTCCGCTCCTGATTCTCATTGTATTAAATGACTTGTCTCTGCTCCTCCGCTCCTGGTTCTCATTGAATTTGATGACTCGTCTCTGCTCCTCCGCTCCTGGTTCTCATTGTATTTGATGACTCATCTCTGCTCCTCCGCTCCTGATTCTCATTGTATTTAATGACTTGTCTCTGCTCGTCCGCTCCTGGTTCTCATTGTATTTAATGACTCGCCTCTGCGCCTCCGCTCCTGGTTCTCATTGTATTTAATGACTCCTTTCTGCTCCTCCGCTCCTGGTTCTCATTGTATTTAATGACTTGTCTCTGCTCCTCCGCTCCTGGTTCTCATTGTATTTAATGACTCGCCTCCGCTCCTGGTTCTCATTGTATTTAATGTCTCGTCTCTGCTCCTCCGCTCCTGGTTCTCATTGTATTTAATGACTCGCCTCTGCTCCTCCGCTCCTGGTTCTCATTGTATTTAATCACTCGTCCATGCTCGTCCGCTCCTGGTTCTCATTGTATTTAATGACTCGACTCTGCTCGCCCGCTCCTGGTTCATTGTATTTAATGACTCGCCTCTGCTCCTCTGCTCCAGGTTCTCATTGTATTTAATGACTCACATCAGCTTCTCCGCTCCTGGTTCTCATTGTATTTAATGACGCGTCTCTGCTCCTCCGCTCCTGGTTCTCATTGTATTTGATGACTCGTCTCTGCTCCTGCGCTCCTGGTTCTCATTGTATTTAATGACTCGCTCCTGGTCTCATTGTATTTAATGACACGTCTCTGCTCCTCCGCTTCTGGTTCTCATTGTATTTAATGACTCACCTCTGCTCCTCTGCTCCTGGTTCTCATTGTATTTAATGACTCGTCTCTACTCCTCCGCTCCTGGTTCTCATTGTATTTAATGACTCGCCTCTGCTCCTCCGCTCCTGGTTCTCATTGTATTTAAAGACTTGCCTCTGCTCCTCCGCTCCTGGTTCTCATTGTATTTAATGACTCGCCTCTGCTCCTCCGCTCCTGGTTCTCATTGTATTTAATGACTCGCCTCTGCTCCTCTGCTCCTGGTTCTCATTGTATTTAATGACTCACCTCTGCTCCTCTGCTCCTGGTTCTCATGGTATTTAATGACTCGTCTCTGCTCCTCCGCTCCTGGTTCTCATTGTATTTAATGACTCGCCTCTGCTCCTCCGCTCCTGGTTCTCATTGTATTTAATGACTTGTTTCTGCTCCTCCGCTCCTGGTTCTCATTGTATTTAATGACGCGTCTGTGCTCCTCCGCTCCTGGTTCTCATTGTATTTAGTGACTCGCCTCTGCTCCTCTGCTCCTGGTTCTCATTGTATTTAATGACTCGTCTCTGCTCCTCCACTCCTGGTTCTCATTGTATCTAATGACTCGTCTCTGATCCTCCGCTACTGGTTCTCATTGTATTTAATGACTCGCCTCTGCTCCTCTGCTCCTGGTTCTCATTGTATTTAATGACTCGCCTGTGCTCCTCCACTCCTGGTTCTCATTGTATTTAATGACTCGCCTGTGCTCCTCCACTCCTGGTTCTCATTGTATTTAGTGACTTGTCTCTGATCCTCCGCTCCTGGTTCTCATTGTATTTAATGACTCGCCTCTGGTCCTCTGCTCCTGGTTCTCATTGTATTTAATGAATCGCCTCTGCTCCTCCGCTCCTGATTCTCATTGTATTAAATGACTTGTCTCTGCTCCTCCGCTCCTGGTTCTCATTGAATTTGATGACTCGTCTCTGCTCCTCCGCTCCTGGTTCTCATTGTATTTGATGACTCATCTCTGCTCCTCCGCTCCTTATTCTCATTGTATTTAATGACTTGTCTCTGCTCGTCCGCTCCTGGTTCTCATTGTATTTAATGACTCGCCTCTGCGCCTCCGCTCCTGGTTCTCATTGTATTTAATGACTCCTTTCTGCTCCTCCGCTCCTGGTTCTCATTGTATTTAATGACTTGTCTCTGCTCCTCCGCTCCTGGTTCTCATTGTATTTAATGACTCGCCTCCGCTCCTGGTTCTCATTGTATTTAATGACTCGTCTCTGCTCCTCCGCTCCTGGTTCTCATTGTATTTAATGACTCGCCTCTGCTCCTCCGCTCCTGGTTCTCATTGTATTTAATCACTCGTCCATGCTCGTCCGCTCCTGGTTCTCATTGTATTTAATGACTCGACTCTGCTCGCCCGCTCCTGGTTCATTGTATTTAATGACTCGCCTCTGCTCCTCTGCTCCAGGTTCTCATTGTATTTAATGACTCACATCAGCTTCTCCGCTCCTGGTTCTCATTGTATTTAATGACGCGTCTCTGCTCCTCCGCTCCTGGTTCTCATTGTATTTGATGACTCGTCTCTGCTCCTGCGCTCCTGGTTCTCATTGTATTTAATGACTCGCTCCTGGTCTCATTGTATTTAATGACACGTCTCTGCTCCTCCGCTTCTGGTTCTCATTGTATTTAATGACTCACCTCTGCTCCTCTGCTCCTGGTTCTCATTGTATTTAATGACTCGTCTCTACTCCTCCGCTCCTGGTTCTCATTGTATTTAATGACTCACCTCTGCTCCTCCGCTCCTGGTTCTTATTGTATTTAAAGACTTGCCTCTGCTCCTCCGCTCCTGGTTCTCATTGTATTTAATGACTCGCTTCTGCTCCTCCGCTCCTGGTTCTCATTGTATTTAATGACTCGCCTCTGCTCCTCCGCTCCTGGTTCTCATTGTATTTAATGACTCACCTCTGCTCCTCTGCTCCTGGTTCTCATGGTATTTAATGACTCGTCTCTGCTCCTCCGCTCCTGGTTCTCATTGTATTTAATGACTCGCCTCTGCTCCTCCGCTCCTGGTTCTCATTGTATTTAATGACTTGTTTCTGCTCCTCCGCTCCTGGTTCTCATTGTATTTAATGACGCGTCTCTGCTTCTCCGCTCCTGGTTCTCATTGTATTTAGTGACTCGCCTCTGCTCCTCCGCTCCTGGTTCTCATTGTATTTAATGACTCGTCTCTGCTCCTGGTTCTCATGGTATTTAATGACTCGCCTCTGCTCCTCCGCTCCTGGTTCTCATTGTATTTAATGACGCGTCTCTGCTCCTCCGCTCCTCGTTCTCATTGTATTTAATGACTCACCTCTGCTTCTCCGCTCCTGGTTCTGATTGTATTTAATGACTCGTCTCTACTTCTCCGCTCCTGGTTCTCATTGTACTTAATGACTCGTCTCTGCTCCTCCGCTCCTGGTTCTCATTGAATTTGATGACTCGCCTCTGCTCCTCTGCTCCTGGTTCTCATTGTATTTGATGACTCATCTCTGCTCCTCCGCTCCTGGTTCTCATTGTATTTAATGACTCGTCTCTGCTCCTCCGCGCCTGGTTCTCATTGTATTTGATGACTCATCTCTGCTCCTCCGCTCCTGTTTCTCATTGTACTTAATGACTCGTCTCTGCTCCTCCGCTCCTGGTTCTCATTGTATTTAATGACTTGTTTCTGCTCCTCCGCTCCTGGTTCTCATTGTATTTAATGACTCGTCTCTGCTCCTCTGCTCCTGGTTCTCATTGTATTTATTGACTCGCCTCTGCTCCTCCGCTCCTGCTTCTCATTGTATTTTTTGACTCGCCTCTGCTCCTGGTTCTCATTGTATTTATTGACTCGCCTCTGCTCCTCCGCTAACACTTCTCATTGTATTTATTGACTCGTCTCTGCTCCTCCGCTCCTGGTTCTCATTGAATTTGATGACTCACCTCTGCTCCCCTGCTCCTGATTCTCATTGTATTTGATGACTCATCTCTGCTCCTCCGCTCCTGGTTCTCATTGTATTTAATGACTCGTCTCTGCTCCTCCGCTCCTGGTTCTCATTGTATTTGATGACTCGCCTCTGCTCCTCCGCTCCTGGTTCTCATTGTATTTAATGACTTGTTTCTGCTCCTCCGCTCCTGGTTCTCATTGTATTTAATGAATCGTCTCTGCTCCTCTGCTCCTGGTTCTCATTGTATTTATTGACTCGCCTCTGCTCCTCCGCTCCTGGTTCTCATTGTATTTATTGACTCGCCTCTGCTCCTCCGCTCCTGTTTCTCATTGTATTTAAAGACTCGCCTCTGCTCCTCTGCTCCTGGTTCTCATTGTATTTAATGACTCGCCTCTGCTCCTACGCTCCTGGTTCTCATTGTATTTAATGACTCGTCTCTGCTCCTCCGCTCCTGGTTCTCATTGTATTTAATGACTCGCCTCTGCTCCTCCGCTCCTGGTTCTCATTGTATTTAATGACTTGTTTCTGCTCCTCCGCTCCTGGTTCTCATTGTATTTAATGATGCGTCTCTGCTCCTCCGCTCCTGGTTCTCATTGTATTTAGTGACTCGCCTCTGCTCCTCCGCTCCTGGTTCTCATTGTATTTAATGACTCGTCTCTGCTCCTGGTTCTCATGGTATTTAATGACTCGCCTCTGCTCCTCCGCTCCTGGTTCTCATTGTATTTAATGACGCGTCTCTGCTCCTCCGCTCCTCGTTCTCATTGTATTTAATGACTCACCTCTGCTTCTCCGCTCCTGGTTCTGATTGTATTTAATGACTCGTCTCTACTCCTCCGCTCCTGGTTCTCATTGTATTTAATGACTCGTCTCTGCTCCTCCGCTCCTGGTTCTCATTGAATTTGATGACTCGCCTCTGCTCCTCTGCTCCTGGTTCTCATTGTATTTGATGACTCATCTCTGCTCCTCCGCTCCTGGTTCTCATTGTATTTAATGACTCGTCTCTGCTCCTCCGCGCCTAGTTCTCATTGTATTTGATGACTCATCTCTGCTCCTCCGCTCCTGGTTCTCATTGTATTTAATGACTCGCCTCTGCTCCTCCGCTCCTGGTTCTCATTGTATTTAATGACTCGTTTCTGCTCCTCCGCTCCTGGTTCTCATTGTATTTAATGACTCGTCTCTGCTCCTCTGCTCCTGGTTCTCATTGTATTTATTGACTCGCCTCTGCTCCTCCGCTCCTGCTTCTCATTGTATTTTATGACTCGCCTCTGCTCCTCCGCTCCTGGTTCTCATTGTATTTATTGACTCACCTCTGCTCCTCCGCTACTGCTTCTCATTGTATTTATTGACTCGTCTCTGCTCCTCCGCTCCTGGTTCTCATTGAATTTGATGACTCGCCTCTGCTCCTCTGCTCCTGGTTCTCATTGTATTTGATGACTCATCTCTGCTCCTCCGCTCCTGGTTCTCATTGTATTTAATGACTCGTCTCTGCTCCTCCGCTCCTGGTTCTCATTGTATTTAATGACTCGCCTCTGCTCCTCCGCTCCTGGTTCTCATTGTATTTAATGACTTGTTTCTGCTCCTCCGCTCCTGGTTCTCATTGTATTTAATGAATCGTCTCTGCTCCTCTGCTCCTGGTTCTCATGGTATTTAATGACTCGCCTCTGCTCCTCCGCTCCTGGTTCTCATTGTATTTAATGACGCGTCTCTGCTCCTCCGCTCCTCGTTCTCATTATATTTAGTGACTCACCTCTGCTTCTCCGCTCCTGGTTCTGATTGTATTTAATGACTCGTCTCTACTTCTCCGCTCCTGGTTCTCATTGTACTTAATGACTCGTCTCTGCTCCTCCGCTCCTGGTTCTCATTGAATTTGATGACTCGCCTCTGCTCCTCTGCTCCTGGTTCTCATTGTATTTGATGACTCATCTCTGCTCCTCCGCTCCTGGTTCTCATTGTATTTAATGACTCGTCTCTGCTCCTCCGCGCCTGGTTCTCATTGTATTTGATGACTCATCTCTGCTCCTCCGCTCCTGTTTCTCATTGTACTTAATGACTCGCCTCTGCTCCTCCGCTCCTGGTTCTCATTGTATTTAATGACTTGTTTCTGCTCCTCCGCTCCTGGTTCTCATTGTATTTAATGACTCGTCTCTGCTCCTCTGCTCCTGGTTCTCATTGTATTTATTGACTCGCCTCTGCTCCTCTGCTCCTGCTTCTCATTGTATTTTTTGACTCGCCTCTGCTCCTGGTTCTCATTGTATTTATTGACTCGCCTCTGCTCCTCCGCTAACACTTCTCATTGTATTTATTGACTCGTCTCTGCTCCTCCGCTCCTGGTTCTCATTGAATTTGATGACTCACCTCTGCTCCTCTGCTCCTGGTTCTCATTGTATTTGATGACTCATCTCTGCTCCTCCGCTCCTGGTTCTCATTGTATTTAATGACTCGTCTCTGCTCCTCCGCTCCTGGTTCTCATTGTATTTGATGACTCGCCTCTGCTCCTCCGCTCCTGGTTCTCATTGTATTTAATGACTTGTTTCTACTCATCCGCTCCTGGTTCTCATTGTATTTCATGACTCGCCTCTGCTCCGACGCTCCTGGTTCTATGACTCGTCTCTGCTCCTCCGCTCCTGGTTCTCATTGTATTTAATGACTCACCTCTGCTGCTCCGCTCCTGGTTCTCATTGTATTTAATGACTCGCCTCTGCTCCGACGCTCCTGGTTCTATGACTCGTCTCTACTCCTCCGCTCCTGCTTCTCAGTGTATTTAATGACTCGCCTCTGCTCCTCTAATCCTGGTTCTCATTGCATTTAAAGACTTGCCTCTGTTCCGCCGCTCCTGGTTCTCATTGTATTTAATGACTCGTCTCTGCTCCTCTGCTCCTGGTTCTCATTGTATTTAATGACTCGCCTCTGCTCCTCCGCTCCTGGTTCTCATTGTATTTAATGACTCGTCTCTGCTCCTCCGCTCCTGGTTCTCATTGTATTTAATGACTTCTCTCTGCTCCTCCGCTCCTGGTTCTCATTGTATTTAATGACTCGCTTCTGCTCCTCCGCTCCTGGTTCTCATTGTATTTAATGACTCAACTCTGCTCTTCTGCTCCTGGTTCTCATTGTATTTAATGACTCGCCTCTGCTCCTTCGCTCCTGGTTCTCATTGTATTTAATGACTCGCCTCTGCTCCTCCACTCCTTGTTCTCATTGTATTTAATGACGCGTCTCTGCTCCTCCGCTCCTGGTTCTCATAGTATTTAATGACTCGCCTCTGCTCCTCTGCTCCTGGTTCTCATTGTATTTAATGACTCGTCTCTGCTCCTCCACTCCTGGTTCTCATTGTATTTAATGACTCGTCTCTGCTCCTCCGCTCCTGGTTCTCATGGTATTTAATGACTCGCTTCTGCTCCTCTGTTCCTGGTTCTCATTGTATTTAATGACTCGCCTGTGCTCCTCCACTCCTGGTTCTCATTGTATTTAATGACTCGCCTGTGCTCCTCCACTCCTGGTTGTCATTGTATTTAATGACTTGTCTCTGCTCCTCCGCTCCTGGTTCTCATTGTATTTAATGACTCGCCTCTGCTCCTCTGCTCCTGGTTCTCATTGTATTTAATGACTCGTCTCTGCTCCTCCTCTCCTGGTTCTCATTGTATTTAATGACTCGTCTCTGATCCTCCGCTACTGGTTCTCATTGTATTTAATGACTCGCCTCTGCTCCTCTGCTCCTGGTTCTCATTGTATTTAATGACTCGCCTGTGCTCCTCCACTCCTGGTTCTCATTGTATTTAATGACTCGACTGTGCTCCTCCACTCCTGGTTCTCATTGTATTTAGTGACTCGTCTCTGATCCTCCGCTCCTGGTTCTCATTGTATTTAATGACTCGCCTCTGGTCCTCTGCTCCTGGTTCTCATTGTATTTAATGAATCGCCTCTGCTCCTCTGCTCCTCCGCTCCTGATTCTCATTCTATTAAATGACTTGTCTCTGCTCCTCCGCTCCTGGTTCTCATTGAATTTGATGACTCGTCTCTGCTCCTCCGCTCCTGGTTCTCATTGTATTTGATGACTCATCTCTGCTCCTCCGCTCCTGATTCTCATTGTATTTAATGACTTGTCTCTGCTCGTCCGCTCCTGGTTCTCATTGTATTTAATGACTCGCCTCTGCGCCTCCGCTCCTGGTTCTCATTGTATTTAATGACTCCTTTCTGCTCCTCCGCTCCTGGTTCTCATTGTATTTAATGACTCGTCTCTGCTCCTCCGCTCCTGGTTCTCATTGTATTTAATGACTCGCCTCCGCTCCTGGTTCTCATTGTATTTAATCACTCGTCCATGCTCGTCCGCTCCTGGTTCTCATTGTATTTAATGACTCGACTCTGCTCGCCCGCTCCTGGTTCATTGTATTTAATGACTCGCCTCTGCTCCTCTGCTCCAGGTTCTCATTGTATTTAATGACTCACCTCAGCTTCTCCGCTCCTGGTTCTCATTGTATTTAATGACGCGTCTCTGCTCCTCCGCTCCTGGTTCTCATTGTATTTGATGACTCGTCTTTGCTCCTGCGCTCCTGGTTCTCATTGTATTTAATGACTCGCTCCTGGTCTCATTGTATTTAATGACACGTCTCTGCTCCTCCGCTTCTGGTTCTCATTGTATTTAATGACTCACCTCTGCTCCTCTGCTCCTGGTTCTCATTGTATTTAATGACTCGTCTCTACTCCTCCGCTCCTGGTTCTCATTGTATTTAATGACTCGCCTCTGCTCCTCCGCTCCTGGTTCTCATTGTATTTAAAGACTTGCCTCTGCTCCTCCGCTCCTGGTTCTCATTGTATTTAATGACTCGCCTCTGCTCCTCCGCTCCTGGTTCTCATTGTATTTAATGACTCGCCTCTGCTCCTCTGCTCCTGGTTCTCATTGTATTTAATGACTCACCTCTGCTCCTCTGCTCCTGGTTCTCATGGTATTTAATGACTCGTCTCTGCTCCTCCGCTCCTGGTTCTCATTGTATTTAATGACTCGCCTCTGCTCCTCCGCTCCTGGTTCTCATTGTATTTAATGACTTGTTTCTGCTCCTCCGCTCCTGGTTCTCATTGTATTTAATGACGCGTCTCTGCTCCTCCGCTCCTGGTTCTCATTGTATTTAGTGACTCGCCTCTGCTCCTCTGCTCCTGGTTCTCATTGTATTTAATGACTCGTCTCTGCTCCTCCACTCCTGGTTCTCATTGTATTTAATGACTCGTCTCTGATCCTCCGCTACTGGTTCTCATTGTATTTAATGACTCGCCTCTGCTCCTCT